>NC_133370.1:36430793-36600651 GCF_049309525.1 Garra rufa
GTCATATTTCATAACTACAGTGGTTTTATGGACACATTTCTACAGTACAGTGCTCAGGGGACATTACCCAGCAGTTCTGTGTACATTACAGCACCTATTATGACTTAATTTGCATAAAAATGCACTGTCCACGGAAAGCCTATGGAGGCCCAGTCAAATAAGTTACAGCTGTCACTTGCCCACCTGTAACTTATTTGACTGGGCCTCCATAGGCGTTCCGTGGACAATACTGTAAATAGTCATATTTCATAACTACAATGGTTTTATGGACACGTTTCTACAGTACAGTGCTCAGGGGACACTACCCAGCAGTTCTATGTACATTACACCATCTATAATGACTTAATTTGCATACAAATGCACTGTCCACAGAACGCCTATGCAGGCCCCGTCAAATAAGTTACAGCTGTCACTTGCCCACCTGTAACTTATTTGACTGGGCCTCCATAGGCGTTCCGTGGACAATACTGTAAATAGTCATATTTCATAACTACAGTGGTTTTATGGACACGTTTCTACAGTACAGTGCTCAGGGGACACTACCCAGCAGTTCTATGTACATTACACCACCTATAATGACTTAATTTGCATACAAATGCACTGTCCACGGAACGCCTATGCAGGCCCTGTCAAATAAGTTACAGTTGTCACTTGCCCACCTGTAACTTATTTGACTGGGCCTCCATAGGCATTCCGTGGACGATAAGATAATAAGTCATATTTCATAACTAGAGTGGTTTTATGGACACAGTTCTACAGTACAGTGCTCAGGGAACACTACCCAGCAGTTCTATGTACATTACAGCACCTAAAATGGCTTAATTTGCATACAAATGCAGTGTCCACGGAAAGCCTGTGTAGGCCTGGTCAAATAAGTTACGCGTGGGACGTTCCCTCTTGTGTGGTCCACTTCTGTGGTCAAACATCAATTAATAGACTAAAGAACTTATTGAGGTGGCTCCCCACATCCTCCTGAAGGACCCTGAGGTGTTAAAACCTCAGAATTCCACTGACCACGAACAGCCTATTTTTTTATAATGAGATAGATTGTACGTGGGACGTCCAGATCTCAGCTTCTGGACGTGCTATGAAGCTAAAACCTGCGTTCCTGCACTAGTCTGGACATTCCCAGCTCCTGTGGTGAATTTCAAGAAGTTTGGAGAAACTTGAAAATCTGGCTTGAAAAACCTCAAAGGGGTACGTACCCTTTGAGTTTTTTTGAGCAAGATTTTCAAGTTTCTCCGATCTTCTTCAAATTCTCAAAGTCATCAGGGCATGTCCAGGCCAGCGCAGGAACGCAGGTTTCAGCTTGATAGCACGTCCAGAAGCTGAGATCTGGACGTCCCACGTACAATCTATCCCATTATTAAAAATAGGCTGTTCGTGGTCAGTGGAATTCTGAGGGTTTAACACCTCAGGGTTCTTCAGGAGGATGCGGGGAGCCACCTCAATAAGTTCTTTAGTCTATTAATTGATGTTTGACCACAGAAGTGGACCACATAAGAGGGAACGTCCCACCTGTAACTTATTTGACTGGGCCTCCATAGGCGTTCCGTGGACAGTACTGTAATAAGTCATATTTCATAACTGCAGTGGTTTTATGGGCAAAATTCTACAGTACATTGCTCAGGGAACACTACCCAGCAGTTCTATGTACATTACAGCACCTAAAATAGCTTAATTTGCATACAAATGCACTGTCCACGGAAAGCCTATGGAGGCCCCGTCAAATAAGTTACAGGTGTCACTTGACAATGCATTAGTCATTATAAGTCATTTTTCATAAATGTAATGATTTTATTGAGTAATAACTACAGTACAGTGCTCAGGAAACACCATCCAGCAGCTTTGTGTGCATTGGAGCTCATCAAAGGGCTAAATTTGCATAAAAATGCACTGTCCACGAACAGCCTGTGGACGCCCTGTCAAATAAGTTACAGGTGTCATACACCATATGTGGTGAAATACTCGAAAATCCAACTCGAAATCCAACGTGACGTGAGTTCTACATTCTAGAGGTGATCTATATTCCCGAAACTCTGGCCCCTGAGCGGGGGGCCCCTAGGCTACCACAGTCCCGAATTTGGAGGTCCTGTGACCTTTTGACCCCTCTATACCCAACATCCCACGTGCAACTTAATCAATGGAGATTCACAGGTGGTAAATAAGTTACACGTGTCACTTGACAATGCATTAGTCATTATAAGTCATTTTTCATAAATGTAATGATTTTATTGAGTAATAACTACAGTACAGTGCTCAGGAAACACCATCCAGCAGCTTTGTGTGCATTGGAGCTCATCGAAGGGCTAAATTTGCATAAAAATGCACTGTCCACGAACAACCTGTGGACGCCCCGTCAAATAAGTTACAGCTGTCACTTGCCCACCTGTAACTTATTTGACTGGGCCTCCATAGGCGTTCCGTGGACAATACTGTAAATAGTCATATTTCATAACTAGAGTGGTTTTATGGACACATTTCTACAGTACAGTGCTCAGGGGACACTACCCAGCAGGTCTGTGTACATTACAGCACCTATTATGACTTAATTTGCATAAAAATGCACTGTCCACGGAAAGCCTATGGAGGCCCCGTCAAATAAGTTACAGCTGTCACATGCCCACCTGTAACTTATTTGACTGGGCCTCCATAGGCGTTCCGTGGACAATACTGTAAATAGTCATATTTCATAACTACAGTGGTTTAATGGACACATTTCTACAGTACAGTGCTCAGGGGACACTACCCAGCAGTTCTGTGTACATTACAGCACCTATTATGACTTAATTTGCAGAAAAATGCACTGTCCACGGAAAGCCTATGGACGCCCGTCAAATAAGTTACAGCTGTCACTTGCCCACCTGTAACTTATTTGACTAGGCCTCCATAGGCGTTCCGTGGACAATACTGTAAATAGTCATATTTCATAACTACAGTGGTTTAATGGACACATTTCTACAGTACAGTGCTCAGGGGACACTACCCAGCAGTTCTATTTACATTACAGCACCTAAAATGGCTTAATTTGCATACAAATGCAAATTACAATTTTTGCTGAGTCATGCAGGAAATGCCCACGTGCAACTTATTTGAATGGAGGCCTACACAATGGGATAAGTTGCACGTGTCAGTGGCTCCCGTCTGGCCCCCTGGGGCCCGAGGAGCCTCAAATTTCACAGGAAGTTGCGTCACCCGGCCCTCTGCGACATACCGAGAGGGTTAGGCCCGGAGATGCCCGAAAATATATTTCTTTGCTCTTCATACAACTCTCTGTCTCCTATACATCCCTATGGGGAAAGGGCCTTTAAGGCAGTTACCTTCTCGGTTCCTGATTGGCCCAGGAAGCGTCCGCGGCCGCGAAACTCACGGGCCCCATTCGGGGGGCCCAGACGGTCCCCTGAGACGAATCTCGGGGCCCTGCGACCTTCGTGACCCCTCCGGTTCCGCCGTCCCACTCGTAACTTATTCAATGGAAATTTCACAGGCGGTTCGCGGTCATGGGGGTCTTTTTCGGCCTGTCGGCCAGAGGCGGGCGCGGGACTCCGGGCACCGTCTCGGGGCACCCTGACGTGACGTATATGTCGGTTTCGGGCCGATCGGACCTATTTTTCCCGTGTCCACCAAGCACCTAAAAAACGAATGGGATAGGTTACACGTGTCAGCGACTCCCGTTCGGCCCCCGGGGGTCCTACGGGTCCAGAATTTCGCGTGCCGGTGGCAAAGGGGCCCCCGAACGCCATGTCTGGCGGACGGACGCCTGACCCGGACGCAAAGCGGTTTGAGCGCGTTTGACTTAAATCTCTCTCGGAGGCCTCTTCGTCACATAGACCCTAAGACCATCTTGAATGAACTCGAGTGCTCCGATGCAAAAAGTTTGCTGGCTCCGGAAACATCTAGGGCCACAAACTCTGGCTTTAGGGGCTCCTGGTGGTACCCTGCGTGGAGTCTCGGGGCCCTGTGACCTTTTGACCCCTGCGTACCCGACATCCCACGTGCAACTTATTCAATGGAAATTTCACAGGCGGTTCGCGGTCAAGGGGGTCTTTTTCGGCCAGTCGACCAGAAGTGGGCGCGGAACTCCGGACGCTGTCTCGGGGGACCGCGACGTGACGTACGAGACGGCTCTCGGGGCGATCGGACCTTCCCTGTGCCCGTTTGGCCCAGGAAGCGTCTGCGCCGCGAAACTCCCGGGCCCCATTCGGGGGGCCCAGACGGTCCCCTGAGACGAATCTCGGGGCCCTGCGACCTTCGTGACCCCTCCGGTTCTGCCGTCCCACTCGTAACTTATTCAATGGAAGTTTCACAGATGGTTCGCGGTCATGGGGATCTTTTTCGGCCTGTTCGAACCGGTGCTAGGGTTAGGGTTAGCTAATGCTAGCCCTAAGCACTAACTAGGGTTAGCGCTAACTAGGGCTAGCGCTAACTAGGGTTACACCAACTAGGGTTAGCGCTAACTAGGGTTAGTTACTGCCTCGTGCGTTTAGGCCAAGGCATACATGAAGTGCCCACGTGCAACTTATTTGACGGGACCTCCACAGGCTTTCCGCGGACAACGCGTTCATGGGTCACTTTGCACGTGTAGTGTGATTTTTTGGAATGGTATCCACAGTACGGTGCTTAGGAAACACGGCTTGGCGGTTTCGTGTGTGTCGGTGCTCGTTAAATGCCTTAAATTGCCAAAAAACGCACCGTCCGCGGAACGCCTGTGGAGGTCCCGTCAAATAAGTTACAGGTGTCACTTGACCACCTGTAACTTATTTGAATGGATTTTTTTATAATGGGATAGATTGTACGTGGGACGTGTTATATCTCGGCTTCTGGAAGACATATCCAGCTCAAACCTAGTTCCACAACTCAACTCCACGAGCACCGTGCACAGTGCGAATTTAAAAAAACATCGGAATATATTAATATATACCAATTCCCTAAAAAGTATTAGGGCACCAAAATCCACGGAGCGCTTAATAGGTTGCTCGTGTCCAGGCTGTTCGTGGACGCTGCGCAGCACCCCCTAGATGATTTTTCCCGGCCCCTAAAACCATCCAGGCGTCGCGGTGAGGCCCGTCAGGCCACGCCAAAGGCGTCGCCTCGGACCTGGGGCCCCCAGGGACCCCACGGAACATTGACAAAGTTTCAATGGGTTTAGGTGTTATCTGGCCCTAGTCCACAGGATGGCAGAATTACGACCACGAAAAGCCTATTAATCCCCCTAACCACCTATGTGACCACGAAAAGCCTATTCGTCCCCCTAACCACCTATGTGACCACGAAAAGCCTATTCGTCCCCCTAACCACCTATGTGTCCACAAAAAGCCTATTCGTCCCCCTAACCACCTATGAGACCACGAAAAGCCTATTCGTCCCCCTAACCACCTATGTGACCACGAAAAGCCTATTCGTCCCCCTAACCACCTATGTGACCACGAAAAGCCTATTCGTCCCCCTAACCACCTATGTGTCCACGAAAAGCCTATTCGTCCCCCTAACCACCTATGTGTCCACGAAAAGCCTATTCGTCCCCCTAACCACCTATGTGACCACGGAAAGCCTATTCGTCCCCCTAACCACCTATTTGTCCACGAACAGCCTGTGGACGCCCTGTCAAATAAGTTACAGGTGTCATTCACCATATGTGGTGAAATACTCGAAAATCCAACTCGAAATCCAACGTGACGTGAGTTCTACATTCCAGAGGTGATCTATAATCCTGAAACTCTGGCCCCTGAGCGGGGGGCCCCTAGGCTACCACAGTCCCGAATTTGGAGGTCCTGTGACCTTTTGACCCCTCTATGCCCAACATCCCACGTGCAACTTAATCAATGGAGATTCACAGGTGGTAAATAAGTTACAGGTGTCACTTGACAATGCATTAGTCATTATAAGTAATTTTTCATAAATGTAATGATTTTATTGAGTAATAACTACAGTACAGTGCTCAGGAAACACCATCCAGCAGCTTTGTGTGCATTGGAGCTCATCAAAGGGCTAAATTTGCATAAAAATGCACTGTCCACGAACAGCCTGTGGACGCCCTGTCAAATAAGTTACAGGTGTCATTCACCATATGTGGTGAAATACTCGAAAATCCAACTCGAAATCCAACGTGACGTGAGTTCTACATTCCAGAGGTGATCTATAATCCTGAAACTCTGGCCCCTGAGCGGGGGGCCCCTAGGCTACCACAGTCCCGAATTTGGAGGTCCTGTGACCTTTTGACCCCTCTATACCCAACATCCCACGTGCAACTTAATCAATGGAGATTCACAGGTGGTAAATAAGTTACAGGTGTCACTTGACAATGCATTAGTCATAAGTCATTTTTCATAAATGTAATGATTTTATTGAGTAATAACTACAGTACAGTGCTCAGGAAACACCATCCAGCAGCTTTGTGTGCATTGGAGCTCATCAAAGGGCTAAATTTGCATAAACATGCACTGTCCACGAACAGCCTGTGGACGCCCTGTCAAATAAGTTACAGGTGTCATTCACCATATGTGGTGAAATACTCGAAAATCCAACTCGAAATCCAACGTGACGTGAGTTCTACATTCCAGAGGTGATCTATAATCCTGAAACTCTGGCCCCTGAGCGGGGGGCCCCTAGGCTACCACAGTCCCGAATTTGGAGGTCCTGTGACCTTTTGACCCCTCTATACCCAACATCCCACGTGCAACTTAATCAATGGAGATTAACAGGTGGTAAATAAGTTACAGCTGTCACTTGACAATGCATTAGTCATTATAAGTAATTTTTCATAAATGTAATGATTTTATTGAGTAATAACTACAGTACAGTGCTCAGGAAACACCATCCAGCAGCTTTGTGTGCATTGGAGCTCATCAAAGGGCTAAATTTGCATAAAAATGCACTGTCCACGAACAGCCTGTGGACGCCCTGTCAAATAAGTTACAGGTGTCATGCACCATATGTGGTGAAATACTCGAAAATCCAACTCGAAATCCAACGTGACGTGAGTTCTACATTCCAGAGGTCAACTATAATCCCGAAACTCTGGCCCCTGAGCGGGGGGCCCCTAGGCTACCACAGTCCTGAATTTGGAGTTCCTGTGACCTTTTGACCCCTCTATGCCCAACATCCCACGTGCAACTTAATCAATGGAGATTCACAGGTGGTAAATAAGTTACAGGTGTCACTTGACAATGCATTAGTCATTATAAGTAATTTTTCATAAATGTAATGATTTTATTGAGTAATAACTACAGTACAGTGCTCAGGAAACACCATCCAGCAGCTTTGTGTGCATTGGAGCTCATCAAAGGGCTAAATTTGCATAAAAATGCACTGTCCACGAACAGCCTGTGGACGCCCTGTCAAATAAGTTACAGGTGTCATTCACCATATGTGGTGAAATACTCGAAAATCCAACCCGAAATCCAACGTGACGTGAGTTCTACATTCCAGAGGTGATCTATAATCCCGAAACTCTGGCCCCTGAGCGGGGGGCCCCTAGGCTACCACAGTCCCGAATTTGGAGGTCCTGTGACCTTTTGACCCCTCTATACCCAACATCCCACGTGCAACTTAATCAATGGAGATTAACAGGTGGTAAATAAGTTACAGCTGTCACTTGACAATGCATTAGTCATTATAAGTCATTTTTCATAAATGTAATGATTTTATTGAGTAATAACTACAGTACAGTGCTCAGGAAACACCATCCAGCAGCTTTGTGTGCATTGGAGCTCATCAAAGGGCAAAATTTGCATAAAAATGCACTGTCCACGAACAGCCTGTGGACGCCCTGTCAAATAAGTTACAGGTGTCATGCACCATATGTGGTGAAATACTCGAAAATCCAACTCGAAATCCAACGTGACGTGAGTTCTACATTCCAGAGGTCAACTACAATCCCGAAACTCTGGCCCCTGAGCGGGGGGCCCCTAGGCTACCACAGTCCTGAATTTGGAGTTCCTGTGACCTTTTGACCCCTCTATACCCAACATCCCACGTGCAACTTAATCAATGGAGATTCACAGGTGGTAAATAAGTTACAGGTGTCACTTGACAATGCATTAGTCATAAGTCATTTTTCATAAATGTAATGATTTTATTGAGTAATAACTACAGTACAGTGCTCAGGAAACACCATCCAGCAGCTTTGTGTGCATTGGAGCTCATCAAAGGGCTAAATTTGCATAAACATGCACTGTCCACGAACAGCCTGTGGACGCCCTGTCAAATAAGTTACAGGTGTCATTCACCATATGTGGTGAAATACTCGAAAATCCAACTCGAAATCCAACGTGACGTGAGTTCTACATTCCAGAGGTGATCTATAATCCTGAAACTCTGGCCCCTGAGCGGGGGGCCCCTAGGCTACCACAGTCCCGAATTTGGAGGTCTTGTGACCTTTTGACCCCTCTATACCCAACATCCCACGTGCAACTTAATCAATGGAGATTAACAGGTGGTAAATAAGTTACAGCTGTCACTTGACAATGCATTAGTCATTATAAGTAATTTTTCATAAATGTAATGATTTTATTGAGTAATAACTACAGTACAGTGCTCAGGAAACACCATCCAGCAGCTTTGTGTGCATTGGAGCTCATCAAAGGGCTAAATTTGCATAAAAATGCACTGTCCACGAACAGCCTGTGGACGCCCTGTCAAATAAGTTACAGGTGTCATGCACCATATGTGGTGAAATACTCGAAAATCCAACTCGAAATCCAACGTGACGTGAGGTCTACAAAGTCCAAAATTTTGACCGGCCACCACTCGGCCGAATCGAGGGCGAACCACACCAAACTCGGGGCCCTGTTAGACCCGCAGGAGACCCAACCGACGACACTGGCCACGAGCTGCTGCTCCACCGGGGGGCCGAGATACGGACCCCCATAGTTTCAGGGGCCAAATTGAAGGAAGAGGCGTAGAGGCTCCCAACAGAGCTCTATCAATAGCCCTCGCCGGGCCCTGTCCGACGACATAGGCCACGAGTCGCTACTCCTCCAGTGGCCGGAGATAGAGCCCCCCAAAGCCCCAAAGTCCAAAAATTTGACCAGCCACCACTCGGCCGAATCGAGGCCGAACCGCACCAAACTCGGGGCTCCGATAGACCCGCGGGAGACCTAACCGACGACACCGGCCATGAGCCGCTGCTCTTCCGGGGGCCCGAGATATGGACTCTTTTGTCCTGCTGCCCGCAAAACACCTACGAAATGAATGGGATAAGTTACACGTGTCAGTGGCCCCCGTCCAGCTCCGGGGGGTCCTAGGGGCCACAAACTTCACGTGCTGGTAGCGCAGGGCCCCCCGAACACATTATCGAACGGACAAGAGATAACCCTGAACGTAAAGTACTTTTTGCATCTTTGGCATAAAATCTCATACATAGGCCTCCTTCTACACATATCTTTTAAGACCCTCTTGAATGAACTTTGCTGATGTGAAAAGTTTTTTGAACTGCAAAAACACATGCTTAGAAGGGATCTAGAATCCCGAAACTCTGGCCCCAGAGTCGGGGGCCCCTAGGCTACCACCATACCAAATTTTGATGTCCTGTGACCTTTTGACCCTTGTATATCCAACGTCCCACTTGCAACTTATTCAATGGAAATTTCACAGGTGGTTCGTGGTCAGGGGGCATGAGTTTCGGCCAATTGGGCAGATACGGACGCGGAACTCCGGAAGCCGTCCCGGGGGGCCGCGACGTGACCCTAGTGCCGATTTCGGGGCGATCTGAGCTTTCTGTTCCACTGAACTGCAGAAACACGTGCTTAGAAGGGATCAAGAATCCCGAAACTCTGGCCCCAGAGTCAAGGGCCCCTAGGCTACCCCCGTACCAAATTTTGATGTCCTGTGACCTTTTGACCCTTGTATACCCAACGTCCCACTTGCAACTTATTCAATGGAAATTTCACAGGTGGTTCGTGGTCGGGGGGGGATGGGTTTCGGCCAATCGGGCAGATACGGACACGGAACTCCGGACACCATCCCGGGGGGCCGTGGCGTGACCCGTGTGCCGATTTCGGGGCGATCGGACCTTTGTGTCCTGCTGCCCGCAAAACACCTACAAAATGAATGGGATAAGTTACACGTGTCAGCGACCCCCGTCCAGCTCCGGGGGGTCCTATGGGCCCCAAACTTCACATCCTAGTAGCATTGGGCTCCCTGAACACCATATAGTGCAGACAAGCATCTACCCTGAACGAAAAGTACTTTTTGCATCTTTGGCATAAAATCTCATACATAGGCCTCCTTCTACACATATCTTTTAAGACCCTCTTGAATGAACTTTGCTGATGTGAAAAGTTTTTTGAACTGCAAAAACACATGCTTAGAAGGGATCTAGAATCGCGAAACTCTGGCCCCAGAGTCGGGGGCCCCTAGGCTACCACTGTACCAAATTTTGATGTCCTGTGACCTTTTGACCCCTGAATACCCAACGTCCCACTTGCAACTTATTCAATGGAAATTTCACAGGTGGTTCGTGGTCGGGGGGCATGAGTTTCGGCCAATTGGGCAGATATGGACACGGAACTCCGGAAGCCGTCCCGGGGGGCCGGGGCGTGACCCGTGTGCCAATTTCGGGGCGATCGGACCTTTCTGTCCCGCTGAACTGCAGAAACACATGCTTAGAAGTGACCTAGAATTCTGAAACTCTGACCCCCAAGTCGGGGGCCCCTGGGCTACTGTTGTACCAAATTTTGAAGTCCTGTGACCTTTTGACCCCTGAATACCCAACGTCCCACTTGCAACTTATTCAATGGAAATTTCACAGGTGGTTCGTGGTCGGGGGGCATGAGTTTCGGCCAATTGGGCAGATCTCAAACTCAAAATAGGCGTTCCGTGGCACTGAGGAAGACTATGGTCAAGATTAGGTGGTTAGGGGTCAAAATAGGCGTTCCGTGGCACTGAGGAAGACTATGGTCAAGATTAGGTGGTTAGGGGTCAAAATAGGCGTTCCGTGGCACTGAGGAAGACTTTGGTCAAGATTAGGTGGTTAGGGGTCAAAATAGGCATTTCGTGGCACTTAGGAAGACTTTGGTCAAGTTTAGGTGGTTAGGGGTCAAAATAGGCATTTCGTGGCACTGAGGAAGACTTTGGTCAAGTTTAGGTGGTTAGGGGTCAAAATAGGCGTTCCGTGTCACTGAGGAAGACTTTGGTCAAGTTTAGGTGGTTAGGGGTCAAAATAGGCGTTCCGTGTCACTGAGGAAGACTGTGGTGAAGAATAGGTGGTTAGTGGGCGAAATAGTCGTTCCGTGTCACTGGGGAAGGCTGTGGTGAAGAATAGGTGGTAAGTGGGCGAAATAGGCGTTCCGTGTCACTGAGGAAGACTGTGGTGAAGAATAGGTGGTTAGTGGGCGAAATAGGCATTTCGTGGCACTGAGGAAGACTTTGGTCAAGTTTAGGTGGTTAGGGGTCAAAATAGGCGTTCCGTGTCACTGAGGAAGACTGTGGTGAAGAATAGGTGGTTAGTGGGCGAAATAGGCGTTCCGTGTCACTGAGGAAGACTTTGGTCAAGTTTAGGTGGTTAGGGGTCAAAATAGGCGTTCCGTGTCACTGAGGAAGACTGTGGTGAAGAATAGGTGGTTAGTGGGCGAAATAGGCGTTCCGTGTCACTGAGGAAGGCTATGGTGAAGAATAGGTGGTTAGTGGGCGAAATAGGCGTTCCGTGTCACTGAGGAAGACTGTGGTGAAGAATAGGTGGTTAGGGGCACCCAAAGGCCTTTCGTGTCCTTCCTCGTGGTGCAAGGGTGCCCCCAGAGGCGTCCGTACGGAGCCTATGGCCAATTTGATGGACTTACCTGCTTTTTCGCAAAACGTCCACGCCACCATTGAAATAAGCGGCTCGTGTCGTCCACGAACTGCACGCGAGCCCACGCACCAACTATGCGTCCAATGGCAACTTATTTGAATTGCAAAAAGACCACGAACCACCTAGATTCCCTTACATATCATATGCCTTTTCTATGTAAAAAATTAATGCCAAGACAAACTCTTTATTTACTTGTGCTTTCCGTATTAAATTCTCCAAATATATAATAGGAGCCATAGTTGTTTGTCTTTTACGAAAAACGCTCTTATAAGGGGAAAGAAGTCCTCTTTTTTGTATTTAGTGTACTAATCTTTTAGTTATAAATTTCCTGCATAAGTTTGCAAAGGTCATACAATTTTTATTTATTTTTGCAAATGTTATAGATGTCAAAGCTATTGATCTATTTCGACCTCACTCAGGCCGTCACCACGGTCTTATCCTGAATGACGCCATTCTTCCGCCTATCCTCGAGACCTAACAACAACAATGTCAGGTGACTGACCCTAGTGGTTGGCTGTTATATAACATCCGGATGGACCAGCCACTTCCTCTATGCCTTTCTCGCCTCATCTGAGACCGGATTGGTGGTTTAAAAAAACTCGGGAGGAATTACAGTTCTAATCCGTCACATTTTTGTGCAGATGCTTTAGGTCCCTGAGGATTGCGTTGGATTTCTCCTCTGTATTTTGGACATGACGCTAGCGCGTTGGTGAGTATCCATCCTGCTGACTGCGTGTATGCACGTAGAGTGGGGGATATTCAAATATTCTCTATTTACATAATTCTTGATTTTCGAAAAGTTATGTTCGCAGAAATTTATTTCAATGATAATTAATGAGCTGTGATTCGTCACAAACTTTATGTGAACTGTTTTGTTATTCGTTTCTTTTCAATAACAACCAAGAAGTTTTTGTTGAATAATTTATACTTCAAATTCAGTTGTTAATAATACAATACATATGTGATTTAGCTGGTACGTTTGAAACGTGTACAACTGCAGTTAGCACACAACCTTGTACCCACCTGCCTGCAGCCTCTTTTGATGATGGGTTGTCACACCAAGAAGGAAAAGATGATCCAGTGGATATCATATCACTGCATGCGAATGATTCCCTTTATGATAGTGAGGGGAAGGATGAAGAGGATGACGAGGA
Source organism: Garra rufa (assembly GCF_049309525.1). Lineage (NCBI taxonomy): Eukaryota > Metazoa > Chordata > Actinopteri > Cypriniformes > Cyprinidae > Garra > Garra rufa. The sequence goes on from NC_133370.1 coordinate 36,443,736, forward strand.
TGAATCCAGGTCTGGCGCTTCAGAGGAGGGAAGCCCACAATCTGACATCCTTTCTCGCATTTTAAGTGCAGCAACAATTTTGGGTCTTGATACTAAAGAAGAAGCTACTGTTTCAGTTCTGCAACGGGGTGTGTGGACTAGTATTTCTCCTGCTCAGCCCCCCGTGTCTATTCCTGTGGCCGAAGATTATTCCCAGATGCTGAGAAAAGCATGGAATAATCCAAAAGCAGCACCCCAATTTAATGCAGGGTGTAGGTGTTTTGTCAAGATAAATTATGCCCCTGAGGGTGGTATGGGTAACATGCCTTCAGTGGAGCGAGATGTTGCAGCCTTAACCACTTTGGGACCTGATCGGGTCACAGATAACCCTAGATGCCCTGGTAGAGAGTGTCAGAAGACCGACTGACTAATGTGCCAAGCATATAATGCCGCAACTTGAGCAGCCAGATCGGGAAACGCTCTAGCGATAGTTTTGGCTGCTTTAAGAAAGGTGATCAGTTCAGAAAATCGTGATGCTATGAATCTGTTTGATGCAGCACTCATCACACATTCACAGCTCACCAGAGATGTTGGTGTATCTATGTCTTTAGCAATTTTGCCCGGAGGCAGATTTGGTTAGCCCAGACATCCTTGCCTGAAACTATTAGGAAAGAATTGACTAATATGCCGGTGGTTCCTGGTAGAGTTTTTCACCCTGACTCTCAGTCCCTGTTAGACACTGCTGACCAAGCAAGATGCAGAAGAGAATCTGTCCAACAAACATTTGGTCATGTTGGACCAACTAGATATGGGCATAAAGTTACCTTTTCAGCCGTCACACTTTCCTTGTTCAGAACCTTGGGGGTATGACAGAAGGCAAACTAGGGATTATCAGTCCAATAATAGGGTTACCAGACAATCTTAACAAGCCCCCCAAACTGACCAACCTCCAGCTGGGGGGGGGGGGACCTCTGAAGAAACGTATACCCAGGGGTTCTAAACCCTGGGGAGGCCCTGCATAACGGTCATGGAGCTGCTGGGACATGCTCCAAACTACACCTGGACAGTTGGGAGAAATACACATCAGATCCCTGGGTCCTAGATATCATCAAGAAAGGATACAGGATACAGTTCCGGCGGCGCCCTCCTACTTTTTCAGGGGTTCATATGACCATGGTCAAAGACCCAGTCCAGGCACAAATCTTAGCCAACGAGATTGCAACCCTATTACAGAAAGAGGCGATTATTTAGGTAAGTACCAGCAAACAGCCCACTGGATTCTATTCAAAATATTTCCTGGTGCCGAGAAAGGATGGTGGACTTCGGCCCATCCTGGACTTACGACAACTGAACCGATTCATAAAGGTGTTGCCTTTCAAGATGCTGACAACAACGCACATTTTAGAAGCCGTAGAACCAGGAGAATGGTTCACTTCCATAGACTTAAAGGACGCATATTTCTACATGCCCATCTGTCAAGATCATCACCCGTTTCTACGCTTTGCTTTTCAAGATCGGGTTTACCAGTTCAAGGTCCTACCATTTGGCCTCTCATTGTCTTCAAGGGTCTTCACCAGGGTGCTGTCAGCAGCCCTTTATCCTCTCCAGTGTGCGGGAATCAAAATTCAAGCATACTTGGACGACTGGTTAATCTGCGCACCTACTCGCAGTCAAGTTATAAAGAACACGGAAATGGTAATTCGGCATGTTCAGGCTCTCTGTCTCAAAGTAAACAGGAACAAGAGCAATTTAAGTCCTCGTCAACACACAGTGTTTATGGGGATTTCACTGAATTCCCAATTAATGGTGGCCTCTTTATCTCCTCAGAGGGTGACAAAGTTGTCCAGTCTGGCTCAGTCATTTCATCTAAACAGGAGGATGAAGCTAATTCAGTTCCAGTAGCTGCTGGGTATGATAGCAGCAGTAGCGATTGTGATCCCCCTTGGCCTCCTCCGAGCCCATCCACTACAACGATGGGTAAACTGCTTCAAACTGCATCCCAGATTAGACATTCATGTGAGGATAAGGGTTACACAGAGGTGTATCCAGATGTTACACCCTTGGAAGAATAAAAACCTTAGAACATATTAATGTGCTGGAACTCAGGGCAGTTTACCTCTCCCTGAGGGCTTTTCTCCTGTCACTGCAAAACAAACATGTCTTGATAAGGACGGACAATATGTCTGCGGTGTATCACATCAAACACCAGGGTGGCACCAGATCAGCACGTTGTTTCCAGGTGACAAGCAGGCTACTTTTCTGGTCATTTCACAAACTCCTGTCTCTCAAAGCATTATACATACCAGGGGTAGCAAACAAAGCAGCAGACCTGCTGTCTCGAACTGGTTCTCAGCTAGATGCTACCAATTGTGACATTAGTTTAGTTCTCCGGTTCCTTCAGTCGCTGTTGGATTCGGAGAAATCGGTTAATACTATAAAGGTCTATATTGCATCCATCTCACATTTTCTTTTGTTAGTGGATGGTGTTAGTGTTGGCAAACACTCTTTGGTGTCTTAGTTTCTTAAGGGTGCACAGCGTTTATGCCCGAGGAAGGTTATGAGGTCACCCACTTGGGATCTTACTATTGTTTTGCGATCTTTAGTCAAAGCACCTTTTGAACCTTTGGATCAAGTTGATCTAAACTTCCTGACATGCAAGATCATCTTCCTCTTGGCAATATGTTCTGCCAAGAGAGTTAGCGAATTGCACTCCCTATCAATCAGTGAAGACTGTTTGAGATGGAAGGCGGAAAATGCAGGGGTCTATATTTGGCCAAATCTCTCATTCCTACCTAAGGTCCTTAGGCCTGGCACAATAAATCAGGTAATTGAACTTGATGCTTTTCACCCAGACCCCCTTGTTCAGGTGCTGGGTTAGTTAGCTCTTCTCTTTTTCCTGTTCCTGTCTATCTCACTGGATTATGGATACAATTTCACATGCATATTCTAGTCAAAATCTTCCTATTCCTGGTGAGATAGTTTCCCACTCTACCAGGCGTATGGCCACCTCTTGGGCGGCACTTAAAGGTGTAGCACTTTCTGACATACGTGCTGCGTGCTTGGAGCACTCCGTGCACCTTCACAAGATTTTATAGGATTAATGTAACAAATCCAAATTCTTTGGGGTCTGATGTTTTATCTGCTGTTAAATTGTCAGGGAAAGTGTGATACTGGTCTCTCGTGACTCTGTTGGTATCAGTCATCCAGGATAAGACCGTGGTGACGGTCTGAGTGAGGTCGAAATAGATTGTAAGTTATGTCCATAACTATGGATCTATGAGACCGAACGATGACCGTCACCATCTCGTCACTTGGGACAAGCTGAGGCGTTCCAGGCAGGAGGAAGTGGCTAGTCCATCTGGATGTTATATAACAGCCAACCCCTAAGGTCAGTCACCTAACATTGTTGTTATTAGGTCTCGAGGATAGGCGAAAGAATGGCGTCTGTCATGATGGACGAGGAGACTCAAATGCGGGGCAAAAAATTTGTTTTTATTGAACAAGAAATAATGGACAGAAACAACAAAAATAACCTCCCAGCTAACAGCCTTCAAGATGAAAAATGCAAGGAAAAAAAAAATGAGGCAGGAAGGCAGTCAAAAAGGAGAAAAAAAACAGTCCAAAAAGAAAACAGAACAGTTCCTTCAAAAAAAAAAAAAAACTAAGCAGTCCAAAAACTCCACTGGAAGAGCACTCAACCCGACTTGGGGAAACTCACTGAGGATGAAATGCCGCGGGGAGGGGCGCTCGACCCAGCATTGAGTGATTGCCGCAGAGAATCGTCAGATGGTAATCCAGATCCGAACGAGGAAATGACACGGGGAAGAAATGACAGAAGAAGAAATGACACAGGGAGAGGCGCTCGACCCGGAGTTATACAATAAGAGTAGGAAATCTTCGGAGAGCGATCTCAATCCGGCACGGGGAAACTCACAGAGAATGAAGCACGGGGAAGCAGCTCGACCTGGCGTTGAGCAATCACAACGGTGAGAAGCAGAGAGTGATAGTGACGATCTCCACTCGATCCGAGAGATGCACGTTGAGGGTAGACTGCACGATGAGAGGGACTGCTATCAGAAAGCAGAGGAGATTGAACATCAGCGGGCTCTGAGAGTGGAGGATAAAAAACAAAACAAAAAGCCACTTTTTCTAGGGGGATGGTCTTGGGTCTCAGGCTTCGTGACCATCTTGGCCGGGAATTCGGGAAAGGAGGCCTTCTCGGCCAGGGATTTAGACTTGGCGGCCTTCTTGGCCGGGAACTCAGGAATGGCGGCCTTCTTGGCCGGGGAGTCAGATTTGATGGCCAACTTGGCCGGGAACACAGGATCGGCGGCCATCTTGGCCGGGAACTCAGGAACGGCGGCCCTCTTGGCCAGGGACTCAGAGTTGGCGGCCATCTTGGCCGGGGATTCAAGATTGACGGCCATCTTGGCCGGGGACTTGACTTCACTGGGCCAGCAGCGACTTGACTTGACTCAGGAGGTACCGCTGTGTCTTGGCCAGACTTAGGGTGTAAAGCCGAGTCTTGACTTGCCTCAGGAAGTGTGGCTGTGTCTTGACTTGCCTCAGGAAGTGCCGCTGTGTCTTGACTTGCCTCGGGAAGTGCTGCTGTGTCTTTGCTTGACTCAGGGTGTAAAGCTGTGTCTTTGCTTGACTCAGGATGTGACGCTGTGTCTTTGCTTGACTCAGGATGTGACGCTGTGTCTTTGCTTGACTCAGGATGTGACGCTGTGTCTTTGCTTGACTCAGGAAGTGAAGCTGTGTCTTGACCTGACTTAGAAAGTGTCGCTGTGTCTTGACTTGACCCAGAAAGTGTCGCTGTGTCCTGACTTGGCTCAGGAAGTGAAGCTGTGTCTTGACTTGACCCAGAATGTTTCGCTGTGTCTTGACTTGACTCAGGAAGGGAGGCTGTGTCCTGACTTGGCTCAGGAAGTGAGGCTGTGTCTTGACTGGGCTCAGGAAGTAAAGCTGTGTCTTGACTTGGCTTAGGAAGTGAGACTGTGTCTTGACTTGGCTCAGGAAGTGAAGCTGTGTCTTGACTTGACCCAGAATGTTTCCCTGTGTCTTGACTTGACTCAGGAAGTGAGGCAGTGTCCTGACTTGGCTCAGGAAGTGAGGCTGTGTCTTGACTGGACTCAGGAAGTAAAGCTGTGTCTTGACTTGGCTTAGGAAGTGAGGCTGTGTCTTGACTTGGCTCGGGAAGCGAAGCTGTGTCTTGACTTAGCTTAGAAAGTGTCGCTGTGTCCTGACTTGGCTCAGGAAGTGAAGCTGTGTCTTAACTTGACCCAGAAAGTGTCGCTGTGTCTTGACTTGGCTCAGGAAGTGAGGCTGTGTCTTGACTGGGCTCAGGAAGTGAAACTGTGCCTTGACTTGATTCAGAAAGTAAAGCTGTGTCTTGGCTTGGCTTAGGAAGTGAGGCTGTGTCTTGACTTGGCTCAGGAAGTGAAGCCGTATCTTTACTTGATTTAGAAAGTGTCACTGTGTCTTGACTTGACCCAGAAAATGTCGCTGTGTCTTGACTTGGCTCAGAAAGTGAGGCTGTGTCTTGACTGGGCTCAGGAAGTGATGGAGCGGATTTAACAGGATCAGACGTAGCAGCACGGGCCGCCCTCCTTCTTCTTTCTTTACGTTTCTGTGTGGGGGACAGATGGTGAACAGGGACTTGATAGGAAGGGGAAAGGAGGGCTGGATGGTCATTGCATAACCCGTCAAAGGGGCGAGCATGGAGAGCCTCCGGATCCCACTGAAGGGCTACCGCCTCGTCTCCTCGGGCAGATAGATCGAAGAGCGGCGGATTGTTGACGTGAGGCTCCGAAAAACTGCTATGGGATGGGGGAATGGAAAACCCCCCGCTGTCGGCAGCCTGCCGCAGTTCGGCGAGTAGGTGCAACAAATCAGCCTTCCGAGCCCTGAGAGTCTCCACCTCCCTCCTGGCAGCGTCGAGCTGCATGGCCTGATGGATCAGCAAAATTCCCTGCTGATGAGAAACCGCCTGCAGATGATCCAACCCCAGCTGAGTCGGAAGGGTGGTCAGTCCTTTCTGTCATGATGGACGAGGAGACTCAAATGCGGGGCAAAAAATTAGTTTTTATTGAACAAGAAATAATGGACAGAAACAACAAAAATAACCTCCCAGCTAACAGCCTTCAAGATAGCTGGGGAAAAATGCAAGGGAAAAAATTCCAAAAAAAAAAAACGAGGCAGGAAGGCAGTCAAAAAGGAGAAAAAAACAGTCCAAAAAGAAAACAGAACAGTTCCTTCAAAAAAAAAAAAAAAAAAAAAAAAAAAAAAAACTAAGCAGTCCAAAAACTCCACGGGAAGAGCACTCAACCCGACTTGGGGAAACTCACTGAGGATGAAATGCCGCGGGGAGGGGTGCTCGACCCGCATTGAGTGATTGCCGCAGAGAATCGTCAGATGGTAATCCAGATCCGAACGAGGAAACAGACAGAAGAAGAAATGACACGGGGAGAGGCGCTCGACCCGGCGTTATACAATAAGAGTAGGAAATCTTCGGAGAGCGATCTCAATCCGGCATGGGGAAACTCACAGAGAATGAAGCACAGGGAAGCAGCTCGACCCGACGTTGCACAATCACAGCGGTGAGAAGCAAAGAGTGATAGTGACTATCTCCACTCGATCCGAGAGATGCATGCTGAGGGTAGACTGCACGATGAGAGGGACTGCTATCAGAAAGCAGAGGAGATTGAACACCAGCGGGCTCTGAGAGCGAAGGATAAAAAACAAAACAAAAAGCCACAGAATAACAAAGAAAACGTTTGGTTAGACTCAACTGACATGACAGGACAAGGGATAAAACGGACTGACGCTGGACAGACGGGGAGAGGAGAATAAATAGAGGAAGAATAATCAAACGGCATGAGAAGCAGATGAGTAAGTGGATAATGAGAGATAAGAAACAGCTGAAGGGGAGACACGGGGCGGAGAGAGTGACGTAGTGTAACATGGGGTTTTGTTTTGTGGTTTTGTGTCATGTTCATGTTTTCATGTCTTTTTTTATGTAGTATTTTCATCATGTTGTTGTGTCCTGCTTCCCTTGCCCTCATGTATTCCTGTCATTGGTTCCCTAGTTCCATGTGTCATGTTCTGACTGGTTGTCATTGGTTGCTATGTCTTGTTTCCTGTTTTTTATTGGTTTGTTTGAATCATGTGACCTGTATTGTCTAGTATAAATAGCCCTTGTGTTTGTATGGTTCCCTGTAGTGTATTAACGTTGTAACCGGCTGTCGGTGAGTGTTTTAGTCAAGTCTGTTCATGCCAAGCCAAGTCTGTTTGTTCAAGTCACGTCATTGTTTGAATTACTGTTTGGATTATCGTTTGGATTATCGTTTGTATGTTTGCACTTTGGATTTAACCCTTGTGCGTTCAAAAAAAAAAAGTTACACATAGGTGCAAAATGGACAAAAATGTCCATGTCCAAAAACTGCCATAAAAATATAATTTATCAATATTTTTTTTCCACTTTCACTGATGTAGATTTTTTAACCAGCATATGTTCTATCCATAGATACCAAACATTCATTAATTTTCAGAATTTTAACCCTTTAAATGTTGGTTTGTTTACATAATGGCACAGGTTTTTTATGAATTTTTTTTTTTATGAAAAAATGAAAAATAGTAGTTAATTTCCATATACTAAATGATAAGCAGAATTTTTTTCTTTGCTAATTATCTTCTTGGGTGTGTCAATGAAGAACAACAACATTAATTTTGAGGCATTTATATTTTTATGTAGTGTCAGATTTTTACACTTAGGCCCATAATGGACAAAAATGTCCATGTAAAAAAACTGTCATAGAAATGTTATATATTAATATTTTTTTCTACTTTCACTGACTGCTGTTTTTTTATCAGCATCTCTTCTATTCATAATTATCAAGCATTCATTCATTTTCAGAATTGTAATGCTTTAAAAACTGGTTTCTTTACATAATGCTCGCTGTCAATGGGCAACACTAGCTCCAGAGCTTCCTCTGCTGAGTAACGTCTCTTGATCTTGCAAGCAATGAAATGACCAAGCCCTCAAGCACCAAATATGTATAGTTTTGGCTGTGGAAATACCTGTCTGGGCTGTGCAAACACTCAAACTTTGTACAAAATCTACCCGACTACACAATCAGCATTTTCTTGTGGTGAAAACAAAAACAATGTGTTTAGGGGCTTCTGAACTTCTACATCAAATTCATGCTCACCTTTTATCTCTGTACAAAAACAATAACAAATGAAAAAGTGCAATCAAGGAATAAGATGTGTGTTTGGGTGAAAAAGAAAAATCCTCAAAGCTCATTAACCTTCTTTGATCGTATTCAGAGTTTTCAAATTGCCCTATGACCCTGCCAAGGGTGAGACTCATACACATGGAGTGGGATTTTTGATTGCCAATACAATATAATTTCTTTCAAACTAATTACACCCATAAAATTTTAAGTAAACACATGCAAACCACACTCTGACATCCTTACCAACATAGCCACACAATTATAGCTGCATTATTTTTCCAATTGACTCTATAATAGGCTATAATATGCATAAGCAGAAAACACAAAAAACGAGTATTTCTTTCATATGCCAAATTTGAAAAAAAATGGCACAATCTAGTAAAAAATGGTAAACGTTTAAAATTTGAAGCCTTGCCAATAGAATGAATGCCTATTAGCAAATATTGCATCATTTTATAGTCAAATGGCCCTGGGTTAAAAAATTGCAGTTTTAATGGGTTTCAATGTGGACATTTTTGTCCTTAAGGTCCTGAGTGTGAGTATTTTTTGTACGGAGGGTAAAATTGATTTTTTTGAAGGAAATGAGGGTGAAATATTAAAATTTCAATAAAAATACACACCTGAGCCAAGATTTATGCAGTTGGCTTTAACACATGCACACTTATAACAAAAAACAAAACTGAAATGTAAAATGTCCATAAGGTCGCACAAGGGTTAATAAAACTGCACTTGGGTTCATCATCACATCTCGCCTCTCAGTGGACTATATTGTTACACATAGACAATGCACGTGGAGTGCTGACAACAAAAACAAAAACGTACACGCAGACATAACGAGGGCTAAACGAGAGGGCGTGAAAACGGAAAACAAGGAGGTGGGGCAACAGAAGCACACGGAAAACATAAACAAAGACAGAGCCAAGTGCTCACACACAACGCAAACAGAGAAACATTAAACAACGACAACACAGACAGGGCTGTCAGGGCAGAATATATATATATATATATATATATATATATATATATATATATATATATATATATATATATACATATACATTATATATATATATATTATATATATATATATATATATTACAAGTATAAACCATGTTGGTGCGGCCATCTCCAAAAGAACTGGGAATGCCAGTTCTCATAACGGAGGATAAACTTAGCACACAGACACACAAATTCCTTTGGCCTGCATGCACTCACAAACTGAGAATGAGCAGTGGCCATTTATTAATGATTGCGCACCGGTGTATCACCACACCCACTTCCAGAAACTAGGTCACAGGGTTAATTCAGAGCATATACAATAACATATCTCAACACCCCCACTTGTTCTGAAATTGACAGAGTACAACACAGTGCATCACATACCAAATAGAAAACACACAAATGTATCCATTCTGATTCTAGATACAGGTTTAGTTAAAATATCTGCCACCATATCAACTGTAGAACAGTAATGAAGAGTTATTTTGCCATCACTGAGTACAGATCGGACAAAATGATACCTAACATCAATGTGCTTACACCTTTGTCGACATACAGGGTTTTTTGAAAGAGCAATAGCATCCTGATTGTCCTCAAAAAACTGTCACTGGTGCATATTCAAGTACATTGTCCATTCCACTTATTAAACTAACAAGATACAGACTTTCCTGCACAGTAGCTGATAAAGCCGTGTATTCAGCTTCACATGTGGATAAAGCAACAGTTTGTTGTTTCTTTGACTTCCAGGAAATAATAGGCCCATTCTCAGACAAACTAAAACAGTAACCAGTAACACTACGCCTGTCATTCAGGTCCGCTGCCCAGTCTGCATCACTATAGGCCACAAGTTTAAGATTTGCATCATTTTTCTTGTAACACAATTCCAGATCCACAGTGCCTTTCAAATACCTCAACACATGTTTAGCTGCAACCCAATGTTGTTCCTTTGGTACAGATAGATATTGTGACAATTTACCAACAATAAAGCTCAAATCTGGGCGAGTACTCGTCATTACATAAATTAAACTGCCAACCAATTCACGATACCTCTTTGGATCAGCAAATTTACCATCATCATCAAATTTCATTTTCATTTCACATGGTGTTGATCTTGGTTTGCAGTGAGCCATGTCAAATCTCTACAAAATTTTTGTGATGCATCTTTTCTGGTTCATTTTTATTTCACCATTTATTTGTGTAAAGTCAATGCCCAGGAAATGTTTAAGTTTTCCAAGATCTTTAATTTTAAATTTAGCTCCCAACATTTCCTTCACACCTTTGAGTATTTGTGACCCTGGACCACAAACCCAGTCATAAGGTTAAATTTTACAAAACTGAGATGTATACATCACATGAAAGCTCAATAAATAAGCTTTCTATTGATATATGGTTTGTTAAGATAGGACAATATTTGTCTGAGATACATCTATTTGAAAATCTGCAATCTGAGGGTGCAAAAAAATCAAAATACTCAGACAATCACCTTTAAAGTTGTGCAAATTAAGTTCTTAACAATGCAAATTACTAATCAAAAATTACATTTTGATATATTTATAGTAGGAATTTTACAAAAAAAATCTTCATGGAACATGATCTTTACTTAATTTCCTAATGATTTTTGGCATAAAAGAAAAATCAATAATTTTGACCCATACAATGTATTTTTGGCTATTGCTATAAATATACCCCAGTGACTTAAGACTGGTTTTGTGATCCAGGGTCACATTTGACCATTACTCGCTGCAATAAGAAGATCATCAACCCAAATGACCAATATGACTCTTTCTTTGCCAGTTTGTTTACTATAAGCACAATAGTCAACTGAATTTTGAACAAAACCTTTTTCAATTAGAAAATCATGCAACATCTTATTCAAATTCCGTCCTGATTCACTGTAAACCCTAATGTTGTCTTTACTTAAACAATCAAGTAATGTTGACTAAACATTACTTACAATTTTGCATGTTGGTCCTGTCACTTAAAAATGTGAGTTAATTTAACTTATTTACCATCAAAATGCATAAACTTAAGATTTTAAGTGTTGTGAGCTCAAAATCATGATTAATCCTTAGAAAAAAAAACATTTTCAAAAGGTCAATTTCACAAATGTAGTCTTTTTCCTTTTTTAAAAATTATAATACCATGTGCAAGGTCTTTTCTCTTTTTTAAATCAGAAAACAAATTGCTTCAGTTACAATTATTCACCATAATGGGAACACATTTGGGCTACTTATTTTTATTTATTTATTTTATTTTTTGTGACACTGGGTTGCACAGTTTGACTTTAATGCTTTTAAGCAAAGCTGAGGAGCTTCTACTCCCTTCGGAGAGGCATGCAAATCATACGATTCCCCACATCCACATTCAGCTGTGGTGCGTGCCTTATGGTAAAAACAAGTGTTTTGCAAGAATTTTCTTTTTACGCTTGAACCAAATATTAACAGCACAAAGTGCGCCAATATTTCTGTAATCCATACAGTAAAGTAGTTTGTAAACTCTACAGAGAGCGCAAAATCACATTTCAACTACTAATAGCGAAAGTGCTTTACCGGAAATCTGACATATTATTATAGTTTGAAAATGGCCCGCGCTTACATGCTCACATTTCGCAGTTATTTATAGGCCTATGTCTCACTTCCTGCTTCCAGAACGCGGAGTAGGGTACTAGAACTTCCGGTCTTTGCTAGTAACGCTATAACGATAACAACAATGGCAGCCTCCACCCGCAGTTGTACTTGTAGTGTACCGGGTTGCTCTACATCAGGACGTAGACAACCATACCTCAGTTTCCACGCTTTCCCGAAGGACGAAACACTTCGCAAGTCTTGGGTGAGATTAATAAGGAGAGATGAGGGGCCTTCTTTTAATATTCTCCGGGGCAGCACTTTCGTTTGCAGTTTGCATTTCGACAAGGATAGCATCTACGTCTTGCAAAGTGGTCGGAAGAAACTTAAAATAAATACTACACCAACCCGGTTTCCCTGGAATAACTGGGGGGATGATCAGCCCCGTCGCCGGTCAGTTTATGACCGTGTTAACACTCGCCTAGGGGTAGCGGAGAGCGTTCAGGCTGGTGCTGAGTCTGCGGTGGAAGAGGACATACAGTCTGCTAACGTTAGCACTATCGGTAATCACGAACTTGCCGCTGGCAATCACGCGCCTGCCTCAGACCACAACTATGCCGGCGCGGGTGTTGTGGATGCTGCTGCTGCTGCCGAAACCATCAGGCTACTGGAAGCTAAAGTGAGAGCTCTAGAAATGGACCTGTCCTGTACACTGCACATTAACAGGCACTGTGCGACGGACGACGAATTTCGATTCTATACCCGCTTTCCGTCTGAGAAAGTGTTTTGGTCATTTTGGAAATCCGTCGCCCCCTCAGCTTCCAGGTTAGTGTACTGGAGTAGAGCCCAGAGGTCAAATGATGTAATGTCACTGGAGAAACCCAGCCCTAACAGGAGACTGCAACTTGTTGACGAACTCTTTCTGTACTGCTGTCGCGTTGCTGTTGGGATGAAAGAGAAGGTGATAGCAGATATATTTGGCATCAGCACCACCACTGTGAGCAGAGTTATCATTACATGGGCCAACTACCTGTTCCTTGTGTTGTGAACTTTTCTCTCAGAGACCAGGAGACTTGGTTGTATTTTCAGCAGGATTCTTTATTGAGATCACAAGCTGTCGGTAGCTGCAGTTACCAAAGTCTGTCTGAGTTCTATACAGTATAGTTTTTATACATTTACAAGAAGGTGGGACTTTTGGAGGTGGAGACAAGTCAAACAAAGCAGAGGGATGATCCTTGATTCAATCAAGAATAAGCATAACACTATCATTCAAATGATCCAATCAGCCTGATAGCATCACCCATACCTTCACATGATAATAGTTTAACTTGGAGTCATGTCACTGTTCAGGAGGTGTACACAGATACAAAGGTTAATGTCTGATGACTGGGTTGCTTGACTTAATCTTCTTTGAACTGTCACATGAACATAAATTAAACTGTCATCATCTATGCCTCACATAAACATAAATTCAATGTACTTCACTTTAGGTTTTCCTGTGATGCTATGTAAGAATCTAGGGTCAGCATTATCATAAACAGATTCTTAAATTTGTAATCCCACACTTGTCTTGGGGTCAGTGCCAATTTGGATGACAAAGGAACGAGTGCAAGCAACAATGCCATCAAAGTTTGCCCAGTACTGTCCTAACGTGAGAGTGATTATAGACTGCACAGAAATCAGGTGTGAGGCACCATCATCACTCACCCTCCAGTCTGAAACATTCTCCAACTACAAGAACACCAACACCTTCAAAGGTCTGATTGGCATTGCCCCATGTGGAGTGATCACCTTCATATCAAAGTTGTACACTGGTTCCATATCAGACAGAGATATCACACAGCAGTCAGGAATCCTTTGTCTACTTCAGCCTGGAGATGCATGCATGGCTGACAAAGGCTTTGTCATCGAAAACATGCTTTCTGAAGTTGGGGCCACCCTCATAATCCCCCATTTAAAAGATGCAGCAGGTTCAGCAGAGACGACACAGAAAAAACACAGAGTATCGCCCGACTTAGGATCTTGGTGGAGAGGGCCATCAGAAGGGTCAAAGAATATCACATCTGGGACAATACCATTCCTTTGACCCTTTCAGGCTCAGTGAATCAGCTGTGGGTAACTTGTTGCTTAATGTCTAACTATCAAGGCCCTTTAGATGTGCAGGGTGATGTCCCAGTGTAAAAGTGACATAAAAACCACATGAAAAATTATTATTTCTCAAATGTTTATTTAATGTTTAGCAATTCGTTTCCAGTTCTTTGTTAAAAAATGAGCATACATTTTACATTGAAAGTAATGCATACACAGTGAAAGACAATGACATGGACTGTGTGTGTTTGTGAGAATGAATTCACATTCTGTTTCACCGTGACTGAGCAATTGTAAATACAAGAATTGTCACATAACTAAATACAAGAATTTCAAAAACTATTGAGTATTATTATTGAGTATATTATTATTATTATTATTGAGTATATTATTATAATTAAGTATTATTGATTTTGTTTGATATGCTGACCATTCTCCCCGTTCTACTTTTTTTCGCATTCCTTTACTTGGCATTCAGGAGGTAGGTGTCCATGTATGTGTTGAAGTAAAACAGATCAAGTTTATCCTTCATTGCAGTGATTAAGGATTCATCACGCCAAATTCTTTCAACTGTCAAGTCACTTTTTGTTGAGGTTATAAAATCACACCATAACAAACCAGTGATGGCCAACTGGCCTTGCACTTGGCAGTAATATTTGTGGGTTTTCTTTAGTTTGGCTTTACCATTCACACACTTAACATGCTTGACTTCTTCTATACTGTCTACATTTGGACATTTCGCCTCAGCTAAGGCAAAGGGGGGGGGGGGGGGTTGCAGTGGGATCATACACCCTTGCATCGGGGCTAGCCCCAAGGTAAGGCGCATCAGGGTGAACAACGAAACCAGAAGGCAAGACATTGACATTACACAAGTCACTGTATTGATTTAAGACTTCTGGCTCGAGGTCGATACCCCTTTTCATAGCAGGAGTTTGCCGTACCCCCTTCATGATCCTCACTGCGAGAGCCTGTGCAGAGGACTCAGAGTAAACACTTCACCAAATCTACTGGAAGTTAAACGGGGCTGCCGTACTTCCTTCCACATAGGATTTTCTGACTGCCCCCTTGTTTGCTCTTCAATTAAAATAGCCAATTCAGAGGTGACTTCTAAACTCTGCAAGTGGAAAAAGTGGAGTTATAATAATACTCAATAATAGTTTAAAACTTAAACTATTATTGAGTAGTCTATACAGAATGTTTGGCTAGACTTGAGGGATACACACAAACCTGTGTCCAAGGTTTGTGCCATGACTGAAGCTCACTGGTGCACGACAGAAGTGTTGGTACGCATTTCTCCCCTGTGAAGCTGTAGTGATGCGTCTGAAATAGGAGTGCCACCACATGATTGCATAATGCCTCTCCAGCAGCACATGAGCAGGAGCATCCATTTAACTGCACCGGTGTAACCGCACGCAGCACAATCTAGACATGGAGAACATACTTCAGGTAAAGCTTGAATGTTCAAGCTACAGAGTAAAATATTTCACCTACTTGCTTTACACAAGGTAAATCATCTGACAACACAGTTAACATTTACCACATAAACATCAGTGGATTAAGGAACAAAATATGAAAACATAGAATCTGCAACAGCAGATAAGAAAACAAAATCTGCAACCGCAGACAAGAAACAGAACATTACAATCTGCAACAGCAGATCTGGACAGAGAGAAAGAGAGATCATTCAAGAACTGTAACAAGAAACACTAATACACTCAATTTGCACCTGAACTTATGCAGGTCTGAAACCATGCTCTGTTCAATTTGAGGTGGGCCTATTGTCTAAATCCCAAATGTGAATCTGGTAAATGTGGTCCGAAAGGTAGGCCTAAGTGTAACACAAGTGTGCACAAAAGACTAAAAAAAGCAAGTTAAGCATGTAGTTGTGCATGGATAGAGCATGATTACAGCCTGGGCATCCTAACCTGTAGGGTATGAGGCTCCTCGTTTTTCCTCATAGAACAGTAGCAGTTTGCCCGGACTGCCACTTCCATATTAACTAAATCTGACACTGCAGTAATAGAGGGAAAGATTATCACACCATACAGCAACATCGCTGGGCATTGACAGCCAGCCATCTTTCCCCCCGAATAATTAATCCTCAACTAAGTTCACGTAACGTTAGTGACATGGAGCTTCTCTGACATGTTAGCGACATTTACATGTAAGTTACAGCTGCTAACGTTACCTAACTATGCTACCAATCTTGGGGCTCGTGAGTCAAGGTTTCAGAGCCACTGAGAAACTAAATATGTATTCCCACCAATGATTGTAAATAAAACAAAATTCGATTAATTAAAAATGATGTTTTATCTGACACATGTATTACACTTATCTCTACTATATAAATACACTTGACTTTGACATTCAAGCTAACGTTAACGAAAGTGAGTCAGCGGAATTCAAACACTTACCTCTGTAGTTGAAAACAAATTTCTCCCAGAAGAACTTGTATCCCTTCCTAAGTTTGGACGTTTTTACTTGCGAGTGTTCATTAACAATCCGAACCACGTCGTCGTAGGTGACTTCAGGCAAGTTACGGAGAGACTTGGTCCAGCGGTATTTATCTGCCTCCGCCATTGTAAAGAGCTAACCGGAAGTGCCGTCACCCCACTCAGAGACGTTCTTCGATATTTAATTGTTGCGTGACATAGGCCTATTTTAATGTGATTGGCCATGCAAGGCATAGATATATATACGTAGATACCCCATTGGACCGCTCCAAGCACGTAGATGCGTCTGCCATTTTGGAACGGTCCACTTGACGTCATTCACCATACTGTAGGTTCGCAGACCAACGGCTGTGCAGGACTGTGGCATTTCGAATATTCAGTGATTACTATGGTGATTTACTTAGATCTATGGGTGAATGACGTCGAGTGGACCGCAGCAAAATGGCGGACGGCTTACGTATAAAGGCCCATAGAAAAAGTCGCTAATGAGGCATCTACGTATATATATCTATGATGCAAGGAGTTCCGCCTAGCAACAAGAGAACTGATTGGTCCTTTTGCCGTCGTCTGTTTTGTTGCTGACAAGTTTGAAGACAGATGTTTTTCTTCTATGTTCGGTAAGAAAATTATGTAAATGTAAATATAAAGTGATGACTTTGAGTGAAATATGCTTATTTAAATCCTTGTGGTACGTTTCTATAATAAAAGACAACACAGCCATGGTCAAACTTTGACAGCGTAGCCATCAAGTAACGTTAACTTATATGGATTTGAGATGGTATGATAACTGAGATATCAAATTAGTCTTTATTTGATTTGTAAAACCGAAACATATTAGTTAATTCACTTAATCATAGTATAATTGTGTATTTCTGTGGGAAAGAGCATGGCAGCCACTTCTGAGATCAATTAATTAACAATATATTGTGCATAATGTTATCAAGGTATGAATGAAAAGTCGACAATTTTGACTTGTACAGAGCATTTGTAAAGTATGCACATTTAGGTTTATTTTTGGATAACGCTGTAAGACTACAATCTTAATTATAGAGTAATTTTTTTTTTTTTTTTTACTGATTGTTAAACTTATTACTTTCAACTTTTCTGTTACAGGTTACATGAGACAATGACATGTGGAAATGTAAGTATTGTGTTTTTGACTCATTGCATTTTTGTTCAGCAAAATAAAATCATGTGTTTTACAACAATTTTTTTTTTCTTTTTTTAGTGGTCTATTCCTTTAACATGATAAAGAACACCAATTCTTAGCCTTCATTATTTACTAATTATTTATTAGCCTGTAAAGCATTTCTGTGTGGAAGCTAATGTGATTAGTGACCTGATGTTTCCCCCCAGGTTTGCATGGAGTTCAACAGAATTAAAGGCAAAAATCTAAAGCAGGAATTCTAGAAAAACCTGGACAGACACAGTTCATGGACCTTTGTAAAACCAAAAGGGGGTCTCCTGGTCAGCGCTTGTTGAACTTTTTACAGCAAATAAAGGTCAGTACTTATTTTAACATAACTTGAAGGATGGAAACCAAAAACGGAAATCCTCTCATCATTTCCTCACCCGCAGTTGTTCCAAACCTGTATAAATTTCTTTGTTTTGCTGAAACCAAAGGAATATATTTTGAAGGAATATTTGTAATCAAACTATTTTGGTGCAGCACTGACTTCCTTAGTATTTCTTTTTAGTATGTACATGTAAGTGGTGCATCAAAACAGCTTGGTTTGGAAAAAAAATTAGGGTGAGTAAATGACAGAATTTTCATTTTTGGGGGAACTATCCCTTTAGAAGTATTTATTTTAACAATGTAATTTATTTATTATTTTCTCAAATCAGTAATCTTTTATGTATGATAATCTAAAATTTAATTTATATCACATACAAATGCTTAAAATAGATTGAAATTGAGTTTTTTGGCTTTAATAGAATTTCATGTTTTCATGTTTTAAAGTCAGCCCAGCCAACTGAGGTCCGAACCCTTGTTTTTCGGGGACTGCCTATCATGCTTGGAGATGATGATTCTTCTTTCTTCCAGTCATGTTTAGTAAGTAAATCTGTTCTTAAAAGGGATAGTTCACCCAAAAATTATTACCCCATGGTTTAATGACAATCAAGCCATCCAATCAGAGTTATAATAAAATTTATCCTGGTTCTTCCAAGCTTTTTAATGAGAGTGAATGGGGGATGAAATTTTGAATCTCAAAAAATTCCATCCATCCATCATTAAACTGCCCAACAAGGCTCCAGGGGGTTTGTATCAGTTTGTCTAAGAAAATATCCATGTTGGATTAGAATTAGTGTTTAAAAAAAAAAAAAAAAAAGCGTGCATTCTGTTAAACATCCATTGATTATAAACCTTGGATTTCTGATCACAATACTATATTTATACGTCTTTTTTTCATTAGGTATCTGATCATCACAACACTATCCTTGATGTGCCAGTACACTGAACGAGAATCGCTTTCTTTCGGATCAACAGTACACTGAACGAGAATCGCTTTCTTTCGGATCACCAGTACACTGAACGAGAACCGGTTTCTTTCGGACGCGTCCGATTTGCGAATTGATGAGCTGATACTGTGCGCATGCGTGTCATTTTTCAAGCGGATGAAATGAAGCACGTCAGTCAAGTTGGTCTATTTTGTTAAACGTTTTGTTAAAAGTTTACTTAAGGATTCTGTTAGGTTATTGGCTAAAAGGGTTTTTATGATCTTGATCAGGGAAGTGCCGTGGTACCATAATAAATTAGATGTTCGATTAAAAGAAAACATTTGATTTATGAATTAGCTGCACTGTAATAAAAGATAATGATGACATACAAAATTTGTGTTTGTATTAAATGAACAATGTTTTAATGAAACTACACAACTAATTTGAACCATGTTCAAACAAAAATTATTATAAAAAATTTTAATTTAACTTTTAAACGGTGGTATAATGATAAAAATTACTTGATCAAACTACTGCACAAGCAAACCAAGCGGCACGTTTCAGTCACTCTGTGAGTTCTCCAATCACATTCTCGACTCAAGAAGTGGTTGCAGCGGTTGTCGGATCACCAGTACACTGAACGAGAATCGATTTCTTTCGGATCATCAGTACACTGAACGAGAACCGGTTTCTTTCGGATCATCAGTACACTGAACGAGAACCGGTTTCTTTCGGACGCGTCCGATTCGAGAATCGATGAGCTGATACTGTGCGCATGCGTGACTCGTGCAGCTGCCAAACAAACAAGCTCCTACTATGACTGACTCCATCTGAACCGAACTAGTTCTTTTTTTAACACTGTATCTGCGCTAATGCTATGAGCAGTTAACTGAGGACTTGAATGAGGGTATCTGGTGAAACTTATGTTTATGTTGGATTGTGCATGTTCAGTAAGCTGATCGTGTTTCTGATTAGAATTAATTTATCTTATAATTTATTAAATCAAGACTTGTAAAACTTATGATCTTATATTATCATATATGAACTTATTAAACTTATATGATCACTGCATGTAACCAACTGTATATGGGTGCGGGACGATAGTAATTACGTTAATGACGTCATTACGTCATAGCGTAAAAGAACTGGTGAACCGGTTTTTTGAACCGGTTCTTTGAAACGAACTGTCCGAAAGAACCGGTTCGCGGAAAAGAACCGAACTTCCCATCACTACATCTGAAGAGATATGCTGCACATTTTTGCTGTATTTTGTATTTTTCGTCTTTGATTAAAAAGCAGCGCCGAGAATAACATGTCAACAAGACTATTCACGTGCATTTGAGTTTCCGCACATGTCAGAGCATGTGATACTGCGACCGCTGTATAACGTAATGGATGCAAAGAAGTAATGTTTTAGAAGATTCCAGTTTGCAGATAGTTTTATAGCCCTGCCATCCAAGTGACATCTCAGTTTGATTCATCTCCCGTTGAATTCTATTACTTTTAAATAGACGTTCCATCGGTGGGTCATCAGTACAGAATAGAGTGGATCTTTGAAGTTAACCACTTCAGCTACTGTCTTCAGTTAATTTCAACGCACCCCACGTCAAGACAACGCACTCCAATTCATTGTTCTTTGAACTGTTTTTTTCTAAATTTCCCATTTTTTGGAGGACTGAACTGACACACTGAACTGTGCTAATTCAAGTGGACTACAGAACGTGATGTGAGCAGTGAGTAAACCATTGAAGGAACACTTCACATAAGGGCTCATCTTGAATTTAAATTTGTTTGTGAATGCTTGTTTTTGTTTGTTATTTTCAAATGTGATCATTTGAAGGTGGTCATTTGAAACTGAGAATTGGTGAGTTTACAAATTGATAAATCGAAAGCATTTACTGTTTTGAAGTTTCTTAAGGGATTTGTCATATTTCAAGTAAAGTTTTCACCTTTTGTGTTTAAGGTGATTGTGTAAATTTAAAAGACAACACAAAGACAGTAATTTTTTATTTTATTTTCTTTAATGTAACTGACTACTCAAACAAAGGAACTAATACATCTTAAGAATAAGAATTTAAAAGAATAAATTCTGTTTTCTTTTGCACTTCACATCTACAGTTTGTTTTGTTGAAAGCTGTCAGGGAGTAGGGGCGTCTTATTTACTTTATTAGATCTGGGGAGGAAGGAGTCTATCAGACCGCATGCTCATATGCAAGTTACTTCAGGCAGCCCCGTGTAACACTTCTATACCTGAAGCCTACCCTTGTCAATCAGTAGTGTCCCAACACAATATGGTAAACAAAACCACATACACACATTAGTGTGTAAAGAGACTAAAAAGTTTTGAGAACGGGGACTAAGATCCTTTCGTTGTCTAAACTGCCAGGGCAGCCAATTCATTTCCCCTACACAACGGGCTAAAATTCCCCCGTTACAAAAGTGGCGTCACGAACAGGATCGAGTTAGGCAGATTTAAATAGTCACACGTCTCCAGGCCCACAAGTAGTGTTTTTTTTGTCCAATAAGAACATGGCTGAGCTAGAGGAATTAAGAAGAGAAATGGTTGAGATGCAGAGGAGATTTGCTGAGCAGGCAGGGGCACTTGAACAAGCCAGGACAGAGCAGAGAGAAGCCCTGTCCCTAGCTAAAGTAGTAATAGAGAGCCAGGCCTCTGCACAAACGACTCCCGCTGCCATTTATATCCCTCGAGACCGTAAGCTCCCTGGTTTCACTGGTTGTGTGTCAAAACCTGGAGAGCTGAGTATTGAAGAATGGGTGGCGTCAATGAAGTCTGCATTTCAGATCATGAGGGTGCCTACTGAAGACCGGGTTGAGCTGGTGAAACAGCACCTAAAAGATGAAGCCAAAGCCACAGTTAAGTTTATGATGGACGGAAAAGAGGAGTCTGTTGATAACATCTTCACTGTTCTCCTTGACACTTATGGAGATAAAGTGCCCATTGGTACGAGGCTAAAAGAATTCTACGATCGTGCTCAGAATACAGGAGAAACAATATGCTCCTATGCATATGACCTTCGGGAAAAACTAAATCGTGTTCAACGACGAGAGCCAATCAGAGTGGCGGATGCTGAAGAGGTTCTGAAAGAGCAGTTGGTGTTAGGCCTGAAAGATGATTTCTTGCGTCGAGAGATGAAGCACAGAATTAAGGCTGAGCCAGATTTGAGTTTTGTGCAATTGATGCAATCCGCAATTACCTGGTCAGAAGAGGAGGAAGCACAGCCTCCTAGTAATGTAAGGTCCAGTACCCATGCCAGAGGGGTAGTGAATGCGACTGCAGCACAGGATTCTCCCTCCACTCTGTCACTGGAGAAATTGCATGAGGAGATCCAGAAAATAGCTGCTCGTCAAGAGGAATTATATCAAGTCGTTCATGCAAAGGAGAGGAATAGGCCACAGCAAAGTCATCTAAAGAAACAACCGTTAAAAGACAGTGAAGGGCGTTATATTTGTTATTCGTGTGGCGAACGCGGACACACCAGTCGCCATTGTCCACAAGGTGGCAAGGTGAGGAGGGGACCAGCTCCACCACAGTGTACAGTGGAATCAGCTGATGTTACAGAGAAAGATTCAGGAGGGGCAGTACAGAAAAGCCCGGGGCCCTCTTTAATTAGATGTCACACAGCAGAATGGATGGTTGATGAGACTACTGAAAAACTGAAGGATAGTGCTTTTGGGCATTGCCTCGCTGTTGAGGTGAGGATAGCAGGTGTCAAAACCAAGTGCCTCTTAGATACAGGGTCAGAGGTGTCCACCATCTCTGAGTCACATTTTAGACAGCATTTTGAGGTGCAAAACCTAAAGTTGTTCTCTGCATGCTGGGTTAAATTGACAGCAGCAAATGGACTAGACATTCTTGTCCTGGGTTGCTTACAGGCTGAGGTAGAATGTCTGGGAAAGGTGCTTCCTAATAAGTGTATATTTGTTCTGACTGACTCAAGTCCTGATGTCAAGGAAATGAAAGGAGTGTCTGGGATCATCGGTATGAATATACTTAGTGAAGTTCAGTCTCTATTTATCCCAGCAGAGGGAATGGAAAAGGTGGACAAGTATAGTCAGCGAGATGAAGCACAAGTCCGGAGGATACTTGCTAGAATTGAGAAGGAAGCAGGACGTCTAGGGCCAGACGGAAGAATTGGGTATGTTAAAATTGCTGGAAGACAAGCTGTTACTATTCCTCCCCGCTGTGAGAAGGTACTGGAGGGCCGCTGTGGAGTGTCACCTGGGGTGAAGAGTAATGTGCTAGTGGAACCTGCAGCTGGAACAAGTTTGCCGAAAGGACTCTTAGTGGCTCACGTTCTTGCTAAAGCAAACTGTGGAAAGGTCCCTGTGCGTATGGTGAACTTAAGCGAGAAAGCCATTAGAATTGCACCCCGTTCTAGAGTAGCTTCTGTTTATAAACCAAAGGAGGTGGTTACAAAGGATGTTCTTGAATTTGAGGAAGATGACGGTGTACTTCATGTCAAGGAATTAAAGCAAAACAAGCTTCAGGCTGACAAGAACTCACTCATGCAGCCACCAGTTCCTGTTGAAGTGAACTATGAAGGTCTCACACCAGCACAATGTGAAAGTCTCACTAAGTTGTTATCAAAGCACAGAGATGTCTTCTCCAGAGATGACCAAGATTATGGTTACACCACGGCTGTGGTGCATGATATTCCTACTGGTGAAGCACCACCGATAAAGCAGCGTCATCGTAGAGTACCACCGCAGATATTCCAAGAGGTCAAAAGGCATGTCCAGAACCTGGTTTCCCAGGGAATCCTCAGAGAGAGCAGTAGCCCCTGGGCATCACCTGCAGTCATTGTTATGAAGAAAGATGGCAGTGTGCGTTTCTGCTGCGATTATCGAAAGCTGAACCAAGTGACGTATAAGGATGCATATCCGCTTCCAAGGGTGGATGAGTCTTTGGAAGCATTGGGTAATGCTAAATTGTTCTCTACGCTGGATTTGACTGCTGGGTATTTCCAGGTGGCTGTGAGTGAGAAGGATCAGGAGAAGACCGCTGTTACCACCCCATTTGGGCTGTTTGAGTGGACCCGGATGCCGTTTGGGTTATGCAACGCTCCGGCCACCTTTCAGCGCCTTATAGGTGTGGTGCTTGGCGACTTGGCCTTTGACGTTCTTTTGGTCTATTTGGATGATGTCATTATCTTCTCCAGAGATTTTGAAAGTCACTGCGAGAGGTTAGAACTTGTCTTTAACCCTCTGGGGTCTGAGGGTGTTTTGGGGCCCTGAAGAAGTTTTGACATGCCCAGACATTTGTGCTTTTTTCAGTATCTTAAAAACATATGATTGGTTAAAGTCAGATTAAATTGTAATCAGCACATATTGGGCTACAATAATATGCAAGCAACATTAATGTGCATGTTTGTGTTTTTGAGAAAACTACGTTTATGCGTGGTTATTGAAAATCAAAAGTTTTGAAGTCACTGAAATAAGGCCATGAAGCACATACAGGATATTTCTTTACAAGACTTTTGATAATTGGATGTCGTAGGCTAGAATTTTTTTAACCAAATGATGTGAAAATCATCTCGTTCACTCGTTCAGAGAAAACAATATATTGATGTAAATTTTATAAAACATGTTTTGTGATCGAAAGGGATTATTCATAGGTGTGGCAGTGACCCATGAATATTTAGCAATTCACACCTGAGAGACAAAAGATCCCTCCCTAATGGCCCCATCAATGACTGACTTGACTATAGCAGGTAAGGAAACAATGTGAGAAGATTCAGAGAATGTAGTTTTAGATTATTTTTATTTTATTTACTACACTGTATAAACCATACATAATGAAGGTCAAAGACAAATTATTGAGCTCCCTCATCTTACCACACAGATGTGCACAGACTTTGTGGCATTTCTGAAAACTTCTTCTGAATTCTGTTCAACAAATGAAACAGGTAAATCTTACCTGCTATTTTGTGTGCACTTAAAAAAATACAAAAAAAGTCAAAAACTTGTTTTACACTAGAATATCAGTGTAGTTGAACATCTCAAGTTTCTAGTGCTCTCAGAGGAAAACAGTTTGAAGGGACTCAAGGGAAAGAGGGCAGGATTCATCTTTTGAGCAGGTTTGAGATCACTACAAAAACAAAACAAAAGAAAAATCATATCAGGATCATCTGTCAGTATACAGTCATAGGCTCTAGCATTTGTACTAATGTAAAAAAGGACATGTAATATCGTTTAGCACTATATTACTAATAAACATGATGTAAACATACATTCAGTGTAAGCACTCATATTACTTTTACACCCTACTGTTATACAATAAAATAAATAAATAAAGTATGATTCTACAGTCATAAACATATTGTCATAAATGCATCTCACAGTCATAATCACTTCGTTTTTCTAGAACATTATAAATATCCTGGCATCGTGAGAGATGCAATGCAATCAAACGTACTTCATAATGTTTCATTTGATAAAGTCAGGAATTTTAGTTTGGAATAAGTCGAACTAGTAAAATGTGTACACGTTTTGTCAAAGTAAATAACAGCGAAAGCTAGTAGGAAAATGAAAGTAAGACTTACTTATGTAAATGTCTCCTCCTGCTGGGTTTGCGTCGCATCGCGTCCTTCTTCTGATCGTGGTAAATATATGTCTAATTCCTCACAGCATATCTTCATTCAGAAACAAACTGTAACCAAGATGAACTTGAAGTCATGTTGCTTTGTTGCGGTGATGTGGGAGTTTCCTCACGTACAGATACTCCGGTCCTTGCCGCGCTTGTAGCACATGGCTAATTTGCATATCTAAAGGGATTTTGCTAGTGGGCGCGGTCACATTAGAGATAATTAGTTGGAACTGGATAGACTAGACATCTCCTTGGTTTCATATAGATTAATTTATCACAGATTATTTGTTTTTGATGAAATTTACTTCGTTTAAAAGCATAAATCTCAGGCTTTCAGTAGATACCACTTTTCTGTTTGTGTGCTAAATATTCACCGAGTTTGAATGATTTAAGTGACGCATTTCTAAAAGCAGTTCGCGGAGACAGAGAAAACAGAAATCACCCTGTTTGTTTTCTTTATTCTAAATAAAAAAGCACAACTTTCTGCTGTTCTTGTGAGTGTGCACAAATAAAAGTACACACTTTACAGTTTCCATTGATGTATATCTCTAATTTGTATGATTAAAACCGACAGAGTATTTTTAGTGTCTTTTGCACTGATCTTAAAAAAAGTAGGTTGGTCACGCCGGCGTGACCGTCGGCCCAAGAGGGTTAACCGTCTAAAACAACATGGTCTGAAGTTAAAGCCAAGCAAGTGCTTTCTTCTAAGGCCTGAAGTAAAGTTTCTAGGGCACCAGATCTCCGCAGAAGGCATAAAAGTGGATGATGAGAAAGTTAGAGCACTGGAAAGGTGGCCAGTTCCTAGAAACGTGAGAGAAGTCAGGCAGGTGCTTGGTTTTATGAGCTATTACCGCAGATTTGTCCCAAGGTTCGCTCAAATTGCCAAACCGCTGCATGCGCTGATAAGTGGCGGAAAGAGAAGTAAGACCCCAGTAACGTTCACCTGGAGCCAAGAATGCCAGACTGCATTGGATGAGTTGAAAGAGTGTTTAATGTCACCACCAATTCTGGCATATCCCGACTTCAGTGAGTCCTTCACACTGACCACAGATGGAAGTCATCATGGATTAGGAGCTGTCCTCAGCCAGAAGCAGGAAGGGATTGAGCGTGTTGTGGCATACGCAAGCCGAGGATTAAGAGGTTCGGAGAAAAACGACAAAAACTATAGTGCATTCAAGTTGGAGCTGCTTGCATTAAAGTGGGCGATCACAGAAAAGTTTAGAGAATACCTTATGTATTCAAAATTTACTGTGATTACTGACCATAATCCACTACGGTACCTCTACTCAGCCAATCTCGGAGCGGTTGAGCAGCGCTGGGTAGCGCAGCTGGCAGAGTACAACTTTGAAGTATGCTATAGACCTGGCCGACACAACAAGCATGCTGACGCCCTGTTGAGGATTCCCTCCAGAGAGGAACCGGAGAAGGACGACGATGAAAAGGATTTCATCTGGCTAGGAGCTGACGAGGTAAGAGCAAGTTTGTGGCCAGGCAAGAGGATTGATGAAGGAGAACCTGAGGGTAAAGCTGCAGTGCAAGCGTCAATAAGGGGAGAAATAAATGGGTATAGCTGGAGCGAGATAGGAAAGCAGCAGAAAAACGATCCTGTGATCGGTCCCATTTACACAGCAGTATCCGAGAGCAAGAGACCAAGTAGAATGGACCACAGTTGTATGGAACCAAAACAGAAGAAACTTGCCAAAGAATTTGACCGTCTTAAGCTGCGTCAGAGAGTGCTGTTCAGACGCATCCTAGACCCTAGGGATGGAGAGGAGATCTGGCAGATGGTCGTACCAGAATCTCTACAATGTGAAGTGTACGAGGGACAACATGAACACGGAGGTCATTTCGGAGGGAGAAGTGGATCTTTGAAGTTAACCACTTCAGCTACTGTCTTCAGTTAATTTCAACGCACCCCATGTCAAGACAACGCACTCCAATTCATTGTTCTTTGAACTGTTTTTTTTTCTAAATTTCCCATTTTTCGGAGGACTGAACTGACACACTGAACTGTGCTAATTCAAGTGGACTACAGAACGTGATGTGAGCAGTGAGTAAACCATTGAAGGAACACTTCACATAAGGGCTCATCTTGAATTGAAATTTGTTTGTGAATGCTTGTTTTTGTTTGTTATTTTCAAATGTGATCATTTGAAGGTGGTCATTTGAAACTGAGAATTGGTGAGTTTACAAATTGATAAATCGAAAGCATTTACTGTTTTGAAGTTTCTTAAGGGATTTGTCATATTTCAAGTAAAGTTTTCACCTTTTGTGTTTAAGGTGATTGTGTAAATTTAAAAGACAACACAAAGACAGTAAATTATTATTATTTTTAATTTTCTTTAATGTAACTGACTACTCAAACAAAGGAACTAATACATCTTAAGAATAAGAATTTAAAAGAATAAATTCTGTTTTCTTTTGCACTTCACATCTACAGTTTGTTTTGTTGAAACCTGTCAGGGAGTAGGGGCGTCTTATTTACTTTATTAGATCTGGGGAGGGAGGAGTCTATCAGACCGCATGCTCATATGCAAGTTACTTCAGGCAGCCCCGTGTAACATTTCTATACCTGAAGCCTACCCTTGTCAATCAGTAGTGTCCCAACACAATAAGGTAAACAAAACCACATACACACATTAGTGTGTAAAGAGACTAAAAAGTTTTGAGAACGGGGACTAAGATCCTTTCGTTGTCTAAACTGCCAGGGCAGCCAATTCAATTCCCCCGTTACACGTTCATCACGTGACAGCTCCATACGCTTAACCTATGGTGCCTGAGCCGGAAACAGAATTGATTAGTTAATCTCTCGAGTCTTTCGGGTTTGAGTCGTTCGTTCATCACGTGATAGCCCCATAAGCTTAACCTATGCTGTCTGAGCCGGAAACAGAATTGATTAGTTCATCTCTCGAGTCTTTCGGGTTTGAGTCGTTCGTTTATAGTTGTGCAATTGCACATGCGCGACTGAACGAATCTCCCCGGAGACAACTCGTTCTTCTCGAGTCACATTAAAGATTCGTTCAACTACTCTATAGGACCAGCCAAATCTGCATGAACAAGTTCAAATACATCTTTTGCTTTCTCATCTGGATCTCTGTTTCTGTCCTGAGCAAATTTACCTTTTATACACACTTCACATTTCAAATTGGACTTGTCAGTTTTACCTCTAATTTTCATCCCATCTGTAACACTCTCCAACTTCAACACATCATCATAGTTACAGTGACCTAATATTTTATGCCATGTCTGAAGATCATAGCACACGTTACACTCATCAACCTCAGCTGCAACAGTACTTAAATAAAACAATCTATCATACATATGAATATCAAAAGTTGTACCACTTTTATGGGTGAGCCGGTTCTGTCCTTCTTTGAAGATGACCGTCGCTCCGTGCGTAATTGCCGCTTTAACGGAAAAGATGTCCTGGGAAAATGATGACACATAGAGCGCCTCCATCGACATCATGTCCACAATGCGGCCTTTGCTGTCTCTCAAACGCACTTTAGCGGTGCCTTTCTTCAACACGATGCCGCTGGCCCGCTCTCCATCAGCCAACTCTAGAATATGGCTCTGAGGCTTAATACATCAGGCAGACCTTTTAAAATCATTGCGATCAATAAGCCGTCGCTCAAAATCTCCCCTGCATTCTGCAATGCTGTGATTGCAGTCTCTGCACAAATAATATAATCTGTAACGGTTTCATTCACACCTTTTTGAAGAGATGTCAGGTCCGTATACAAACTTATCACGCGTGGCTTCCCTTTACCAGCGTAATGGTCTCTCAAGATCTGTAGCGCCTTCCTGCCGTCATCAGCGGCGCCTCTCATTACAAGCGACAGACTCTTATCATCCAACAACTGAATTAGAACTGCGTATGCCTCTTCATTTTTACTGGCGTCTTCATCCGCGTCATTATCATCCTCGGCGGGAGCTTCACCCAATATCGTGGTTTTTAAACCGAGCAGACACAAATGCGCCAGAAATTTAGTTTCCCACAGTTCATAATTCTTTTCCTCTCCGTCAAAACATAACCAATTCCATCGGCTCCCAAACTCTGATCTGGGCCCATAACCTGTTGGTGCGACCATCTCCAAAATAACTGGGAATGCCGGTGTTGTTCCCATTTTCGACCCCTGCCAAATTATTACCCCCTCTCGTTGAAATCGCTACCTGATTGCCTAATCCTAACCCCACCCCTAATCCTAACCCCTCACCCACACCTAACCCTAAACCTACCAATACTAGGGGGGTAGTAATCTGGCGGGGGTCAGAATCTGGCATAACACCAGTTCTCATAACGGAGGATAAACTTAGCACACAGACACACAAATTCCTTTGGCCTGCATGCACTCACAAACTGAGAATGAGCAGTGGCCATTAATGATTGCGCACCGGTGTATCACCACACCCACTTCCAGAAACTAGGTCACAGGGTTAATTCAGAGCATATACAATAACATATCTCAACAAACCAGAATAACTACAACAATTCAATGCAACATTGGATGACAGTAAAAATAATGAAATAATACAGTAAGACAATAAAGGGGGAAAAACAGAAAAAAGGTACAGAGGTAATAACTCAAATTACGTAACATTCATCAAATCATTATACATTTTCACAGATTTGACACTTTATGTAATTTGGGTAATGTTGAAGAAAATATACATTTATGAATATTTTCATTTATTTTGCCAATAAAATAAATACATTCCTATATATTCTGCTATGTTTACAATGATAAAAATAACAGACATAGTGAAATCAATGTCTAAATTGGATTTTGAAGCAAGGAATTTTGACAAGTCAAACCAAAAAAGGGGGCATTTGAAAATAAGATGATCAACTGACTCAGTACTGAAATGAAAAAAAAAAAAAATACAGTGAGCATTACCAAATTCTGATGTAATTTCATTAGTGTCACACACAAGGATGAAGGCAGAGACGGAGGTAAGTAGAAAATGATGATGGTAAGTTTATTAACACAGCAGGTAAGTTGTAAACATCGACAGAGATGAATGTGACGGTAAGTATGCTTATCTGAACAGTCCTGGGTATTTAGATAGAGAGTCCGCGGGAACATAGAGGGAACCAGAGTCCAAAGTGTCCGGGCAAGCAGAGCAAGCATGGAGTGCGATCTGCAGACCAGACAATGAGTGTCTGGCGGTTCCGGGTATTTATAGAGCAGAGGTAATTGGAGTCAGGTGTGCACAATCAGTAATCAGGTGAGTTGGAACCAGTGGGTGGTGCTTCAGAGGGCGTGGTTTGTGTGGGTGACACTCTGAAATTACCCCCTCCTCCAGGGGCGGATCTCGATGCCGAGGACGACCACGACCGCGAGGGGCAGGGCACTCAGGGTGGTTGTGGTGGAAGTCGGCCAGGAGTTGAGGGTCCAGGATGTCCTCTCTGGCCACCCAGGATCTTTCTTCAGGTCCATACCCCTCCCAGTCGATGAGATATTCTAGGTGTCTCCCTCGGCGTCGAGAATCCAGGATCTCCTGAACCGTGTAGACCGAGGGTTGGTCCAGGATTTCTGGAGGAGGAGGTGCAGCTTCAGCTCCATCGGGTTCTGTGGCAGAGGGAAAGAACGGTTTTAGGAGTGAGACGTGAAAGGTGGGATGTATTCTGTACCTGGGTGGGAGCTGAAGCTGGTAGGTCACTTCATTGATCTGCCTCAGGATCTCGAACGGACCAATGTAGCGGGGACTCAGCTTGCGACAAGGTAACCTGAGCTGGATGTCCTTAGTGGAGAGCCAGACATTATCTCCCGGTTGGTATTGGGGTGTTGCTCTCCTACGGACGTCGGCAAAGTCCTTGTGTCGTCGGATGGCTCTTTGAAGGTGGTGATGGGCTGAGTCCCACACTCTCTCGCTCTCTCGAAACCAGTAGTCTACAGCTGGAACATGTGTGGGTTCCTCTGTCCAGGGGAACAGCGGAGGCTGAAAACCAAGTACGCACTGGAAAGGTGTTAATCCAGTGGTGTCCTGACGCAGGGAGTTTTGTGCGTACTCGGCCCACGGGAGGAACCTGCTCCAGCTGTGCTGATCCTCAGAACAGTATGCCCGGAGGTACCGTCCTAGCTCTTGGATTTTTCTCTCAGTCTGGCCGTTGGTCTGTGGATGGTAGCCTGAGGAGAGATGAACAGAGATGCCAAGAGATTTAAAGAATGCTTTCCATACATGGGATATGAACTGGGGACCCCGGTCCGACACGATCTCCTCGGGGAGACCAAAGTGACGAAATACGTGTTGGAACAGAAGTTCGGCGGTTTCCATAGCTGTGGGCAATCCTTGTAAAGGGATCAGCTTGCAGGATTTGGAAAATCTGTCCACAATCACCAACACACAGGTATTACCTTCTGAATCCGTGAGATCGGTCACAAAGTCCACCCCGAGGTGGGACCAGGGTCGCTGCGGGATAGGAAGGGGCACCAGTTTTCCTGCGGGCAGATGACGAGGAGTGTTAGTAGTGGCACAGACTGAGCAGCTTTGGACGTACCTGTTGACATCCCGGGTCATACTGGACCACCAGTAACGAGATTGGATGAGCGAGAGGGTCCTTCTGCTACCTGGGTGTCCAGAGCCCGGAGACTGATGTACCGTGTCCAGAAGGCGTTGACGTTGGGAGCTGGGGACGTAGATCTTACCCTCTGGACACTCCGGCGGAGCGGGCTCTTGGAGAGTGGCGTCTCGGATCCAGGTGTCAATGTCCCACTGGATGGGGCTAACAATCAGTGCAGGGGGTATGACATGTTCGGGCTCCGTGGAAGCATCATTGGAGAATTGTCTGGATAACGCGTCAGCGGGGATGTTCTTGGATCCGGGGCGGTAAGTGATCTTGAACTGGAACCGGGTGAAGAATAGAGCCCATCTGGCTTGTCTGGGGTTAAGCCGTTTAGCTTCTCGGATGTATTGGAGATTCTTGTGATCCGTGATGATCAGGAACGGATGCTTAGCCCCTTCCAGCCAGTGGCGCCACTCTTCCAAGGCGA
Source organism: Garra rufa (assembly GCF_049309525.1). NCBI lineage: Eukaryota > Metazoa > Chordata > Actinopteri > Cypriniformes > Cyprinidae > Garra > Garra rufa. The sequence continues at coordinate 36,476,100 of NC_133370.1, forward strand.
GCTTGATGGCAAGTAGCTCGCGATTGCCCACATCGTAGTTCTGCTCTGCCGGGGATAGTTTCTTGGAGAAGTATGCACAGGGATGGAGGATAGAGGATTCGCTTGTGACAACACTGCTCCGACGCCGATGGTAGATGCATCAACCTCGACTACGAAGGGATGTTCAGGATCAGGATGTCGTAGGAGGGGAGCAGTGCTGAAGATCTTCTTTAGCTGGTGGAATGCTTCGTGGGCGGAGGTATTCCAACTGAGATGTTTGGGTTGGCCACGAAGGAGGGAGGTCAGAGTTGCGGTGATGGAACTGTAGTCCTTGATGAATCGTCGGTAGAAGTTTTAGAATCCCAGAAATTTTTGTAGTTCCTTGATGGTGTTAGGTTGGGGCCACTTCTGGATGGCTTGGACCTTCTGCTGATCCATCTGCACACCCTCGGGGCTGATGTTATAGCCCAGGAACTGTACGGCCTGCCGGTGGAACTCACACTTCTCCAGCTTCAGGAAGAGATGGTGTTCACGAAGAACCTGGAGGACCTGGCGGACGTGCTGGCGATGTTCGGCCTGGTTCCGGGAATAAATGAGAATATCGTCAATATACACCACCACAAATTTATGCAGAAATTCCCGGAACACCTCGTTCATAAACGTCTGGAAGACAGAGGGACTGATGGACAAACCATAGGGCATGACAAGATATTCGTAGTGGCCAGTTGGTGTAATGAAGGCCGTCTTCCACTCGTCTCCCTCGCGAATACGAACGAGGTTGTAAGCACTCCGCAGGTCCAGCTTGGAGAAGATGTGAGCCCCACGGAGTTCTTCAAGGGTGGCAGGGACGAGTGGTAGCGGATATGGCTGTTGAATAATCTGAGAGTTGAGTTGGCGGTAATCAATACAGGGACGGAGACCTCCATCCTTCTTACCCACGAAGAAGAAGCTGGAAGCGGCCGGAGAAGTAGATGGTCGGATGAATCCTTGAGCGAGGGCCTCCTTAATGTACTCCTCCATCGCCTGGCGCTCCGTGTTGGACAGAGGATAGACCCGTCCCTTGGGTAATTGAGCCCCAGGTAGCAGATCGATAGCACAGTCCCATGGCCGATGTGGAGGAAGGAGGGTGGCAGCTTGCTTGCTGAAAACATCCTGATAATCGAGATACTCCGCTGGGATCTCCGTCAAGATAGTTGTGTCCGGACTTTCAATTCTAGTGGAGGCGAGAGAGACAGGAACAGAAACGGGGTAATTGTGAAGACATACAGTTCTTATAGCAATGCTTACTGCAGCTGATGATGTCGCATGGATCCCAGCGGAGTTCAGGATGGTGGTGGTGAAGCCAGGGTCGTCCGAGGATGATACCGACAGTGGAATTCTCCAGTACCAGAAACTTATTTTTCTCTTGATGAAACAATCCAATCTGAAGGGTAATAACCGGTGAAGAGTATTGTATCCACCCACGTCCCAGTGGTTTTCCCTGAATGGTTTTCACTGCATATTCCGGATGATGGCGTTGACGAGGTAGTTGTAGGAGATCTAAACAGTCTTGCGAAATGAAGTTTCCTGTCAATGAGAGCAGAGAAGGGGAGAGTGCATTCAGCAGTATGAATTGTCACGGGTATTAATGTAAATTGAGCAGTTTCTATTTCAGATTGAATGGTACTCACCACAGGACGTGGGGGTCTGATGGGACAGTTGCGAAGGAGATGACCAGGTTTGCCGCAGTATAGGCAGAGGCCGGAAGTGAGGCGACGCTGACGTTCGGTCCGAGAGAGTTTGGTGGAAACGATGAGCATGGGTTCTGGTTCTGGAGAGCAAGCTGTCACATTAGCGGGCTGAGGAGCGATTTGAGCAGGCTGGCAGGCGGCTAGTCGCTGGGATACCCGAGTGGTTCGTTGTAGAAAAGTTTCCAGTCCGATGGAATCATCGTACAATGCCATGGCGGCTCGAATGTCTGGATGTAAACCTTGCCTGTAGGCGCCCAGCAGTGCGATCTCGTTCCAGCCACTAGTCGCCGCCAGCGTGTGAAAATGCAGAGTGTAGTCATGCACCGAAGAAGATGCTTGTTGTAATCGGAATAGTTGATCAGAAACGGAGAGACTGCTCGTAGTTGTGCTGAATACTTCAGAGAAATGACTGGTAAACTGTTCAAAGGAGTGAATAATGGGATTATCCGCGATTTTGCCCATTGTAAAGCTTTACCGGTGAGGAGAGAAATTAGAAATGCTACCTTAGCGTCTTCTGTTGGGAACTGTTGTGGTTGCATCCGGATGTAAAGATCGACCTGTAACAGGAAACCGCTGCACTCAGCCGCTTCTCCAGCAAATGTTGTTGGTAAGGCCATGGGACTTCCTGAGGCAGATGGCGGCGTGGTTGATGGGGTAAGTGCCGCTTTAAAGGCATGGATGAGTTCGGTGAAGGGATTAGGTGCAGGGGTTTCTTCTGTGTTCATAATTGTGCGGTCTGGTCTTCTGTCACACACAAGGATGAAGGCAGAGACGGAGGTAAGTAGAAAATGATGATGGTAAGTTTATTAACACAGCAGGTAAGTTGTAAACATCGACAGAGATGAATGTGACGGTAAGTATGCTTATCTGAACAGTCCTGGGTATTTAGATAGAGAGTCCGCGGGAACATAGAGGGAACCAGAGTCCAAAGTGTCCGGGCAAGCAGAGCAAGCATGGAGTGCGATCTGCAGACCAGACAATGAGTGTCTGGCGGTTCCGGGTATTTATAGAGCAGAGGTAATTGGAGTCAGGTGTGCACAATCAGTAATCAGGTGAGTTGGAACGAGTGGGTGGTGCTTCAGAGGGCGTGCTTTGTGTGGGTGACACTCTGACAATTAGTGGGGTATTTATTATGCAAAAAAAATTAATTGGAGTTCTTTAACTTTGCTGGGGACACAAAATGTAAGGTAAGAGCCATGCTTTTCCAGTTAATCTTATCTAATAAAACTTTCCAAAAAAGTTGGTATAGCTTTCACCATTGTAAGAAATTCCTTATGAGCAACAGGGAAATTGTGTTTACACATGAAATCACAATAAGAATAAACATTCCCTTGTGGATCTAGCATATCACTGTATGTCCTATTCTGAAACGAGTGATGACTACTTCCTCTCTTTGATTTTATGTTTTTTTTTTTGTGCTTTGGATATTGTAAAGATGCCTTCATGTGTCATTAATATTACAATATTCTTGTCATATTTTTTATGTATGAGCTTTTATTATGGCTTTAGTTTTGGCTTTAATTAATGCAATCTGAAAATCTACTGTTTAAGATGTAAGAGACTGTTTAGTTAATAAACCTACTTTTTATTCATTTGTTCTATCCACTGCAAACTATTTATTATGGCTCCCAGTTCTACTGTATAAACCTGAGAGATGATCTGTTGTTGTCCTTTTTTTCAGTTCCCTTCCGGAGGGAACTCGACGCTGCGTCCTGGCGGACACTATGGGAACTGCCTTCAGCATGACCGGTTCTGAAACAAGCTATAGAACAACGACAGTGAACTTGACACTGGCCGGCGCCAGCCCGTGACGTCATCAACAGGCGCCTGCCTGAGAGCACAACACCATCTTTTTGTCTTCAGAGTCCTCCGTCCTAGCGAGTGAGTATAGCGATGCCTAGAGGAAAACTGTTTAGGAAGTGTGCGGATCCGTGTCAGAGAAATCTGACACCTGATGACGCACACGACCTCTGTGTGATGTGTTTGGGTGAAGAGCACGCGCGCTCCATTCTAGAGGGAACGGAGTGTGTCCATTGTGAGAGTTTCACTATGAAGAAACTCCGTTCTCGTTTGTCCCTTTTCTCGAGGGAATTGGGACATCCATCCGCCCCACGCGGCTCCGGCCCCGCGGCAGCTGAGGCTGCCCGGCGGCTGAGATCGTGGGGATCACAGGTGGAGCTGGCTGACGAGTTTGAGAGAGGGGTTAGTCTCTCGCGCCCGTCAGCCAGAGACGAGGACGCGCTGCTAGCGGAAGATGTGTTATCTCTCACATCTTCCGATTCTGCAGCGAGTGCTCTTTTGGCTTCAAGCCAGGGCAAGCAGGAGGCTGAGATGGAACAAGATGAGCTCTCTGAGTCCATACAGCCTCCCTGCCCCGCATATTCCTCGCCGGTCCACGCCCCCACCTGAACACCGGGGAAAACCAGGCCCGTCCTGGTCCAAGGGCCAGAGACGAGGCCAGGTCGCTAGTGTGGCCACTCGGGGCCCTCCCCCTGGGAGGAGTCGGTCCCAGAGGAGGCGTGATGCGCTGCATAGGAGAGGGGATCTAAGGGAGACGATCCAGCGTCGGCGTGGCGGCAGCCCTGGATCGGGCACCTAGAGTCTACTCTCCGGTTCCCCTCATGTCCGTTCGGCTACCTGCCCCTTCTTTTTCCCCCTCGCCAAAGACTCTGGGGCTGGGCCGATGATGAGATTGATACTCAATCTGATGGCCCGGTATGTGAACAGTAAAGACATTTTTAATAAAATATTCAAATATGCATGTGTATGTTTTCTTTTGTCTACCAGCTCCGCTTGGGTGATTTTTATTGCAGTTTTCGAGCTCCTCTTGAGTTCTACTGCCACCAAGTGCCGAGTGTAGCCAGGTCTCCCCTCATTTTAAAAAAGAAAACAGTGTGTAGAAACCTCCACTCGTAGAATCCCCTCTTGGGTTAAGCATTGCCAGGTTTGAAACCTCTGCTAGAGTAAGCTTGGTATAGACATGATCCAACATACATATACATACGAGAATATGTATATAAAAAAAAAAAAAAACCTCTTGAGCGTTGTTAAGCTGCTTCAAGCAAAAAAAAAAAAAAAAATCGCTCTGCTGAAGCCTCCGCTCGCTCAAACCCTGCTAAGAGTAATACTCGTTTTGCATGAGTGTAGTCAGGTACCTTCCCTGTGTATTTTCATATACACACATGTGAGACCTCCACTCCTAGGAGTTTGTGTGTTAGGGTGAACAGAGCGTCGTCAAGGCTCCCTCTCTGAGAGAAAGATGTTTTACTGAAGCCTCCGCTCTCTTTTAAAAAGCCCCGCTTTTAAGTAGAAATCTTATATATTTGGCTGTTAGGCCCCATTCTGGGCCTCGCTAAATTTCTGGTATTGTGACTAAAACCCAGTCCGCCAGAATTGAGTGTAGCAGGCCTTTTCCTAGAAGGCCTCCTCTCTGTGAAAGTCCTCTGTAAAGAGAGACATATAAAGATAATACTTCTTAGCGTTGAATGTAGCCAGGTCATTCTTAGACCTCCATTCGTGAGAGCTTTTATTGGTTTGAGTGTCGCCAGGCTCCCTCTGTGTGAGGTATTTCTGTTAAGCCTCCACTCTCCAGAAATACAGGCCGAAACACAATATTGCAGCTCTACTTTTCTGTATATGAGCCCTTTTCGTGGACCTGTCACTACAAGCGTTGAGTGTAGTTAGGCCTCCCTTCCTCGAGAGGGTGTGCATACCAAGGCCTCCACTCGATAGAGCTTCCTCAGCTGAGCGTCGTCAGGCTTGTTGCGCTCGAGAGAGCCTGTAACCATTAAAGCCTCCCTCGCTGAAAGCTCCGCTTCCGGGTTCTGCTATCGCCCGGGAATAATATATGTGTCTTCCTCACGAAATGTTTAGAGCACCTCCTCAAATCCACGTTAGTGGTGATTACTCACGCAAGTTGTTTTGAGCATTCCCTAAAATCCACGTGAGTGGTAAGTGCACTACTTAGGCACTTCACTAAAATCCATACTTATGGTAAGGCTCCCTCCCGTAAAGGCAGGGTCCTTTTTCAAATCCTTTATGGTTGGACCACGCAGGGTAATCCTCCGTGCCCAGTTTCGAGTTGGTTCCAAAACCCTTAAGTTTTTTCAACTCCTTTGATAAGCACAGTGTAATAGGTCTCCTCTCTGTCACAGCCAACAGTACTGAGACCTTCACTCTCACAGTTATAGCAGCTAGCAGGGTACCATGGGTGCCTCGCTGACTATTTTTTGGGGGAGTGCTGTCTTCCACTCACCAAAAACTAGTGTTGCAGGCTTCTCTCTGTAGAGATGCAGTCTCGGAGCCTCCACTACACAGAGCTAGGTGATAAATGCTAATTTTTCATTATTTGCTCTACTGTGAGTATTTGCCATTTTTGAGCGTCGAGTGTAATCAGGCCTCCCCTCGCTTAGAGCGTTTCACTTTGAGGCCTCCACTCTGAAGAGTTTCCCTAGGGAGAGCGTCGTAGGCCTCCTCTCGCTTTAGAGAGTCTTTCTGCTGAAGCCTCCCCTCTCCAGAAGCTCCGCTTTCAGGCTTCAGGCTTTGCTATCGCCTAGAGACTGCAGTCTGGTGATCCTCTCGCTATGCTCTGGGCACCTACTTAAAACCACATTTGTGGTGTTTACTCACGCAAGTCCTTGAGCACTCCTTAAAATCCACATGAGTGGTAAATGCGTTTGCGCATTTTTCTCAAATCCACATTGGTGGTAAAGGTCTTCCCCCACTGGCGGGTCCTTTTCTAAATCCTTTACGGTGTGGGCCACGCAGGTAAACCTCCGTTCCCATTTCTTGAGTTGGTTTCGTACAAAACCTTTCTAGTTTTTCCAACTCCAATCCAGATAGCACTGCTAGCAGGATTGAGTGTTGACGCCTCTTCCGGCCTCCACTCTCCAGAAGAGCTCCACGAAGGTAATTCTGTCGTACAGGCTATTCAGCCTCGCGGATTACCTTCAGGGTTAGAGTGTAGATAGGTCATGAGACCTCCACTCTCAGAGTTCTTCTTTGCTAAGCATGGAAGTGTGTCAGGCTTCCTCTCTTGAAAGCCTCCACTCTCCAGACTCCACTCAGGTAGTACTGTCGCATAGGCTATTCAGCCTCGATGAACACCTGTAGTGTTGAAGTGTAGTAGGTCATGGGACCTCCACTCTTAGAGTCCTTCTGCTGCTCGCAGAACATTGCCACCAGACTCCACTTAGGTATTGTCGCATAGGCTACTCAGCCTCACTGATTACCATCAGTGTTGAAGTGTAGTTAGGTCATCAGACCTCCACTCTTAGAGTCTTCCTTTTATGAAGTGTTGTTAGGCTTCTTCTCTGAAGCCTCCACTCTCTAGACTCACTCAGAGTCCTTTGTTGCCTCCAGAGATTCACTAGAATTAGGCAGTCCGACTGCACAGGCTATTCAGCCTCGGGGACTACCTCTAGTTTTGGGTGTAGATAGGTCACAGACCTCCATCCTTAGAGTCGTCCTCTGCTGGGTGCAGAGTGGTACCAGGCTTCCTCTTACCAAAGCCGCCACTTTGCAGAAACTCCACTCAGGTAGTTCTGCTGTACAGGCTATTCAGCCTCACTGACTACCCTCAGTGTTGAAGTGTAGATGGGTCACGAGACCCCCACTCTTAGAGTTTTCCGGGACCCCCTCCCCGGCCACGAGCCCCGCCCCCAAGGTCCCACAAACCCACTATTTGTCCATTTGCCCCCTATTGTTACGGAACGTCCGCGGAACCCCCCGGGACCCCCTCCCCGGTCACGAGCCCCGCCCCCAAGGTCCCACGAACCCACTATTTGTCCATTTGCCCATTATTGTTACGGAACGTCCGCCGAACCCCCCGGGACCCCCTCCCCGGCCACGAGCCCCGCCCCTAAGGTCCCACGAACCCACTATTTGTCCATTTGCCCATTACAGTCACGGAAAGACCCCGGAACACTTCGGAACAACTCCCCCTCCACATTGCCACAGCCCCCCGGTCCCACGAACCCACTATTTGTCCATTTGCCCATTATGGTCACGGAAAGACCCCGGAACACTCCGGAACAAATCCCCCTCCACATTGCCACAGCCCCCCGGTCCCACAAACCCACTATTTGTCCATTTGCCCATTACAGTCACGGAAAGACCCCGGAACACTCCGGAACAACTCCCCCTCCACATTGCCACAGCCCCCCGGTCCCACGAACCCACTATTGGTCCATTTGCCCATTACAGTCACGGAAAGACCCCGAAACACTCCGGAACAACTCCCCTGCACATTTCCACAGCCCCCAGGCCCACAGACCCACTATTTGTCCATTTGCCCATTGTAGTGATGGAATTAAACCTTGACCCTTAATATATTAGTGGACACTCATCCCTTTAACCTACTACAGAGTCCCATAGAATACATTGCAAGTGGGATGTGTGTCCATTTCCAATGTAATAAATAGCCAATTCCATTGAATACATTGCAAGTGGGATGCGTATCCATTTCCAATGTATTAAACAGCCCATCCCATTGCATACATTGCAAGTGGGATATGTGTCCATTTCCAATGTAATAAATAGGCCAATTCAATTGAATACATTGCAAGTGGGATGTGTGTCCATTTCCAATGTATTAAACAGCCGTTCCCATTGAATACATTGCAAGTGGGACCTGTGTCCATTTCCAATGTATTAAACAGCCGTTCCCATTGAATACATTGCAAGTGGGACCTGTGTCCATTTCCAATGTATTAAACAGCCGTTCCCATTGAATACATTGCAAGTGGGATGAGTGTCCATTTCCAATGTATTAAACAGTCAATCCCATTGCATACATTGCAAGTGGGATGAGTGTCCATTTCCAATGTATTAAACAGCCAATCCCATTGAATAAATTGCAAGTGGGATGTGTGTCCATTTCCAATGTATTAAACAGCCAATCCCACTGAATACATTGCAAGTGGGATGAGTGTCCATTTCCAATGTATTAAACAGCCGTTCCCATTGAATACATTGCAAGTGGGACCTGTGTCCATTTCCAATGTATTAAACAGCCGTTCCCATTGAATACATTGCAAGTGGGATGAGTGTCCATTTCCAATGTATTAAACAGCCATTCCCATTGAATACATTGCAAGTGGGATGTGTGTCCATTTCCAATGTAATAAATAGCCAATTCCATTGAATACATTGCAAGTGGGATGTGTGTCCATTTCTAATGTATTAAACAGCCTTTCCCATTGCATACATTGCAAGTGGGATATGTGTCCATTTCCAATGTAATAAATAGGCCAATTCAATTGAATACATTGCAAGTGGGATGTGTGTCCATTTCCAATGTATTAAACAGCCATTCCCATTGAATACAATGCAAGTGGGACCTTTGTCCATTTCCAATGTATTAAACAGCCGTTCCCATTGAATACATTGCAAGTGGGATGAGTGTCCATTTCCAGTGTATTAAACAGCCGTTCCCATTGAATACATTGCAAGTGGGATGAGTGTCCATTTCCAATGTAATAAACAGCCAATCCCATTGAATACATTGCAAGTGGGATGTGTGTCCATTTCCAATGTATTAAACAGCCAATCCCATTGAATACATTGCAAGTGGGATGAGTGTCCATTTCCAATGTATTAAACAGTCAATCCCATTGCATACATTGCAAGTGGGATGTGTGTCCATTTCCAATGTACTAAACAGCCATTCCCATTGAATACATTGCAAGTGGGATGAGTGTCCATTTCCAATGTATTAAACAGCCAATCCCATTGAATAAATTGCAAGTGGGATGTGTGTCCATTTCCAATGTATTAAACAGCCAATCCCATTGAATACATTGCAAGTGGGATGAGTGTCCATTTCCAATGTATTAAACAGCCGTTCCCATTGAATACATTGCAAGTGGGACCTCTGTCCATTTCCAATGTATTAAACAGCCGTTCCCATTGAATACATTGCAAGTGGGATATGTGTCCATTTCCAATGTATTAAACAGCCATTCCCATTGAATACATTGCAAGTGGGATGTGTGTCCATTTCCAATGTAATAAATAGCCAATTCCATTCAATACATTGCAAGTGGGATGAGTGTCCATTTCCAATGTATTAAACAGCCGTTCCCATTGAATACATTGCAAGTGGGACCTCTGTCCATTTCCAATGTATTAAACAGCCGTTCCCATTGAATACATTGCAAGTGGGATATGTGTCCATTTCCAATGTATTAAACAGCCGTTCCCATTGAATACATTGCAAGTGGGATATGTGTCCATTTCCAATGTATTAAACAGCCATTCCCATTGAATACATTGCAAGTGGGATGTGTGTCCATTTCCAATGTAATAAATAGCCAATTCCATTCAATACATTGCAAGTGGGATGTGTGTCCATTTCCAATGTATTAAACAGCCGTTCCCATTGAATACATTTCAAGTGGGACCTCTGTCCATTTCCAATGTATTAAACAGCCAATCCCATTGAATACATTGCAAGTGGGATGTGTGTCCATTTCCAATGTATTAAACAGCCGTTCCCATTGAACACATTGCAAGTGGGACCTGTGTTCATTTCCAATGTATTAAACAGCCGTTCCCATTGAATACATTGCAAGTGGGACCTGTGTCCATTTCCAATGTATTAAACAGCCAATCCCTTTGCATACATTGCAAGTGGGATGAGTGTCCATTTCCAATGTCATAAACAGCCAATCCCATTGAATACATTGCAAGAGGGATGTGTGTCCATTTCCAATGTCATAAACAGCCAATCCCACTGAATACATTGCAAGTGGGATGAGTGTCCATTTCCAATGTCATAAACAGCCAATCCCATTGAATACATTGCAAGTGGGATGAGTGTCCATTTCCAATGTCATAAACAGCCAATGCCATTGAATACATTGCAAGAGGGATGTGTGTCCATTTCCAATGTATTAAACAGCCAATCCCACTGAATACATTGCAAGTGGGACATTTGTCAACTTCTAATGTATTATATGGGGATTTCATGTTGAGTTTTCGAGTATTTCACCACATATGGTGCATGTCCACTCTCAACTTATTTGACGGGGCTGAATAAATTGGAAATTGACATTTTGTCATGTAAATATACAGCCCCAATATTGTGGATAAAAACACCTATACTGTACTCAGAACACTCAGTGGAAGCCAGTTATGTGAGTATCATGTAATAATACTGTAGAATTTGCATAAAAATGAATGTCCACAGGAGCACTATGAAAGGCCCGCTGAATAAATTGGAAATGGACATTTCTTTATTTTAAAAAGTCCCAAAAGTAGACCGGACTCAATCGATAGCCCTCGCCGGGCCTTCTCCACCGACGCAGGCCACGAGTCCCTACCCCCCCCGGGGGCTGGAGATAGAGCCCCCCAAAACCCCAAACTCCAAAATTTTGACCGGCTACCACTCGGCCGGAAAGAGGCCAAACCACACCAAACTCAGGGCCCCGTTAGACCCAAGAGAGACCTAACCGACGACACCGGCCACGAGTCGCTGCTCCACCGGGGGCCCGAGATACGGACCCCCATAGTTTCGGGGGCCAAATCAAAAGAAGAGGCCTAGAGGCTTCCAACCGGGCTCGTTCGATAGCCCTCACCGGGCCCTCTCCGACGACGCAGGTCCCGAGTCCCTACTCCCCCGGGGCCGGAGGTAGAGCCCCCCAAAACCCCAAACTCCAAAATTTTGACCGCCCACAACTCGGCCGAATTGAGGCCGAACCGCACCAAACTCGGGGCCCCGTTAGACCCAAGGGAGACCTAACCGACCATACCGGCCACGAGTCGCTGCTCCATCGGGGGCCCGAGATACGGACCCCCAAACTTTATGTCCACCGGCAACTTATTTGACAGGCCCTTCATACTGCTCCCGTGGACACTTCAATAAAGTGTATTTTTTTTAATAATTACGTGCAATATTGTTGATGAAAACACCTCTACTGTACTCAGCACACTCAGTGGAAGCCAATTCTGTCAGTTTCATGTCATAATACTGTAGAATTTGCATAAAAATGAATGTCCACGGGAGCATTATGAAAGGCCCGCTAAATAAATTGGAAATGGACATTTCGTCATTTACATTAAAATCCCAATACTGTTGATAAAAACACCTTAACTGTACTTGGCATACCTCTTGGAATCCATTTATGTGAGTTTCATGTCATAATACTGTAGAATTTGCATAAAAATTAATGTCCACGGGAGCACTATGAAAGGCCCGCTGAATAAATTGGAAATTGACATTTTGTCATGTCAATATACATCCCAATATTATGGATATAAACACCTCTACTGTACTCAGCACACTCAGTGGTATCCATTTATGTCAGTTTCATGTCATAATACTGTACAATTTGCATAAAAATTAATGTCCACGGGAGCATTACGAAGGGCCCGCTGAATAAATTGGAAATGGACATTTTGTCACGTAAATAGTGTAGAGAATTTTGGTTAGCTCAAAGAATTTAAGATGATCAATATATGTGTGTATATGCATGAGACTGTTTCTCTCATCACATATACACTGCAAACTCCACCAGGTCTTACGACCAATGAATAGGATGAAATGAGTTATTTAAAACATACATTTCAGTCAGGGAAAGTAGTTTAACTCACAGGAAATCGTGTATAATAATCGTCATTAAATATACGCAATTTCCAGTTTCTGATCAGTAACAGTAATAACGATATCGACTGGTTTCTTTGTCCAGCAAATTGTTCAGCGATACCCATTACTCTGACGTTGGCCCGTCGTCACGGCAACGCATTTTTACTAACCAGAACGGAGTTAAAACAATTGAACAGAATAGGGCTTAAGGTAGCAATATGAGATCGAAACAGTTTAAGTGACTTTGTAATGTAAGCATTCAGCACAGAGAATCATTATATGTGAATATATGGTTGTTTATTAAACTATTCTACTTACAAACGATCGCACATAGACAAACGTACATAAAACACAAATAGACAGAGAACGCGTGAGAGAGAGAGAGTAAGAGAGAGAGAGAGAGAGAGAGAGAGTAAGAGAGAGAGAGACAGAAAGTGAGTTTGCAAAGGGACAGGAATGAAACGGTTCTGAACATCCTGAAATCGTTTCTTTTATAAAACGCCTTAAACGCAGCTATCTACGTTTGTAGAAAGGACGGATACTTGCAAGCTTGTTGTTGTTGTGCATTGGTTCCGTATGTGTTCAGTTCAGAAAGTCCTTTCCAGTTCCTTGAGAGTATTGCAGGCCTCATCATCTCCTCCGCTAGGTGAGACCCCCCCCCCCCCATGGATCTGGGGGGAGGTGCGGGTGACGTGTCTTTGTGTCCCGAAGGCAAGAGCGAGAGAGAGATGAGGGAAGGTTTATAAACCTGTAGGTCGTTCACGCCCACAGTTGGACCTTGTCCAATCCGGTTGATCTGAGTTTTGGAGGGAAGATTGAAAGTCTTTGTCTCTCAAAATGTTGTTTCGCATGTGGAAGCTGATTGGTTGTTTGGCCACAAAACTTTCAAAAGTTCAATAATACATATAAAGCAAGGAGTTATTAAGATGCCACAAACATTAACATTTAGGGAATAATAAATGCTGCTCATAGACACCAAACATGATCTATGTATCTTCTCGTTTGACTGAGTGATTCTAAATGTGAGAGTCTTAGCATGCACAATAATTCACCTATTGCGGATTAATGTTTGAGGCCGACATACATAACAGAAACAACAATATAAGAAAAGGTAACACATTGATATGTGTACATTTCTATATAACTGTATGTGAGACTGTATGTCTGAATAAGGAAAGTGTATCTGCATTTCTGTAAGATTCTTATCTTGATGGTGGGGGGATGATTTGGATAGTGATCAGAGGACTGGCTCATAGCACATAGGTGTTAATCATGGGGGAGAAGTCATTTAAGGAATATAACTAGTTATTTCATGTCTGATTGGCTCCAGGCACTACATATCCCCTCTTTCGAACGTTGTTGTCCGACCAACAGACAACAGCGAGCGATGTCAAAGGTGCGGAACAATCAGGCATGCACCCGGCACTCATGGCTGGAAGAGAGAGGTGGCTCTCTGGAGGTTGGTGCTTCAAGGAGTGGCTGTGGTGCCGTGGTCGACGTTATCAGGTGTGATAATGTAGACAGTGGCAAGGTATGGGTCCTCGAGCTTTGTGCAACAGGTGTCGAGGCACTGTCACTTGTCATCCTGACCCAGGTTGGTCTGTGTCAGGTGGTTGTTATCTAGTATCTGTGGTCCCTGCAGTCTGGAATCGCTGGTTGGACTCTCACTTGTGAGAGGGCAGGTAGTTCCAGCGTTCGCAGAGAATTGTCGTAAAGATTTTGTAGTGTAAAGAAGTTTCCGACGGGCCCGGTTAGGGTGCAGGAGGGCAGCAGGTGTCTGTTATCCCGCTGTTTTGCTCAAATGTCATCAGGCGTCTGATGTTGGGGGTGTCGACACTGACTTGAGCGGGTCTGAGTTGTGTTGGTAGGGGTTTTGCTGTTGGTCCTGTGGGCCCGTTGCTCCGTTCAACATTGTCTGGCTGCTCCTGAGCTGTCGGCTGGTCTCATGGGATGCTTTTTCCTTTTAGGAAGTCTAATGCGGTGTTGCGTTGGCCAAGGAGTCAGAAGTTTATCTTTCAGTACTTCTCAGTGGAGTTTCATTCAAGGAGCTCTTTGTTAACATCAGACACTCTGTTCTGGAAAAGCAGGCGTGTCCAGCTGTCCTTGTGGGTGTCGGTTAATTTTGGTACTCGGAGACTTGCAGGTTCAGTTCATTTACCTCCTGTCTGAGGCCCTTGAGGGTGTGGGCCAAGGAGAAGATGATGCTGCTCAGCTCCTGGTTGTCCAGGCTGGATGTGAGTTGTCCATTGGTCGCAGTCCTGCTGTTCCTTTCTCTGCCATTGCAGGCCGTTGGCTGCTTTAGGCTGAAGGATGCCGTTCTCTGTACTCTGCTGAGTCTCCAGTTGGTCCTGGTGAGTGGCAGGGCTGGATGTCCGAGACACGCTGGTTCACAGTTCCTATTGTGAATCTCGCTGGCTGCGGCATGCTTTTGGCTTCCTGCGCTCTTTGGATGCAGGTGTCGCACTCAGGCATGTTTCACTGAAGTACTGGTGAGCAATGTAGGTGGTGACACGGGTGGTCTCTTAGTTGACACGGGTGTCGTTTCTGGTGCCATCTGGTGGTAAACGTTCACAGATGTTTCTCGTCGACTGACTGCTTTGCATCGTAGAGAGGCTGTGTCGTTTGAAATCCGCTGGTTTCGAGCTGGCATCAAACTTAGCATATTCTGATGTCCTCTGTCACTGCATGCTTGGCAGTGCGCCACTTTTGCGTTGGTAGTGGCTTTGGTACTCTGGTGTATTCTGCACGGTGCATCTTGGGCATACATCAGCAATGACCCCCCTTTGTTCCTGGAAAGCTGGGAGCTGTGGCGGTGTTTGGTTATCAGGAACAAATGTGAGGATGTGTCATCTAGATGCGGCATGTGTGTGACATCACTGAGTTGTTTTCGGCTTAGTGCCTTAGTGTGGTCGGACAGTGCAAAGTGTCAGCATTGCTTGGGAGCAGTGGAGGCTGCTTTAGCAGAGCTATTTTGTAGGTGGAGCCAGTGTGCATGGGTGTGATGCAGGCGGCGTAGCAGCGTGAGGGGTTTGCTTGTGGCTTAGAAGCGATGCTTGGGTTGGGTGGGTGGGTTTTTTGTTGTTGAAAACCTTAGGCAGCCACAAAATCCCTCAGTTTTTTTTCCTGGGCCTTTCACTGTTTTTCCACGAATAGCATGTAAATGTTCTTATTGTGATGGCACTGCTTGTCTGGAACAGTTGTTGATGCTCGTCTGTTTCAAACTGAGTGGTGTTGTTTGAAACTGAGCTTAGCCTACTTTGAGTCTATGCAGGTTAGTAATTTTCAGAGGGAGTTCTTGCGACTTGCTGTGACACAAGGGTTGATCCGATTGCCGTCACTCGTGCTGTGATGTCAGGTGGCCCGGCTTAAGGTGTTGCAGTGGGACAGGCTTGTCGTTTTCCACTAGGTACCTGCTCTGGGCGTGTCTTGCCTCGCTCTTGGGTCTATGAGCACATGGGTTTGTGTGCGTGGGATCCTTGGTCTGCAGGCATTGACAGTTATAAACATCACACAGTGGTGGCAGGTCTCTGTGATTCCCTTTGTCTTCTGGTGTGCTTGGCACATCGCTGGATGGCCTGTGCAGCGCAGCTGTTGTCATCTGGGTGCTGGGCTCTGCTGAGAGCCTTGTACATGACATTAGTTCTGCATCATCGTCATATGTGGAGAGCAGCTTGGCACCATTTCTGAGTGGCCATTTTCCTTTAGGCTCTTCATGACGGAATTGTTTAAAGTCTTTGAAATACCTGAATGGTATGTACACTGCAAAAGATTACTTTTCAGAAAGGGGGTGTGGCTTCTAGAGTGGGCACTGCTTCACGTATTCCATTGAATGTGTGTGCAGCATTAGGGTTTTAGCCACACTGTGTTTTGAGCCGAACAGTGACCCCTTTTGGTGAATGCAGGTAGTTCGTTCGCCAGAGTGTAAACATCTGGGAGTAATCTTATCTAGCAAGGCTTTCTCGCAGTTGAGGGAGTATCGTAGGGCTGTGAGAAACAGGACGTAGCAGGTTTTGCATTGTCTATTCCAGGTTAAGTTCAGAGCACAGGTGTCCTCAGTGTTGGCCTGCACTGATCTCAGATCACTCCCACACAGTGATGTCGCTGCGTGTTCAGCTCCCATACACCACTGTATGTTTGTTCACCTTGGTCAGTCAGACGTCCCCCCTTGGCATGGGGCAGCTGGACAATCACTTTGCTAATCTTTATTGCCTTCTGGTGCTTGGCTGTTTTCCGGCGGTCTGTAGAGTCCGCTGAATCGAGCAATCGCTGTACGGAAGAAGGCTGTAGCATTTGGGTGGTGACTCACAGTGTGATGTGGATATCTGAGGGGAAAGATTTTCTGGCGTTGATGCCATCTTCCCTTGGTGCCTGTCGCGTTGTCTCACGTAGGCTCAGATGCTGGTCGTAGCAGTCGTGTTCTTAGCTGCTGTATTCAGTTTTGACAGTTTTGACTGCTGGTACAAATGGCTGGGGTCCTGTTAGCTGGAGGTGGAGCTAAGCAGATCTGTCTCGTGGTCACACTGGGCAAATGTTCTTGCTTAAAAGTCAATGTTTTGCAGACAGGCGTGTGTTGTAGCCTACTGCAGTGTTCAGGAAGACAGCGTTTTGTGGTGACAGCTGTCAGATTCCCGGCCAGCTTGCTGGCGTGTGAGGTGTGAACGGTGGGCTGTTAGGCCCGGGAGAGATTTTGTGTTGAGCTCTCCTGTTTGTTCATATTGTTATCTGCAAGCATTTGAGTTCTTTAAGGTGTGCTGGGTTCAGCGCACTTTGTGTTTCTTTGCGGAGTCGTTACTTGAACTTCGGCGTAGGCTGCTTGCAGGAGGCCGTAAAAGGCTTTGGCCGTGGCATGAGTGCTGCTGTCTGCCTGGGTCCATTGTAAAGAGAGCTTCCGCTGTTTAGGAGTGTTCTCCTGTACTGCTCTCTGCGCTCAGTCTGTGGGGGTGTTGCAGGCATGTCTTGAAGCTTTTCTCCTCTCTCCTCGTGTAGGTCCTTGTCCTCTTCATCCGCTATCTCTGAACATCCAGATGGTCTAGGCGGTTCTGCGCGCTGTCCTGGTTCCGTCGTGGGTGAAGCTTTCTCCGCTGCGGCTTTAGTCAGACGATCTTGTTGAGGGCGTGGTCACTGATGGTCCGGGCTGTAGATGAGTTGATTGGTTCTCTGCAGCCGTAGCTCTTGACTGGATCGTGATCCATTCGCCTGTGTGCGTGGTCGTCCGGCTGTTCTCCGCTCAGGGGCTGTAGTCACTAGACCCAGGGCAGGATGGCATCTTTGCCTTGTCTGGATTGGATGGCGAGACTGGATGGTGACATGTTGACACAAATAGAGAGGGAGAGACAAAGCACAACGAGCCAATGCAAGTCCGTACAGAACTAATGAGCTAAAATGTTGCTATGTGTTGGCGCACTTAACTGATGTCATCAGATGGTGACGCAAACTAAACGCTTATTATCCTAGCTGTAAAGAAGGGGTCAGATAGTTTGTGTGGGTAAACACAGGAAACTATGAGTAAACTTAATGATGAGCGATTAACTTTAGAGCTATTCAGTTCATCGGTGTAGTTACCAAAAGATTTCACTGATGTTCAGACAGGTTCAGTCTCTAATAGGGAGAAAAATAAAAACAAAATCCATCAGAAAGAGAGGTATAAAGGGTTAAAGCAAAAGAGAGAAAGTGAGCTGACTGCCAGCCCTGAGGTCAGTGACGGGGCCCACCGGGTGGGGGCGCTATGGAGTCGTCACACCTGGGAAATGGCAGAGCTGAGAGAGCAAAAGAGAGAAAGGCCCCCCTGGGATGGGCCGAATTACCCGGGGTAGTGAGAGTGCAACTTGATCGATTTGGTCAAAGTTTAAATTTAAATCAAGACTGTTTAATCAAAAATTTAAAATGAGCAAATACAATTATAATTGCTAAAGGGAGAGTTGAATCTAAGGCGGTGAAATAATTAAAATTAAATCACACACACAAGAAAAAAAACATACATTATGTTAATTATCATTATGGTTTAAATAACAATAATTAATAATGTAACATCAAAAGGAAAAGAGAAGGGAGAGACTGACTGGGACTATCTATAAGCGTTGTTGCTCAAAGAAAAAAAATAAAATAAAATAAAAAAAAATTAAATAATATGAAATCAGGCATAGGTATTGGAAGAGGTTTTAGACAGACTTCTATCTTTTAATAGAAGGAAATACCTTTTATGCGGGATTTCAGATTCCACCTTGTGTGGATTTGAACGCGCATCTAAGCGCAGTTACCATGGCCGACGCGTTATCGCGGGTGTATATTTCTTGTGTCCGTTTTACTGAACACAGGTAGGCTACATGTGTTTGCAAACTTTAACTTAATAGGATGCTTACACTATTAAAAGGTTGCTTAGTTACGATGCGTGCACCTTGATCTTGAGTCAGCCTGCTGACACAAGACTTGTGTGTGCTTTGCACAAAACAAATAAATAACACTCGATCAAGATTTGTACAGTAATAACGCGAAGTTGTTTACTATATTAAATCTATTCGACGAGCAAACGGGGTCAACCTAATCAGTTAGCTAAGCTGAGGTTTTAACCCAAAGGAGCAAGATAGCTGATTAGCATTGGAGTGCACATCAATGGCTAATCTATCTACACTCAAACTATAAAGATATGGCCTTTGTAAGGTGAAAGAGGAACATCGCTCAATCAACTTCTTCACGCAAAAATAGAGGTTTTCTTCGCTCAATTTAGGGTGGCATTAAGACGCCCTATAAAAGATTTCTTCGTTTTATAGGGTCAATATATAAACTGCAGTTAAGTTACATCTTCAACAGCGGTTTAGTTTCTCTGTGCGAGAGGCTCAAACATCTGTGAAGGTGTTAAAGGTGGGCTTGGCCACACCGTTCTAACACACACACACACAAACAAAAGAGACGCGAGTCGCGAGCCGAGTTTGAATAAACAAGCATGCAGACACACAAACTATTCCTGAGCCGCTCACATCACATAGTTTAAAACTGCCCCGCATTCTAACGCCAATTAATGTAGAGAATTTTGGTTAGCTCAAAGAATTTAAGATGATCAATATATGTGTGTATATGCATGAGACTGTTTCTCTCATCACATATACACTGCAAACTCCACCAGGTCTTACGACCAATGAATAGGATGAAATGAGTTATTTAAAACATACATTTCAGTCAGGGAAAGTAGTTTAACTCACAGGAAATCGTGTATAATAATCGTCATTAAATATACGCAATTTCCAGTTTCTGATCAGTAACAGTAATAACGATATCGACTGGTTTCTTTGTCCAGCAAATTGTTCAGCGATACCCATTACTCTGACGTTGGCCCGTCGTCACGGCAACGCATTTTTACTAACCAGAACGGAGTTAAAACAATTGAACAGAATAGGGCTTAAGGTAGCAATATGAGATCGAAACAGTTTAAGTGACTTTGTAATGTAAGCATTCAGCACAGAGAATCATTATATGTGAATATATGGTTGTTTATTAAACTATTCTACTTACAAACGATCGCACATAGACAAACGTACATAAAACACAAATAGACAGAGAACGCGTGAGAGAGAGAGAGTAAGAGAGAGAGAGAGAGAGAGTAAGAGAGAGAGAGACAGAAAGTGAGTTTGCAAAGGGACAGGAATGAAACGGTTCTGAACATCCTGAAATCGTTTCTTTTATAAAACGCCTTAAACGCAGCTATCTACGTTTGTAGAAAGGACGGATACTTGCAAGCTTGTTGTTGTTGTGCATTGGTTCCGTATGTGTTCAGTTCAGAAAGTCCTTTCCAGTTCCTTGAGAGTATTGCAGGCCTCATCATCTCCTCCGCTAGGTGAGACCCCCCCCCCCCCCCCATGGATCTGGGGGGAGGTGCGGGTGACGTGTCTTTGTGTCCCGAAGGCAAGAGCGAGAGAGAGATGAGGGAAGGTTTATAAACCTGTAGGTCGTTCACGCCCACAGTTGGACCTTGTCCAATCCGGTTGATCTGAGTTTTGGAGGGAAGATTGAAAGTCTTTGTCTCTCAAAATGTTGTTTCGCATGTGGAAGCTGATTGGTTGTTTGGCCACAAAACTTTCAAAAGTTCAATAATACATATAAAGCAAGGAGTTATTAAGATGCCACAAACATTAACATTTAGGGAATAATAAATGCTGCTCATAGACACCAAACATGATCTATGTATCTTCTCGTTTGACTGAGTGATTCTAAATGTGAGAGTCTTAGCATGCACAATAATTCACCTATTGCGGATTAATGTTTGAGGCCGACATACATAACAGAAACAACAATATAAGAAAAGGTAACACATTGATATGTGTACATTTCTATATAACTGTATGTGAGACTGTATGTCTGAATAAGGAAAGTGTATCTGCATTTCTGTAAGATTCTTATCTTGATGGTGGGGGGATGATTTGGATAGTGATCAGAGGACTGGCTCATAGCACATAGGTGTTAATCATGGGGGAGAAGTCATTTAAGGAATATAACTAGTTATTTCATGTCTGATTGGCTCCAGGCACTACAATAGCCATCCCAATATTGTTAATAAAAACACCTCTACTGTATTCAGCACACTCAGTGGTATCCATTTATGTCAGTTTCATGTCATAATACTGTAGAATATGCATACAAATGAGCAACATTGTGGATTTCACGTTGGATTTTCGGGAATTTCACCACATATGGTGCATGTCCACCCTCAACTTATTTGACGGGGCTGAATAAATTGGAAATGGAAATTTTGTCATGTCAATATAAATCCCAATATTGTGGATAAAAACACCTCTACTGTACTCAAGACACTCAGTGGAAGCCAATTATTTGAGTTTCATGTCATAATACTGTAGAATTTGCATAAAAATGAATGTCCACGGGAGCACTATGAAGGGCCCGCTGAATAAATTGGAAATGGACGTTTCTTTATTTTAAAAAGTCCCAAAATTAGACCGGACTCAGTCCCAAAATTAGACCGGACTCGATCGATAGCCCTCGCTGGGCCCTCTCCGACGACGCAGGCCATGAGTCCCTACTCCCCCGGGGCCTGGAGATAGGGCCCCCCCAAACCCCACAATTTGACCGGCTGTCACTCGGCCGAATCACCGCCGAACCGCACCAAACTCGGGTCGATCCTAGACCTCCATCGCCCCTATCCGACGACACCCATCCTGAGCCCCTAGCCCTAGCGGATGGGCTGAACGGTTCTGAAACCCGAAAAAATTACTAAGTCGATGAATGATGCCAGTGCCTGACTTCCACCCTCCCAGAGGCGGCCGGCCGATCCGCCCGGGGCTCACCTTTCCCGGCCTGACGGGGAGCTGCGCCCTGCCCCGGAGGAAAGGCGGATGGGCTAAACGCTTCTGAACCCTGAAAAAATGACTAAGTCGATGAACGGTTCCAGTGCCTGACTTCCACCCGCCTCGAGGCGGCCGGCCGATCCGCCCGAGGCTCGCCATTCCCGGCCTGACGGGGTGCCGCCCCGGTCCCCGGAGGAACGTCGGATGGGCGGTCCGGTTCTGAACCCGTCTTTTTGGGACGTTTTTTTTTTCAAACGGCTATAACTCGCGAACTCCGGGGCCGATCCGCACCAAACTCGGGTCGATTGTAGAGCTCCACGGCCCCTATCCGACGACACCCACCCCGAGACCCTAGCCCCCCGGGGGCCGGAGATAGGGACCCCCCAGGCCCCACACTTTGACCGGCTATAACTCGGCCGAATAGACACCAAACCGCACCAAACTGAGGTCGATCCTAGACCTCCGCGGCCCCTATCCGACAACACCCACCCCGAGACCCTAGCCCTCCGGGGGCCGGAGATAGGGACCCCCCAGTCCCCACGCTTTGACCGGCTATAACTCGGCCGAATAGACGCCGAACCGCACCAAACTCGGGTCGATCCTAGACCTCCGCGGCCCCTATCCGACGACACCCACCCCGAGACCCTAGCCCTCCGGGGGCCGGAGATAGGGACCCCCCAGGCCCCACGCTTTGACCTGCTATAACTCGGCCGAATAGACGCCGATCTGCACCAAAATCGGGGTCCGGTTAGACCAGCGGGAGCCCTACCCGACGACACCGGCCACGAGTCGCTGCTCCACCGGGGGCCCGAGATAAGGACCCCCTTAGTTTCGGAGGCCAAATCGAAAGAAGAGGCCTAGAGGCTCCCAACCGGGCTCGATCGTTAGCCCTCGCCGGGCCCTCTCCGACGACATTTTGTCATGCAAATATACATCCCAAAATTGTTGATAAAAACACATCTAGTGTACTTGGCATACCCCTTGGAATCCATTTATGTGAGTTTCATGTCATAATACTGCACAATTTTGCTTAAAAATCAACAACATTGAGAATTTCACGTTGAGTTTTCGAGTATTTCACCACATATGGTGCATGTCCACACTCAACTTATTTGACGGGGCTGAATAAATTGGAAATGGACATTTTGTCAAGTAACTATACATCACAATATTGTGGATAAAAACACCTCTACTGTCCTCAGCACACTCAGTGGAAGCCAATTATGTGAGTTTCATCTCATAATACTGTAGAATTTGCATAAAAATGAATGTCCATGGGAGCATTATGAAAGGCCCGCTAAATAAATCGGAAATGGACATTTCGTCATTTACATTAAAATCCCAATATTGTTGATAAAAACACCTTTACTGTACTTGGCATACCCCTTGGAATCCATTCATGTGAGTTTCATGTCATAATACTGCACAATTTTGCTTAAAAATCAACAACATTGAGAATTTCACGTTGAGTTTTCGAGTATTTCACCACATATGGTGCATGTCCACACTCAACTTATTCGACGGGGCTGAATAAATTGGAAATGGACATTTTGTCAAGTAACTATACATCACAATATTGTGGATAAAAACACCTCTACTGTACTCAGCACACTCAGTGGAAGCCAATTATGTGAGTTTCATCTCATAATACTGTAGAATTTGCATAAAAATGAATATCCACGGGAGCATTATGAAAGGCCCGCTAAATAAATTGGAAATGGACATTTCTTTATTTTAAAAAGTCCCAAAATTAGACCGGACTCGATGCATAGCCCTCGCAGGGCCCTCTCCGACAACGCATGCCCCGAGTCCCTACTCCCCCCGGGGGCCGGAGATAGAGCCCCCCCAAAGCCCCAAACTCCAAAATTTTGACCAGTCACAACTCGGCCGAATCGAGGCCGAACCACACCAAACTCGGGGTCCCGTTAGACCCTTGGGAGACCTAACCGACGTCACCGGCCAGGAGTCACTGCTCCACCGGGAGCCCGAGATACGGATCCCCATAGTTTCGGGGGCCAAATGGAAAGAAGAGGCCTAGAGGCTCCATCGATAGCCCTCGCTGGGCCCTCTTCAACGACGTAAGTCCTGAGTTCCTACTCCCCCGGGGGCCGGAGATAGAGCCCCCCAAAACCCTAAACTCCAAAACTTTGACCGGCCACAACTCGGCCGAATCGAGGCCGAACCACACCAAACTCGGGGCCCCGTTAGACCCACGGGAGACCTAACCAACGACACCGGTCACGAGCCGCTGCTCCTCCGTGGTGCCGGAGATACGGACCCCCAAACTTTTTGTCCACACGCAACTTATTTGACGGGCCCTTCATACTGCTCCCGTGGACACTTCAATAAAGTGTATTTTTTTAATAACTACGTGCAATATTGTTGATGAAAACACCTCTACTGTACTCAGCACACTCAGAGGAAGCAATTATGTGAGTTTCATGTCATAATACTGTAGAATTTGCATAAAAATGAATGTCCACGGGAGCATTATGAAAGGCCTGCTAAATAAATTGGAAATGGACATTTCGTCATTTACATTAAAATCCCAATATTGTTGATAAAAACACATCTACTGTACTTGGAATACCCCTTTGGATCCATTTATGTGAGTTTCATGTTATAATAATGTACAATTGTGCTTACAAATGAACAACATTGTGGATTTCACGTTGAGTTTTCGAGTATTTCACCACATATGGTGCATGTCCAACCTCAATTTATTTAACGGGGCTGAATAAATTGGAAATGGACATTTTGTCATGCAAATATACATCCCAAAATTGTTGATAAAAACACATCTACTGTACTGGAATACCCCTTTGGATCCGTTTATGTGAGTTTCATGTTATAATAATGTACAATTGTGCTTACAAATTAACAACATTGAGAATTTCACGTTGAGTTTTCGAGTATTTCACCACATATGGTGCATGTCCACCCTCAACTTATTTGACGGGGCTGAATAAATTGGAAATGGACATTTTGTCATGTCAATATAAATCCCAATATTGTTAATAAAAACACCTCTAATGTACTCAGCACACTCAGTGGAATCCATTTATGTCAGTTTCATGTCATAATACTGTACAATTAGCATAAAAATTAATGTCCACGGGAGCATTATGAAGGGCCCGCTGAATAAATTGGAAATGGACATTTCGTCAGGTACATAAACATCACCAATATTGTTGATAAAAACACATCTACTGTACTCAGTACACTCATTGGAATCCGTTTATGTGAGTTTCATGTCATAATACTGTAGAATTTGCATACAAATGAACAAAATTGGGGATTTCATGTTGAGTTTTCGAGTATTTCACCACATATGGTGCATGTCCACCCACAACTTATTTGACGGGGCTGAATAAATTGGAAATGGACATTTTGTCATGTACATAAACATCACCAATATTGTTGATAAAAACACATCTACTGTACTCAGCACACTCAGTGGAATCCATTAATGTAAGTTTTATCTCATAATACTGTAGAATTTGCATACAAATGAACAAAATTGTGGATTTCAAATTGTGGATTTTCGGGAATTTCACCACATATGGTGCATGTCCACCCTCAACTTATTTGACGGGGCTGAATAAATTGGAAATGGACATTTTTTCATGTCAATATACATCCCAATATTGTGGATAAAAACACCTCTACTGTACTCAGCACACTCAGTGGTATCCATTTATGTCAGTTTCATGCCAAAATAACGTAGAATATGCATACAAATGAACAACATTGTGGATTTCACGTTGGATTTTCGGGAATTTCACCACATATGGTGCATGTCCACCCTCAACTTATTTGACGGGGCTGAATAAATTGGAAATGGACATTTTGTCATGTCAATATACATCCCAATATTGTGGATACAAACACCTCTACTGTACTCAGCACACTCAGTGGAAGCCAATTATGTCAGTTTCATGTCATAATACTGTACAATTTGCATAAAAATGAATGTCCACGGGAGCATTATGAAGGGCCCGCTGAATAAATTGGAAATGGACATTTCGTCAGGTACATAAACATCACCAATATTGTTGATAAAAACACATCTACTGTACTCAGTACACTCATTGGAATCCGTTTATGTGAGTTTCATGTCATAATACTGTAGAATTTGCATACAAATGAACAAAATTGGGGATTTCACATTGAGTTTTCGAGTATTTCACCACATATGTTGCATGTCCACCCACAACTTATTTGACGGGGCTGAATAAATTGGAAATGGACATTTTGTCATGTATATAAACATCACCAATATTGTTGATAAAAACACATCTACTGTACTCAGCACACTCAGTGGAATCCATTTATGTAAGTTTTATCTCATAATACTGTAGAATTTGCATACAAATGAACAAAATTGTGGATTTCAAATTGTGGATTTTCGGGAATTTCACCACATATGGTGCATGTCCATTTCCAATTTATTTGACGGGCCTGAATACATTGGAATTGGACATTTTGTCATGTCAATTAACATCCCAATATTGTTGAAAAAAAAAAAACACCTCTACTGTACTCAGCACACTCAGTGGAATCCAATGATGTAAGTTTCATGTCATAATACTGTAGAATTTGCATAGAAATGAATGTCCACGGGAGCATTATGGAGGGCCCACTGAATAAATTGGAAATGGACGTTTCGTCATGTGAAAAGTCCCAAAATTTGACCGGCCATAACTCACCCAAAACGGGGGTATTCTTAAAGAAATTTGGGTCAAAGTTGAATCTTCCCTAGGCCTACCGATCGCCACTTGTCCTGAGTCGATAGGCCCCCGGGGGACGGAGATACGGCCCCCCAGAGTTAAGGGGGTCAAACGGAAGGACATGTCCCAGAGACTTGAAACTCGGCTCGTTTGTAGCCCTCGAGGGGCCATGTTTGACGACTCTCCCGAGTCGATAGGCCCCCGGGGGCCTGAGATACGGATCCCCAAAGACAAAAAGTACCAAAATTTGACCGGCTGTAACTCACCCAAAACGGGGGCAAACTCCACCAAACTCAGGGTATTATTAGACCACGTGGACCTCTTTCCAATGTCACCTGCCCCAAGTCCCTACCCCCCCGGGGGCCGGAGATACGGACCCCCAAATTTTATGTCCACGCTCAACTTATTTGACGGGCCTGACATACTGCTTCCGTGGACACTTCAATAAAGTGTATTTTTTAATAAGTATGTGCAATATTGTTGATGAAAACACCTCTACTGTACTCAGCACACTCAGTGGAATCCATTTATGTAAGTTTTATCTCAAAATACTGTAGAATTTGCATAAAAATGAATGTCCACGGGAGCATTATGAAGGGCCCGCTGAATAAATTGGAAATGGACATTTCGTCATGTCAATAACCATCCCAATATTGTTGATAAAAACACCTCTACTGTACTCAGCACACTCAATGGAATCCATTTATGTCAGTTTTAGCCCATAAAGCAGAATTTGCATACAATTAGGCAATATATTTTTGTCACAGTGCGTTTTTGAGGATTTCACCATATGTGGTGAATGTCCATTTCCAATTGATTCAGTGGGCCTTTTGTAGTGGTCCCGTGGACACATCAATAAGGTGTATTTTTCAGTAAGTATGAGAAATATTGTTAAAGAAAACACCTCTACTGTACTCCCCACACTCAGTGGAGTCCATTTATGTGAGTTTTAGCCCATAATGAAGCAGAATTTGCATACAATTAGACAATATATATTTTTGTCACAGTGCGTTTTTGAGGATTTCACCACATGTGGTGCATGTCCATTTCCAATTGATTCAGTGGGCCTTTTGTAGTGGTCCCGTGGACACATCAATAAGGTGTATTTTTCAGTAAGTATGAGTAATATTGTTAAAGAAAACACCTCTACTGTACACCCCACACTCAGTGGAGTCCATTTATGTGAGTTTTAGCCCATAATGAAGCAGAATTTGCATACAATTAGACAATATATATTTTTGTCACAGTGCGTTTTTGAGGATTTCACCACATATGGTGCATGTCCATTTCCAATTTATTTGACGGGCCTGAATAAATTGGAAATGGACATTTTGTCATGTCAATTAACATCCCAATATTGTTGAAAAAAAAAACACCTCTACTGTACTCAGCACACTCAGTGGAATCCATTTATGTGAGTTTCATGTCATAATACTGTAGATTTTGCATAAAAATGAATGTCCACATGAGCATTATGGAGGGCCCGCTGAATAAATTGGAAATGGACGTTTCGTCTTGTGAAAAGTCCCAAAATTTGACCGGCCATAACTCACCCAAAACGGGGGCAATCTTAAAGAAATTTGGGTCAAAGTTGAACCGTTTTTGAGGATTTCACCATATGTGGTGAATGTCCATTTCCAATTGATTCAGTGGGCCTTTTGTAGTGGTCCCGTGGACACATCAATAAGGTGTATTTTTCAGTAAGTATGAGAAATATTGTTAAAGAAAACACCTCTACTGTACTCCCCACACTCAGTGGAGTCCATTTATGTGAGTTTTAGCCCATAATGAAGCAGAATTTGCATACAATTAGACAATATATATATTTGTCACAGTGCGTTTTTGAGGATTTCACCACATGTGGTGCATGTCCATTTCCAATTGATTCAGTGGGCCTTTTGTAGTGGTCCCGTGGACACATCAATAAGGTGTATTTTTCAGTAAGTATGAGTAATATTGTTAAAGAAAACACCTCTACTGTACACCCCACACTCAGTGGAGTCCATTTATGTGAGTTTTAGCCCATAATGAAGCAGAATTTGCATACAATTAGACAATATATATTTTTGTCACAGTGCGTTTTTGAGGATTTCACCACATATGGTGCATGTCCATTTCCAATTTATTTGACGGGCCTGAATAAATTGGAAATGGACATTTTGTCATGTCAATTAACATCCCAATATTGTTGAAAAAAAACACCTCTACTGTACTCAGCACACTCAGTGGAATCCATTTATGTGAGTTTCATGTCATAATACTGTAGATTTTGCATAAAAATGAATGTCCACATGAGCATTATGGAGGGCCCGCTGAATAAATTGGAAATGGACGTTTCGTCTTGTGAAAAGTCCCAAAATTTGACCGGCCATAACTCACCCAAAACGGGGGCAATCTTAAAGAAATTTGGGTCAAAGTTGAACCGTCCCTAGGCCTACCGAACGCCACTTGTCCCGAGTCGATAGGCCCCCGGGGGCCGGAGATACGGCCCCCCAGAGTTAAAGGGGTCAAACGGAAGGACATGTCCCAGAGACTTGAAACTCGGCTTGTTTGTAGCCCTCGAGGGGCCATGTTTGACGCCGCCTCTCCCGAGTCGATAGGCCCCCGGGGGCCTGAGATACGGATCCCCAAAGACAA
Source organism: Garra rufa (assembly GCF_049309525.1). NCBI lineage: Eukaryota > Metazoa > Chordata > Actinopteri > Cypriniformes > Cyprinidae > Garra > Garra rufa. Next base: position 36,505,054 of record NC_133370.1, read on the forward strand.
AAAGTACCAAAATTTGTCCGGCTGTAACTCACCCAAAACGGGGGAAAACTCCACCAAACTCAGGGTATTATTAGACCACGTGGACCTCTTTCCGATGCCACCTGCCCCAAGTCCCTACCCCCCCGGGGGCCAGAGATACGGACCCCCAAATTTTATGTCCACGCTCAACTTATTTGACGGGCCTGACATACTGCTTCCGTGGACACTTCAATAAAGTGTATTTTTTAATAAGTATGTGCAATATTGTTGATGAAAACACCTCTACTGTACTCAGCACACTCAGTGGAATCCATTTATGTAAGGTTTACCTCATAATACTGTAGAATTTGCATAAAAATGAATGTCCACGGGACCACTATGAATGGCCTGCTGAATAAATTGGAAATGGACATTTTGTCATGCAAATAAACATTTCAATAATTTGGTTAAAAACACATCTGCTGTACTCCCCACACTCAGTGGAGTCCATTTATGTCAGTTTTAGCCCATAATGAAGCAGAATTTGCATACAATTAGACAATATATATTTTTATCACAGTGCGTTTTTGAGGATTTCACCACATATGGTGCATGTCCATTTCCAATTTATTTGACGGGCCTGAATAAATTGGAAATGGACATTTTGTCATGTCAATTAACATCCCAAAATTGTTGAAAAAAACACCTCTACTGTACTCAGCACACTCATTGGAATCCATTTATGTGAGTTTTATGTCATAATACTGTAGAATATGCATACAAATGAACAACATTGGGGATTTCACGTTGAGTTTTCGAGTATTTCACCACATATGGTGCATGTCCACCCACAACTTATTTGACGGGCCTAAATAAATTGGAAATGGACAATTTCTCATGCACATAAACATCCCAATATTGTTAATAAAAACACATCTACTGTACTCAGCACACTCAGTGGAGTCCATTTATGTCCGTTTCATGTCATAATACTGTACAATTTGCATAAAAATGAATGCCCACGGGAGCATTATGAAGGGCCCGCTGAATAAATTGGAAATGGACATTTCGTCATGTAAATAAACATCCCAGTATTGCTGATAAAAACACAAGGTCCTAGGGCTTTGTGCTTTGGGGGCGCCAGCGAGGGGCCCCAGAGATGCGAGAATCTCGAATCTCGTTGCCCCACGAACCAGCGTCTCCAAACGGGGGACGTCCACGAACCCGCTAGGCCGAACCCATTCAAATAAATTGCAGGTGGGATTTTTTCAGAAACGTCCCAGGAGCACGAAACTCGGCACGGCGGCTCTCGGGGGCCCCCCGAGCGAGGTGCCGAAAGCGCGGGGCCCTAGGATGACACACTTTTTTTCCCGTGGTCCGATGGTTTTGTGCTTTGGGGGCCTGAGCGAGGGGCCCCCGAGATGCCAGAATCTCAAATCTCGGGTCCCTACCACCCATCGTCTCAGAACGGGGGACGTCCCACTTCCCATTTAAACGCGTACAGGTTTGGTGGACGCACGCTCCCTTTTTTGACCTTTTAACCCCTAAAGAAGGCCGTACGGTCGCAGGACTTTGGCGACTGGCTGAGGGGGTCCCCTTGAGCCGAAGGTTTCGATTTCAGCTCGATCGGCCTTTTCGAAAGCGTGTCCACGAACCCGCTAGGCCGAACGCATTCAAATAAATTGCAGGTGGGATTTTTTCAGAAACGTCCCAGGGGCCCGAAATTCGGCACGGTGGCTCCAGGGCCATCCCAGAGCGAGGCGCCAAAAGCGCCAGGCCCTAGGACGAAGGAAAAATCGAGAGCCTCCTGCACAAAATATCTCCCTCAGTCTTCTTAGACTCTTACACAGTCAGAGCCTTTCGAGTGATTTCAAAGTGTCAAAGGGGTATTTTTTTTCCCGAGGTCCTAGGGCTTCGTGCTTCGGGGGTGCGATCGAGGGGCCCCAGAGATGCGCAAATCTCGGATCTCGTGGCCCTACGACCCAGCGTCTCCGAACGGGAGACGTCCACGAACCCGCTAGGCCGAACCCATTCAAATAAATGGCAGGTGGACGCGCGCTCCCTTTTTTGACCTTTTGACCCCTAAAAAAGGCCGTACGGTCACAGGACTTTTCCGACCGGTCGAGGAGGTCCCCTCGAGCCGAAGGTTTCGAATTCAGCTCAATCGTCCCTTTCGGAAGCGTGTCCACGAACCCGCTAGGCCGAACCCATTCAAATAAATTGCAGGTGGGATTTTTTTAGAAACGTCCCAGGATCACGAAACTCGGCACGGTGGCTCTCGGGGGCCCCCCGAGCTAGGCACCGAAAGCACGGGGCCCTAGGATGACACACTTTTTTTCCCGCGGTCCGATGGTTTCGTGCTTTGGGGGCCTGAGCGAGGGGCCCCCGAGATGCCAGAATCTCAAATCTCGGGTCCCTACCACCCATCGTCTCAGAACGGGGGACGTCCCACTTCCAATTTAAACGCGTACAGGTTTGGTGGACGCGCGCTCCCTTTTTTGACCTTTTGACCCCTAAAAAAGGCCGTACGGTCACAGGACTTTTCCGACCGGTCGAGGAAGTCCCCTCGAGCCGAAGGTTTCGAATTCAGCTCAATCGTCCCTTTCGGAAGCGTGTCCACGAACCCGCTAGGCCGAACGCATTCAAATAAATTGCAGGTGGGATTTTTTTCAGAAACGCTCCCGGGGCCTCCCCGAGCGTGCCGCCGAAAGCGCGGGGCCCTAGGATGACGCACTTTTTTTCCCGTGGTGCTATGGGCTCGTGCTTCGGGGGCCTGAGCGTGGGGTCCCCGAGATGCTCAAATCTCAAATCCTGGGTCCCTATGACCTTTCGTCTTGGAACTACAAAAATAGCTGCAAATGGACAAATAGTGGGTTCGTGGGACCAGGGGGGCGGGGCTCGTGGCCGGGGAGGGGGTCCCGTGGGGTTCCGCGGGCATTCCGTAACAGTAATGGGCAAATGGACAAATAGTGGGTTCGTGGGACCTGGGGGGCGGGGCTCGTGGCCGGGGAGGGGGTCCCGGGGGGTTCCGCGGGCATTCCGTAACAATAATGGGCAAATGGACAAATAGTGGGTTCGTGGGACCTTGGGGGCGTGGCTCGTGGCGGGGAGGGGGTCCCGGGGGGTTTCCGCGGTCGTTCCGTAACAATAATGGGCAAATGGACAAATAGTGGGTTCGTGGGACCTTGGGGGCGGGGCTCGTGGCCGGGGAAGGGGTCCCGGGGGGTTCCGCGGGCGATCCGTAACAATAATGGGCAAATGGACAAATAGTGGGTTCGTGGGACCTTGGGGGCGGGGCTCGTGGCCGGGCAGGGGGTCCCGGGGGCGTTCCGTAACAATAATGGGCAAATGGACAAATAGTGGGTTCGTGGGACCTTGGGGGCGGGGCTAGTGGCCGGGGAGGAGGTTCCGGGGGGTCCCGGGGGCGTTTCCTAACAATAATGGTTAAGTGGACAAATAGTGGGTTCGTGGGACGGGGGTCCCCCCGTCGAACCGGTAGGGGTATGGACAAATACAGGCTCGCTGGGACGAAGCCCCCCACCGGAGTCATTCACTCAAATGAGAAATGGACAAATAGTAGGTTTGTGGGAGCAAATTCCCCACTTTGCATTGCAAAGCAATGGGAAATGGGCATATAATAGGTTCAAGGACAGTGGGGGGGGAGGGCTGGGGCAGTGGGGGGTAGGCCAGTGAGGGCTCATCGCCCCCCAGAGGCGTCCGTAGCCCTATTGGTCCCGACTACCCCAGCGGAAAAAAAAGGAAGTCGAAACGTCCCGTTGGCCAGTTAAATAATCTGCAAATGGGATCCAAATCCACACTACGGTCCCTCCGAACCACCATTTGCCCAATGGAAATTTAAATGAATGGGGAAATTTCCACGAACCCATTAAATGTACTACCTTTGAAGCAGTCACTCCTCTGAACTCCTTGTAGGTAGTTCTGCTGCACAGGCTACTCAGCCTCACTGACTACCTCCAGGTTTTGAGTGTAGAGGTGTCACGGCACCTCCATTCTTAGAGTTGCTCTCTGGAAGGCGCAGAGTGTTGCCAGGCTTCCTTTCGTTGAAGCCTCCACTCCTCAGAAAATCTCCACTTAGACAGGCCTGCTGCACAGGCTATTCAGCCTCACAGTCCATCGTCAGTGTCAAGTGTAGTTAGGTCATGTGACCTCCACTCTGAAGATTCCCTCTGAGCAGTAGCTCCACTCGGGTAGTTTTTGTTGCACAGGCTATTCAGCCTCACTGAATACCCCCAGTGTCGAGTATAGCACCTATACCTGTTAGCACTGAATGTTGTCAGGTCCCTAGAGCAGACATTCGCTCTGCTGAGACCTCCATTCCCTAAAACTCCGCCCATTATGGTCAGGGCGTTTATGAGCTCCATCACTTAGAGAGCTAAGTGTAGTAGGCTTCCTCTAGGCCTCCACGCTTGAGAGTTACGTGCACAGGTAGCCGAGCTAGCCGTGGCAGGTCACTGGGCCCCAGAGACTCTCGCTGAAGCAGGGGTGATTTTCCTTCTTGACTCCTCGTTCAGTCAGTTTGATCACTTATCCCTCGGCATGGCAGCGTTGGTATAAACGTTCCCATAGTGTCCGCCAGGACGCAGCGTAGAGTTCCCTCCGGAAGGGAACGTCTAGGTTACGTATTGTCGCGGGGTGAGAGATCACAGGACAGAGAACTCAGTTTGTGCAGCCCCGGAGGGTGGCTTTTTATTATATGAGTGATAACAGAGGGAATTAATACGGTGAAGTGAAGCAGTGAAATGGCGTGCTCTTCCTTCTTCAGATGTGCCCAGAGTGTCTCGTGAGGAGGGGTGAAAGGATCGGTCTTCAGCTGCTGTCTGAAATTGTAGAGAGAGAGAGAGAGAACATTAACGTCTGGTCTCAGAGAAGGTTTCTCCCATTATGCCGGCGTTGCGCCGTTTATAAGGACGCCGTCTAATGGGCTGCAGCTGAAGCCGATCCTGTCGTGATGACGGAGAACAGGTGTTGCTTGTTGGTTTCCAGGGCGACGCTGATGAGTTCACGGGACGCTCGTCACCCCCCCCCCCCCCCCTAAGCGTCGTCCTGGCCCTGTGAATGATATGTGTTAGCAGGGGAGAGATAGGGGGTGGGTGGGGAGTGACCCCTGACAGACCTGAAAAAGCTGCCCAGATCCGAGAGAGTCCATCGGCGTTGTTATTGGAGGCCCCGGCCCGATGCTTCACCACGAAGTGGAAGTCCTGGAGCGCGAGGAACCATCTGGTCACCCTGGCATTGTTGTTCTTCGCCTTGGCCATCCATTGAAGGGGGGCGTGATCGGTTACCAGGGTGAACTTCCGGCCGAGGAGGTAATACCGCAGCTCCAGGACTGCCCACTTAATGGCCAGGGCCTCCTTTTCCACGGTGGCGTAGTTTCTCTCGGCTGAGGTCAGCTTCCTGCTGATGTACAATACTGGGTGTTCTTCTCCCTCCTGGATTTGGGAGAGGACGGCTCCCAGGCCAGTATCGGAGGCGTCGGTTTGCAGCAGGAAGGGGCAGCTAAAGTTGGGAGCGCGCAGGACTGGCTCCGAAGTGAGTGCAAAAGGCACGTACCTTGGTCTTGGACTGGGGCTTAGGTGCAGTCCTTAAGGCCTCCACTTTCTTTTCTTGGGGTCGGATCAGCCCCCGTCCGACTTGGTAACCCAGGTACTTCGCTTCGTGAAGGGCCAGATGACATTTCCGGGGGTTGGCGGTTAGTCCAGCCCTTCGTAGCTCCAACAGCACCCTCCGTAGCCGGTCGAGGTGATCCTCCCATGTCTCAGAGTGGACGACGACATCATCTAGATAGGCAGCGGCGTAGGGTTGATGGGGCCGGAGGATGACGTCCATCAATCTTTGTAATGATGCTGGAGCTCCATGGAGACCAAAGGGGAGGGTCCGGTACTGCCAGTGTCCGCTAGGGGTAGAAAAAGCTGTTTTTGGTTTTGCAGACTCTGATAGTGGTACCTGCCAGTATCCCTTTGTTAGATCGAGGGTGGAGATGTACCGGGCCCGTCCCAATCGGTCCAGAAGTTCGTCCACCCAAGGCATGGGGTAGCTGTCGAACTCGGAAATCTCGTTGAGCCGTCTGAAGTCGTTGCAAAAACGGAGGGTGCCGTCCGGTTTTGGTACCATTACGATGGGACTGGACCATGGGCTGCGTGATGGTTCGATCACCCCCAACTTCAGCATCTGTTGTACTTTGTCCTCAATAGCCTGCGGGCGAGCCTCAGGGACCCGATAAGGCCGCTGCCGAACCACGACTCCAGGTGGTGTTCGGATGTCGTGTTGTAGCACGTCGGTCTGTCCGGGGAGGGGCAAGAACACATCGGAGAACTGACTGATCAGGTGTTGTAGTTCTCCCTTCTGGGCAGCCGAGAGCGGGGGGTTGACATCCACAACCACGGGTTCGGAGACGCTGAGGGCAGCGAGTTGGTCCCTAGTCCCAACCCACTTTTTGAGGAGGTTAATATGATACAGTTGGTCTGCACGTCTTCGTCCTGGCTGTCGCAGACGGTACGTGACTGGACCGAGTCGTTCAACGACGGAGTAGGGGCCTTGCCAGGTGGCGAGAAACTTGCAGGCAGCGTTGGGGACTAGGACTATTACTCGGTCTCCTGGCTGGAATACCCGTGGTTGGGCTGCCCGGTCATAGTGTTGTTGTTGGGACTGCTGTGCTTTGACCAGATGCTCCCGGACTAACGGCATGACTCGGTCGATCTTCTCCCTCATCTGTTGGACGTGCTCAACAACAGAGCTGTGACGTGCAGGCTGCTGTTCCCAGGCTTCCTTTGCCACATCAAGGAGGCCGCGGGGTTGTCGGCCGAACAGGAGTTCAAACGGGGTGAAGCCAGTTGAGGCCTGTGGAATCTCGCAAACACCAAACAGGACATACGGCAGCATCAGGTCCCAATCTCTCCGGTCCTCTGCCGTGACTCGCCGGAGCATTTGTTTCAGGGTCTGGTTAAAGCGTTCGACGAGTCCATCAGTTTGCGGGTGGTAGACAGTGGTCATCAACTGCTTCAACCGTAGCAGCCTGCACAGGTCAGCCATTAGCCGGGACATGAAGGGAGTACCTTGATCGGTCAGAATCTCGGTTGGGATGCCGACTCGGCTGAAGAGCTGAAAGAGTTCCTGCGCGATGTTCTTCGCCGTGGCTTTGCGGAGGGGCACTGCTTCAGGATACCGAGTGGCGTAGTCCACCACAACCAGGATGTGTTCATGGCCCCGGGCAGACTTCGGCAGCGGCCCTACTAGGTCCATCCCGATGCGCTCGAAGGGCACGTCGATGATGGGGAGTGGAATTAGCGGTGAGGGGGTAGGTTTCCTGGGCGAGGTCTTTTGACACGTGGGACAGGCTTGACAAAATCGTCTCACCTCGGCGTCGAGTCCTGGCCAATGGAAACGATCCCGGATGTGTTGAACGGTATTCTCTCATCCCAGGTGTCCGGCCATAGGGTGCGAGTGGGCCAGTTCCAGGATCGCTTCCGTTTTGGTCCGGGGTACCACTAGGAGACGTTTTTCCTCCCCCCTTCGCTGTGCGACACAGTATAGCAGACCGTTTTGGACAACGAAGTGTGGGACGGGATGAGGGGGTGGCTGAACATCGCGTCCTTCGATGCAGCGCACCTGTGTCCAGCAGTGCTTCAACCTGTCGTCCTCCTTCTGTTCCCGTGCAAATGAGCCCCCTTCCGTGACCTGCTGAAACACATCAAAGAACAGGTTAGGTTGATGGGAAGGGGACTCACCGTCTCTTCCACTGTCGGAGGCCAGGAGGACGGGACGGTGTTGAGGTCGCCGGCTGGGCTTCTGCTTTGGGCGGCTCCCTCTAGGGCTGACAGGCTGCGTAGTGGTCGCGAGTAGGCGGTCGAACCCTGGCCAATCCCTTCCTAGGAGTACCGGAACTGGAAGATCCTTAACCAGGCCAACCTCAAGCGACCAGCTGCCAGGCGTTGCGGAGACTGTCACTCGTCTAGCGGGGACTTGTCGGGTTTCTCCGTGTACACAGGTGATCGGTAAAACCAGTTTGGAATCTCCGCGGGGCGGGAGGAGGTGGGCCTGGACCAGGGTGACCGCACTACCGGAGTCCAGGAGGGCGCGGAAACTCTTCCCATTGATCTTGATTTCTGCCTCCGGGGCCCCTGATGGTAGGTCCGAGTGCACAATGCAGCCTGCCAGCCAGTTCCGGGTTGGTTGTGCCGGTGTCTCCGTTGGCATGGGCTCGTCACGTGGGGAGGGAGCCGCCGGTCTGCTATACTGCCGCTGGGTGCCCTCCGGCGCGCGTCGCTCCTGGACCACCCTCCGGGGAAAAGGCGGCGCTCGCTCCCCGGCTTCCCGCTGTTGGGCTGCATCCGCCAGCTCGTTGGCGTCAATGAGCTCTTGAACCGTGCTGGGGTTTCTCATCGCTACAGCTTGACGATGTGAACGAGGCAGAACACGGAGCAGGCGATCAATGACAACGCGCTCCGCCACCTGTTCGGCTGTGGGATTCCCCTCGAGCAGCCAATGACGCGCCAACCGTGACAGCTCAACGACCTGGGCGCGGGCGGGGAGTCGTGGTTTATATTCCCATTCTGTGAACAATTGTGCAGCACAGACGGGCGAGAGACCCATTCTTCCTAATATTTCCCTCTTAACTTCATCAAAACTGTCAGCTGAGTCCGGTGGCAAGGAAAAGTAGGCTCGTTGAGCTTCACCGCTGAGGAGAGGTGCCAACGCCCGCGCCCAGTCTTCCCTTGGCCAGTCTTCTGTCACGGCTGTGCTTTCAAACATCTGTAGATATGCCTCGATGTCATCATGGGGCGTGAGTTTTGGCAGCAGTCTTGCAGCTTGGGCTCGAGGGTCCGGCGGCGGAGCGCGTTGAGCAGCGGCGGCGGCGGCGTGGAGAGCCGCGAGTTCCTGTTCCGTCTCGCCCTGTCTGGTGGCGAGATGCTCCACGATTTGCTGCTGGCGGATGCTAACCTCGGTGAGCCGTTGAAGTAGCTGGTCCATTTCAGGGGAGGAGCGCACGCCGACGGCTCTGATAGCGGTCATAGAGGAGAAAAGAAAAAAAAAAAAAGAAGTTTAGGTGAGTGATGTGAGATTCCTGTCCATGCAATCTTCACTTAATCTGCCCGCATTCTCCACCAGACTGTCGCGGGGTGAGAGATCACAGGACAGAGAACTCAGTTTGTGCAGCCCCGGAGGGTGGCTTTTTATTATATGAGTGATAACAGAGGGAATTAATACGGTGAAGTGAAGCAGTGAAATGGCGTGCTCTTCCTTCTTCAGATGTGCCCAGAGTGTCTCGTGAGGAGGGGTGAAAGGATCGGTCTTCAGCTGCTGTCTGAAATTGTAGAGAGAGAGAGAGAACATTAACGTCTGGTCTCGGAGAAGGTTTCTCCCATTATGCCGGCGTTGCGCCGTTTATAAGGACGCCGTCTAATGGGCTGCAGCTGAAGCCGATCCTGTCGTGATGACGGAGAACAGGTGTTGCTTGTTGGTTTCCAGGGCGACGCTGATGAGTTCACGGGACGCTCGTCACAGTATGTAACCCCTGTTCCCTGAGGACAGGGAACGAGACGCTGCGTCTCGGGGCCATGCCTCGGGCCCTGCACAGACCTCCGTCCGACAAAAAGATGGTGTTGTGCTCTCAGGCACCTGCTTTTATACTAGCAGGCGCCTGTTGATGACGTCACGGGCTGGCGCCGGCTAGTGTCAAGTTCACTGTCGTTGTTCTATAGCTTGTTTCAGAACCGGTCATGCTGAAGGCAGTTCCCATAGTGTCTGCCAGGACGCAGCGTCTCGTTCCCTGTCCTCAGGGAACAGGGGTTACATACGTAACCTAGACGTTTCCTCACATTGTGAGATGTACACTGCAGAACCTGTACGGCCACTTTCAGGGTCCTTTGAACCTGTGAATATAATTATTTTATTGGCAAAAACACATCTCTAAATAGTTTTGTATTATAAACCAGACAGGCATTTGCTTCAATTTATTTTTTATTTCTTCTTGTATGTGCAAGTCAATTGATGTCATTATAATCTTCTGAGTAAACTATCTGAGTATGGGGCAGTAGGACAATTCTGTATACTATGTAGACATATTCCTTGCTTTGCATTTCCTATCCATCCAAAACTCATGAAGTTGTACTTATTTATTTCAGAATATCAGATTAACCCTTTGTTGATCAAAGGTGTGGTATTCCCTAAATTGGTAAGCCTAGGCTCTCTAGGCACATTAGTACCTGCAACTATGGCAATAATCTCTAAGACCTCTTTCAGTAATATTCTTCTAAGTCAGGGCAAGACCACAGCATATAGGAAAGTCCCTCTATCTGCTTTACATCTAGGACAGTGCTCCGAGTAGGAGCTTTTAAAGAAGTGCAATCTAACTGGAGTATAGTAACTCCATGTATCACATTAAATTGAATGAGATATGACGGCTATTGATAGAAAAAGTCTGAGCTTTCTCACATATTGTTTTTCATTCGTCATCAGTGAATGAGCACTCCAAGACTTTTTCCCACTTAGATTTTACATCACACACACACACACACACACACACACACACACACACACACACACACACACACACACACACATATATATATATATATATATATATATATATATATATATATATCCTCGTTCAGATCAGCTGTAACAACTTGCCATAGATAAAGGAGATGAGACCCTTAGGACCAAGATAGCCTCAAGAGGTGAAAGAGGAAGTTTAGATAAACGAACTTGTTGGGTCTGAATAAAATGTCTAACTTGTAGGTAAGAAAAATTTAGAGGTAAGGATAAATTTCTGTTGTAGCTGCTCAAACGACATGTGTCCTCCTCATCAAATTCGTCAAAGGTTTGGATGCCTTGATTATACCACTGTTGCCATCTTTGAGAACAGGGGGTAGAAAAGGATTGTAATAAAGAGCAGTGGATCTGAACATAGTCTGCTTGCATTTCATCTTTTTCCTGCAACAATTTTAGAAGTACCAACAATTAGTGGGTTAGAGGTCAATTTCTTTAAACAGTTTATAGAAACAAAAGGTATTGAAGCATAAGTTATACCCTGTACCTGGGCCTCTTCTAACTGTCGCCAAGCAGGAGAAGAAATATATTTTGATTGCCAGATCCAGACTATGCACAGCTGAGCTGCACAATAACATAAATAAAAGTCAGGCAGTTTGAGTCCACCATTCTGGGCATAAACAGTGAATTTAATTTTACCCATGGAACTTTCCCTTTCCATAAGAACCTAGAAATACATCTATGAAGATCCTTAAAAAAACTTTAACACAGGGGGGAGTGCCTGAAACAAATATAAACATTTTGGCAACACAGTCATTTTGATAGAATTTACCCGGCCAATTAATGAAATAGGAATCTACACTTTAAGGCAGGGGAGCATAGTTCAAATTATATAATTGAGACGGATCTCTGGGTATTTGTAATCCCAAATATATAAATTTATCTGTGTTCCAGACAAAAGGGAAATTTTAAAGGGACAATTGGGTAGCAGCTCTATTAAGAGGAATAGAGACACTCTTATTCACATTAATTTTATAACCAGATATGATCCCATACTCTTGTAATAAAGTTGACAAGGCTGGTATGGGAGAATTTACATTTGTCAAATACAAATAATATCATCTGCATACAATGAGATTACATGCTTAGATTGAAGGATTGTAAAACCACTAACAAAGTAATTTGAGCGAATGGCAATAGCTAAAGGCTCTATTGCAAGAGAAATTAAAAGGGCAGACAGTAGGCAGCCCTGCCTTGTACCCTGGTCCAAAGAAAACTGTGCCGAAATATCGTTATTGGTCTGAATGACTGCTGTTGAGTGGTTATAAAGCATTTTGACCATATTAAGAAATTTAGGACCAAAATTCATCTTTTGAAGGACTGTAAACAAATAGGGCCACTCAACACGATCAAAAGCCTTTTCGGCATCTAAAGACATGGCAATAACAGAAAAGTCAACTGGAGAAGCAGAAAAAATGACATTCAATTCAATTCAAGTGTATTTGTATAGCGCTTTTCACGATACAAATCGTTGCGAAGCAGCTGTACAGAAAATGTAGGTTTCTACAATATATTTAGTACCTATAGTGGTGACTACTGTATGTCAAGTTGATGTACATATGGCATAGATATATGGTAAAATCAGTAATGATGCAATTGAACAGACAAATTTTGTAGCAAAATCTTGTAGTGCTGTATGTTGTTTCAAGGCTGGCATCATCAGAGGTCCTCTGAGGGGTTAGCATCTTCTCTTCTTGGGTATTCTGAATCCAGACTGAAGCTTGTGTAATTCCTAGTTAACACGGGATGTCAATCCTGTGGCAGAAACAGAGAAACAAATAGAGAAATAATTAGCATAGCTGCTGTTCCAACCAAGAAAACATTATCCCCCGGTTTCACAGACAAGGCTTAAGCCTAATCCTAGACTAAAATGTAAATCTGAGCTGTTTCAACTGAAAGAAACTTGCACTGACTGATCTTAAAATATATCAGTGCCTTTGCTTTGTCTCAGGATGCACATCGGTAATGTTTTTTTTCTAAGCAAAAAAAAATATATACTTAAATGTCCTAATTGAACTATGGCCTAATCCTGGCTTATTCTAAGCCCTGTCTGCGAAACCGGGCCTATGTGTTTAGCACAAGCTAAAAAACGTTAATGTGCATTTGATCAGATGTAACTGAAGTACAAGGTTATGAGATACATTATGTGTATTCCTAGCTTAAGAGATGAGTCTTTAATCTAGATTTAAACATAGAGAGTGTGTCTGAACCCTGAACTTTATCAGGAAGGCTATTCCATAGTTTGGGAGCCAAATGCAAAAAGCTCTCCCTCTTTAAGTGGACTTTGCTATCCTAGGTACTACCAAAAGTCCAGAGTTTTGCAATTTTAGGGAGCGTGATGGATTGTAGCATGGTAGAAGACTAGTTAAGTATGCAGGAGCTAAACCATTAAGGGTCTTATAGGTAAGAAGTAATATTTTGTAACTGATACGGAACCTAATAGGTAGCCAGTGCAGAGACTGTAAAATTGGGGTAATATGATCATATTTTATTAATCTGGTAAGGACTCTAGCAGCTGCATTTTGGACTACCTGTAGCTTGTTTATTGAAGATGCAGGACAAGCACCTAGTAGTGCATTACAATAGTCCAGTCTAGACGTCATGAATGCATGAAATAACTTTTCTGCATCAGAAACAGGTAACATGTTCTGTAGCTTGACAATGTTTCTAAGATGGAAGAAAGCTGTTTTTGCACCATGAGAAATATGATTTTCAAAAGACAAGTTGCTGTCTAATATAACACCCAGATTTTTAACTGTAGAGGAAATAACAGTATATCCGTCTAGTTGCAAATTGCAATTCAAGAGATTCTGTGTACTGCTTTTTGGTCCAATAAGTAATATCTCATTCTTATCTGAATTTAATAGGAGAAAATTATTGGTCATCCATTTTTACATTTTTAACACACTCTGTTAGCTTTCAAAAGAGACATCAAAAGTCTCTGTACATTGTCAAAGAGAGATCGATTAATCTCTTTGAATAAATCCTGTTTGATCCATGTGTACTAATTGTGCGATTACTTTTTCCAATCTTAAAGCAATAATTTTGGCAAAAATCTTGTAGTCTGAGTTGAGTAATGAGCTTATAGGAGGCTTAAGTAAAAGAGTTATCATAGCCTGTTTGAGAGAGTCAGGTAAACGCAGAGTCTATATTGCCTGTAAATACATATCATTTAGTGGTTTAATTAATTTAGGTAAAAAAAGCCTTTAAAAAATCCATGGAGAAACCATCCATACCAGGTGATTTGCCAACAGCTAAGCAAGATATCGCTTCTTGTATTTAGATCTCTGTGATTTCCCTCTCCAAACAGTCCCTGCATTCCTCGGTAAGTGAATGTATATCAAGTCTATCTAGGAAAGAGTGTATTTTCACCATATCTGTATGCTGTGAGGTATATAACTGTCATATGTAGCCCTATGTTTCGTGTCTTTTGCCTTGTTTTTGCACTGCTTGTCATTTGGTTTCTCCCGCTGTCTTCCCCTGTCTGTTTGTGATTATTTGGTTTAGTCCTGTGATTAGTCCTCGTTTGCTCATTATCTGTATCACCTGTGTTCTCTTGATTAGTTTGCCTTTATAAGTCTGTCTTTGAGTCCTGTCTTTGTCGGTCATCAAACATAGTATGTGTGTGGAAATCTCCTGTCTTTACGTTGAGAATCAAGAATAAAAGCATCTATCTATCTAGTTGGACTCTCGTCTCGTCTCACCAACACCGGGCTATAACAGAATGACCGACCAAAACTGCAGTGCTGAGGAACGCCTATGGAGCTTGAGGCAGAGCGGTCGGGAGTTGGAGCGGTATGTGGAGGATTTTCTTGAGCTTTATCATCGGGTGAGCTGGCCCGACGCCTCCATTGGTATTGTGTTTCTGTTGGGGTTGGACGAGGATACAATTCGTTGTGATCTCTCTGTCCATGATTTCCCGTTTGTCGAGTTAGTTAATATTATTCTCTATTTAAATGGCTCCAGTTTCGAAGTAGAGCAAATTGAGAATGACGGCCCGATCCGAAGTCCAACCCCCTCAGAAACACAATACCGCGCACCGGCTCACCCAACGCCAAGTGCCTCTACATACCGGTCCAACAGTTCAGACCGCCTGCCTCGCCCTAAACATCCGGCAATCCTCCAGAGCTCCTTAGGCTTCCTCAGCCTAACACCGCTGACCACCGCACCTGATCTCCCAAGCGAAGAGACCGCTAACCCGGATCCCTCAGTCCGGATGGCCAGCGCTCCAGATTTCCCGGCCAAGATGGTCGATGAGGATTTGATTGACTGGTTTGGAGAGATCGTTCTGCCCAGCCGTCCTGAGTTCCCGCTGGTTCCGCCCAGCCGTCCTGAATCTCCGCCAGTCTCATCCAGTCGTCCAGAATCCCCGCTGGCTCCGCCCAGCCTTCCTGACCCTCCAGTGTCCGCGCCTCCTGAGCGCCCTAGAGTGACCGCGCCCCCAGAGCGCCCTAGAGTGACCGCGCCCCCAGAGCGCCCTAGAGTGACCGCGCCCCCAGAGCGCCCTCGAGTGTCCGCGCCTCCAGAGCGCCCTCGAGTGTCCGCGCCTCCAGAGCGCCCTCGAGTGTCCGCGCCTCCAGAGCGCCCTCCAGTGTCCGCGCCTCCAGAGCGCCCTCCAGTGTCCGCGCCTCCAGAGCGCCCTCCAGTGTCCGCGCCTCCAGAGCGCCCTCCAGTGTCCGCGCCTCCAGAGCGCCCTCCAGTGTCCGCGCCTCCAGAGCGCCCTCCAGTGTCCGCGCCTCAAGAGCGCCGTCCAGAGCCCGCTCCTCAAGAGCGCCGTCCAGAGCCCGCTCCTCAAGAGCGCCGTCCAGAGCCCGCTCCTCAAGAGCGCCGTCCAGAGCCCGCTCCTCAAGAGCGCCGTCCAGAGCCCGCTCCTCAAGAGCGCCGTCCAGATCCTTCGCTGGTCCCGTCCAGCCGTCCAGAGCCTTCGCTGGTCCCGTCCAGCCGTCCAGAGCCTTCGCTGGTCCCGTCCAGCCGTCCAGAGCCTACGCTGGTCTCGTCCTGCCGTCCAGAGTCTCATCTGGTCTCGTCCTGCCGTCCAGAGTCTCAGCCGGTCTCGTCCTGCCGTCCAGAGTCTCAGCTGGTTCCGTCCAGCCGTCCAGAGTATCCCCCCTATGAACTGCTGAATCTCCCCAAGAAAATTTTGGGGGGGGGCTACATACCCCGAGTCCACGTGGTCTGGCCGAGGACTGAGGCCAGGGCCACGGGGACTGCCCAGCCTTGGCCACCTGAACTGCCTGTCTGGCCACGGCCGCCTGATCCGCCATGGACACCTGAAATGCCTGTCTGGCCGTGGCCGCCTGATCCGCCATGGCCACCTGAACTGCCTGTCTGGCCGTGGCCGCCTGATCCGCCATGGCCACCTGAACTGCCTGTCTGGCCGTGGCCTCCTGATCCGCCATGGCCACCTCAACTGCCTGTCTGGCCGTGGCCGCCTGATCCGCCATGGCCACTTGAACTGCCTGTCCGGCCGTGGCCACCTGAACCGCCATGGCCAAAGGAACTGACTGTCCGGCCGTGGCCGCCTGACCCGCCATGGCAGTATGAACTGATCCGGCCATGGCCCCCTGACCCGCCATGGTCCTATGAACTGTCTGTCCGGCCGTGGCCGCCTGATCCGCCATGGCTTCCTGTTCCGCCCTGGAGGCCTCCCCAACCCAGGAAGGTCCTGCCCCGTAGCGGCCTCCAGGGCGCCCGCCCTCCCTCCCTGGTGTTTCCGTCACGGCGCGGGACGCGCCTACCGGGAGGGGGAGGTAGTGTCATATGTAGCCCTATGTTTCGTGTCTTTTGCCTTGTTTTTGCACTGCTTGTCATTTGGTTTCTCCCGCTGTCTTCCCCTGTCTGTTTGTGATTATTTGGTTTAGTCCTGTGATTAGTCCTCGTTTGCTCATTATCTGTATCACCTGTGTTCTCTTGATTAGTTTGCCTTTATAAGTCTGTCTTTGAGTTCTGTCTTTGTCGGTCATCAAACATAGTATGTGTGTGGAAATCTCCTGTCTTTACGTTGAGAATCAAGAATAAAAGCATCTATCTATCTAGTTGGACTCTCGTCTCGTCTCACCAACACCGGGCTATAACAATAACAGCTTATAAAACTGCATAAATTAATGAAATGAGGGTCTCTGATGACAGCGTTATTCACTCTGCAAATTGCATTAATAGACCTCACTACATCTTTTCTTATTTGCCAGGCTAATAATCTGCCAATTTTGTCCCCATGCTCGTAATATCGTTGTTTAGCTCTGAGGAGGATACACTCTGCTTCCTTAGTGGACAGCATGTCATACTCAAGCTGCAATTAACTTTTTTGCCGAATGAGTATGCTATGATTATTATATAAGCTTTTAGTGACTCTTATAACATACCTGGAGAGGCAGAGCCAGCATTAAAATTCAAGAAATTTTCTATATTGTTGTTGAAAAAGTCTATAAAATCAAAGTCGTTAAGGAGATAATTACCGAAGCGCAATCTTTTAATAAGTAATCTAGTAGTAGGAATATAAAATGTAAGAACTAAAGGGGAATGATCAGACAGAGTTTGTGGGAGGTATTCACATGATTCAACTAAGTGTTCTTGTCTTTTATGTAGAAGAAAAAGGTCAATTTTAGAGAAACTCTTATGGGGTCGAGAATAAAAAGAAAAATCTTTATGCTTATTGTGCAAAGCCCTCCAAATATATATCAGTTCTAATTCAGCCATTATATGTTTCACAACTCTTGCTGATGGGGTTAAGACAAAACCTTAAGTAGGTAATCTGTCTGCTGAATCTAAAACCAAATCAAAATAACCTCCAATGATTGTACAGGACAAAAACAGTTTAAAAATATAGCTGCAAGCAGCAATTACGGGGCCAAGCATTCAAAGGGAAAATGAGGAGCTAAGGATGGCATGGAACATAAGATCAACTGCAACAATGAGTGAAAGGAAGCCATTTTAAGATGATTTTAGTCAAAACGACAGAAAAATAATGTAGAACACCTACTGACATGATTTAATGGCTTATTACGTTTGACCAACAGGTTGCGCTGTTATCAAAACGATGTGGTGTGTTTAGTGTGAGGTGACAAAGGCACACACAAACTTTGGTGTCATTATGACAAAGCTTTGCAGAGATAAAGCCTCAGAGTCATTTTGGCATCAAGCCTAAAATTTGTAGTGGGGCTGTACGAAAACGGTTTCATCTATCAACATGAAATCCATAACTTTTTATCAGCACATTCTGAAGATGATTTGTCTCGATTTTGTTATTCCAAATATTATATTGTTATATTGTTATTACGTTATTCCAATTCTGACATAATTGGTATCGATGTTCTTGGCATTATCCAAGGAATATATCAAGACCAGTTTCATTACATTAGGCCAATCTAAACAGAAGTTATTAACATTTTTCTGAATATCTTTATAACCCAGACAGCACACATACGTCGGGCCGACGTCGTTCCGACTTACAAAACTCCAATCGGCGTGATGTCGCTCAGAGATCGTTTGCTAATCGGCAAGACGTCGCGGCAATGTCGGCATTTGATCGCAAATGCTCTCCGGCCGACGTTAGGCAGATGCAGCTTTAAATCCCGGCTGCTCTGCGTGGGCTCATCCTTATTCTAATGTACCACCCGTGGCAGGAGCCGCTGGTTTATAATAAAACAAGACACACCACACCACTCTCAATAACGGTTGCTTATTTATTAACATTTTCAAGGAAGACATTAAATATACAAATACATTTACATTTATCAGATACTTGTATCAAAAGTGACATACAAATGAGAAGCATTCACTCTTTCAAAGATTAACTATGTTTTTTATCACACATTTGCAGTAAAACCATAGTAAAAACTAAATCAATATTTTTTACAATAACCATTGTTTAACAAAGACTGTTTCAGTAAAACCACAGTAAGTACAAAACTAAACATTACTACAGTATTTAGATATAAAGATATAAAGAATGTCTTTAAATGCAAGATATTTAAAGTGGACCTGAAGTATACTTTAACACAATCAGTAGCTATATATTTTGTTGGACTTTAGCACTATACTTCCACTCAATTATTTCAATTAAATTACATTTAAATTCAATTAAATTACTACAAAATTAGTTTTATCACACTTTAGGTATACCAGTTTATTATACCAAAAGTACAATTGTAGGGTATTTTTAAAAAGAAATGTCCATATGACATCAGCTCAAAGATAAAGGTAATTATCTATTTTTATTGCCGCATCAGAATCGAATCTATCTTCATGGCATAAACCGATGTACAATATTACAAGAGCTACATGAACACAAAACAATAACCGAGCAAACACTACAGCAGTTAAAATGTTTGGTAATAAAGTTCAGTTGTAAGTCTTTTATAAGTAATTAGTTAATGATGAAATAATCGTTTACAAAACATTCACAAATGATTATTAAGTGATATGCTAACAATTTGTGTATGTTTTGTTAATTAATTTACAAGTCATTTACAAATTAATTTACAAGTAATTAGTTAATGATGAACTAATTATTTACAAAACATGACTATGTGTTTATAAATTATGAATAAGTGATATGTTGTTTTATTGTAAGTACTATGCTAATGATTTACCCATCTGTAAATTATCTGAAAAATGGCATATCATGAAATAATCAAACAGATCCTTAGTAAATGGTTAAAAATTACTAGTTAACCCCTTAACTGTCACCCTCATTTTTTAAGTTTATCCAAACTTAAATTGTAATTCATGAACACTTTGGATCTAAGGTAGGTCTCTTTGTAAAGAAAACAATCATCAGATTACTGCAGAAGCAGAATAAAAAAAAGTATTAACAAATTGTTTATTAGAGTATCAAACAATCACAGACCCCCCTTCACCCAGTCCCCACTGTAGGTGCCGACGAGTCTCAGATGGCCCACGAGGCCCCGGTTGCTATAGTGACCAGGACACCTCTGCCAGACCAGATGGACTTTACGACTCAAAAGTATGTGAAGCGCAATTTCCCCAACCAACTTTCTCTTAAACAGACTGCAATAGTAACCGACTTCGTTCATTAATTCTTTGACAAACCTTCCTATGAATGAACACACCAATCCTCAAGTCAGTGTGTATGTCATTGTGGTTTGGGTATCTTGTCTTTGTATTGTGTAATGTTTTTAGGTATGTATAGATGGATGGATGTGTTGTGTGGTGTAACCACATGATCATGTTTGGTATCTCTGAATTCGCATTTTGATAATCTGAAAGATGATGCATATTCTATGATGATACACATGTAACATATCAGAGTTTCATGAATCCCTAGTAGATTCGAATGAATATCCAAATGCAAAATTGCCTTGCTTTCAGACAAAGAGTCATAAAACTCCAAATCTCCCGCTTGGGATTCAGCCTCTCTCATTGGGCAAGCCCACACTGAGGGGCGTTACTCTTCAAGAGTTTAAAGGCGCGCACACGCTCTTCTCTCTCTCTCTCCCTTCTACTGGACTCGAACACACGCCATCTCGCACCTCCCCCCCCCAGATCCATGGGGGGGGGGGGGTCTCACCTAGCGGAGGAGATGATGAGGCCTGCGATACTCTCAAGGAACTGGAAAGGACTTTCTGAACTGAACACAAACGGAACAATGCACAACAACAACAAGCTTGCAAGTATCCGTCCTTTCTACAAACGTAGATAGCTGCGTTTAAGGCGTTTTATAAAAGAGACGATTTCAGGATGTTCAGAACCGTTTCATTCCTGTCCCTTTGCAAACTCACTTTCTGTCTCTCTCTCTCTCTTACTCTCTCTCTCTCTCTCTCTCTCTCTTACTCTCTCTCTCTCACGCGTTCTCTGTCTATTTGTGTTTTATGTACGTTTGTCTATGTGCGATCGTTTGTAAGTAGAATAGTTTAATAAACAACCATATATTCACATATAATGATTCTCGGTGCTGAATGCTTACATTACAAAGTCACTTAAACTGTTTCGATCTCATATTGCTACCTTAAGCCCTATTCTGTTCAATTGTTTTAACTCCGTTCTGGTTAGTAAAAACGCGTTGCCGTGACGACGGGCCAACGTCAGAGTAATGGGTATCGCTGAATAATTGCTGGACAAAGAAACCAGTCGATATCGTTATTACTGTTACTGATCAGAAACTGGAAATTGCGTATATTTAATGACGATTATTATACACGATTTCCTGTGAGTTAAACTACTTTCCCTGACTGAAATGTATGTTTTAAATAACTCATTTCATCCTATTCATTGGTCGTAAGACCTGGTGGAGTTTGCAGTGTATATGTGATGAGAGAAACAGTCTCATGCATATACACACATATATTGATCATCTTAAATTCTTTGAGCTAACCAAAATTCTCTACATTAATTGGTGGAGAATGCGGGCAGTTTTAAACTATGTGATGTGAGCGGCTCAGGAATAGTTTGTGTGTCTGCATGCTTGTTTATTCAAACTCGGCTCGCGACTCGCGTCTCTTTTGTTTGTGTGTGTGTGTGTGTTAGAACGGTGTGGCCAAGCCCACCTTTAACACCTTCACAGATGTTTGAGCCTCTCGCACAGAGAAACTAAACCGCTGTTGAAGATGTAACTTACCTGCAGTTTATATATTGACCCTATAAAACGAAGCAATCTTTTATAGCGCGTCTTAAAGCCACCCTAAATTGAGCGAAGAAAACCTCTATTTTTGCGTGAAGAAGTTGATTGAGCGATGTTCCTCTTTCACCTTACAAAGGCCATATCTTTATATTTTGAGTGTAGATAGATTAGCCATTGATGTGCACTCCAATGCTAATCAGCTATCTTGCTCCTTTGGGTTAAAACCTCAGCTTAGCTAACTGATTAGGTTGACCCCGTTTGCTCATCGAATAGATTTAATATAGTAAACAACTTCGCGTTATTACTGTACAAATCTTGATCGAGTGTTATTTATTTGTTTTGTGCAAAGCACACACAAGTCTTGTGTCAGCAGGCTGACTCAAGATCAAGGTGCACGCATCGTAACTAAGCAACCTTTTAATAGTGTAAGCATCCTATTAAGTTAAAGTTTGCAAACATATGTACCTGTGTTCAGTAAAACGGACACAAGAAATATACACCCGCGATAACGCGTCGGCCATGGTAACTGCGCTTAGATGCGCGTTCAAATCCACACAAGGTGGAATCTGAAATCCCGCATAAAAGGTATTTCCTTCTATTAAAAGATAGAAGTCTGTCTAAAACCTCTTCCAATACCTATGCCTGATTTCATATTATTTTTTTTTATTTTATTTTATTATTTTTTTTTCTTTGAGCAACAACGCTTATAGATAGTCCCAGTCAGTCTCTCCCTTCTCTTTTCCTTTTGATGTTACATTATTAATTATTGTTATTTAAACCATAATGATAATTAACATAATGTCTGTTTTTTCTCTTGTGTGTGTGATTTAATTTTAATTATTTCACCGCCTTAGATTCAACTCTCCCTTTAGCAATTATAATTGTATTTGCTCATTTTAAATTTTTGATTAAACAGTCTTGATTTAAATTTAAACTTTGACCAAATCGATCAAGTTGCACTCTCACTACCCCGGGTAATTCGGCCCATCCCAGGGGGGCCTTTCTCTCTTTTGCTCTCTCAGCTCTGCCATTTCCCAGGTGTGACGACTCCATAGCGCCCCCACCCGGTGGGCCCCGTCACTGACCTCAGGGGTGGCAGTCAGCTCACTTTCTCTCTTTTGCTTTAACCCTTTATACCTCTCTTTCTGATGGATTTTGTTTTTATTTTTCTCCCTATTAGAGACTGAACCTGTCTGAACATCAGTGAAATCTTTTGGTAACTACACCGATGAACTGAATAGCTCTAAAGTTAATCGCTCATCATTAAGTTTACTCATAGTTTCCTGTGTTTACCCACACAAACTATCTGACCCCTTCTTTACAGCTAGGATAATAAGCGTTTAGTGCGTCACCATCTGATGACATCAGTCAAGTGCGCCAACACATAGCAACATTTTAGCTCATTAGTTCTGTACGGACTTGCATTGGCTCGTTGTGCTTTGTCTCTCCCTCTCTATTTGTGTCAACATGTCACCATCCAGTCTCGCCATCCAGTCCAGACAAGGCAAAGATGCCATCCTGCCCTGGGTCTAGTGACTACAGCCCCTGAGCGGAGAACAGCCGGACGACCGCGCACACAGGCGAATGGATCACGATCCAGTCAAGAGCTACGGCTGCAGAGAACCAATCAACTCATCTACAGCCCGGACCATCAGTGACCACGCCCTCAACAAGATCGTCTGACTAAAGCCGCAGCGGAGAAAGCTTCACCCACGACGGAACCAGGACAGCGCGCAGAACCGCCTAGACCATCTGGATGCTCAGAGATAGCGGATGAAGAGGACAAGGACCTACACGAGGAGAGAGGAGAAAAGCTTCAAGACACGCCTGCAACACCCCCACAGACTGAGCGCAGAGAGCAGTACAGGAGAACACTCCTAAACAGCGGAAGCTCTCTTTACAATGGACCCAGGCAGACAGCAGCACTCATGCCACGGCCAAAGCCTTTTACGGCCTCCTGCAAGCAGCCTACACCGAAGTTCAAGTAACGACTCCGCAAAGAAACACAAAGTGCGCTGAACCCAGCACACCTTAAAGAACTCAAATGCTTGCAGATAACAATATGAACAAACAGGAGAGCTCAACACAAAATCTCTCCCGGGCCTAACAGCCCACCGTTCACACCTCACACGCCAGCAAGCTGGCCGGGAATCTGACAGCTGTCACCACAAAACGCTGTCTTCCTGAACACTGCAGTAGGCTACAACACACGCCTGTCTGCAAAACATTGACTTTTAAGCAAGAACATTTGCCCAGTGTGACCACGAGACAGATCTGCTTAGCTCCACCTCCAGCTAACAGGACCCCAGCCATTTGTACCAGCAGTCAAAACTGTCAAAACTGAATACAGCAGCTAAGAACACGACTGCTACGACCAGCATCTGAGCCTACGTGAGACAACGCGACAGGCACCAAGGGAAGATGGCATCAACGCCAGAAAATCTTTCCCCTCAGATATCCACATCACACTGTGAGTCACCACCCAAATGCTACAGCCTTCTTCCGTACAGCGATTGCTCGATTCAGCGGACTCTACAGACCGCCGGAAAACAGCCAAGCACCAGAAGGCAATAAAGATTAGCAAGGTGATTGTCCAGCTGCCCCATGCCAAGGGGGGACGTCTGACTGACCAAGGTGAACAAACATACAGTGGTGTATGGGAGCTGAACACGCAGCGACATCACTGTGTGGGAGTGATCTGAGATCAGTGCAGGCCAACACTGAGGACACCTGTGCTCTTAACTTAACCTGGAATAGACAATGCAAAACCTGCTACGTCCTGTTTCTCACAGCCCTACGATACTCCCTCAACTGCGAGAAAGCCTTGCTAGATAAGATTACTCCCAGATGTTTACACTCTGGCGAACGAACTACCTGCATTCACCAAAAGGGGTCACTGTTCGGCTCAAAACACAGTGTGGCTACAACCCTAATGCTGCACACACATTCAATGGAATACGTGAAGCAGTGCCCACTCTAGAAGCCACACCTCCTTTCTGAAAAGTAATCTTTTGCAGTGTACATACCATTCAGGTATTTCAAAGACTTTAAACAATTCCGTCATGAAGAGCCTAAAGGAAAATGGCCACTCAGAAATGGTGCCAAGCTGCTCTCCACATATGACGATGATGCAGAACTAATGTCATGTACAAGGCTCTCAGCAGAGCCCAGCACCCAGATATGACAACAGCTGCGCTGCACAAGCCATCCAGCGATGTGCCAAGCACACCAGAAGACAAAGGGAATCACAGAGACCTGCCACCACTGTGTGATGTTTATAACTGTCAATGCCTGCAGACCAAGGATCCCACGCACACAAACCCATGTGCTCATAGACCCAAGAGCGAGGCAAGACACGCCCAGAGCAGGTACCTAGTGGAAAACGACAAGCCTGTCCCACTGCAACACCTTAAGCCGGGCCACCTGACATCACAGCACGAGTGACGGCAATCGGATCAACCCTTGTGTCACAGCAAGTCGCAAGAACTCCCTCTGAAAATTACTAACCTGCATAGACTCAAAGTAGGCTAAGCTCAGTTTCAAACAACACCACTCAGTTTCAAACAGACGAGCATCAACAACTGTTCCAGACAAGCAGTGCCATCACAATAAGAACATTTACATGCTATTCGTGGAAAAACAGTGAAAGGCCCAGAAAAAAGCTGAGGGATTTTGTGGCTGCCTAAGGTTTTCAACAACAAAAAACCCACCCACCCAACCCAAGCATCGCTTCTAAGCCACAAGCAAACCCCTCACGCTGCTACGCCGCCTGCATCACACCCATGCACACTGACTCCACCTACAAAATAGCTCTGCTAAAGCAGCCTCCACTGCTCCCAAGCAATGCTGACACTTTGCACTGTCCGACCACACTAAGGCACTAAGCCGAAAACAACTCAGTGATGTCACACACATGCCGCATCTAGATGACACATCCTCACATTTGTTCCTGATAACCAAACACCGCCACAGCACCCAGCTTTTCAGGAACAAAGGGGGGTCATTGCTGATGTATGCCCAAGATGCACCAGGCAGAATACACCAGAGCCACTACCAACGCAAAAGTGGCGCACTGCCCAGCATGCAGCGACAGGGGACATCAGAATATGCTAAGTTTGACTCCAGCTCGAACCAGTGGATTTCAAACGACACAGCCTCTCTATGATGCAAAGCAGACAGGTCGGACCTCAAAATGTGGATGTAACCTACACAAAGGTCAACGAGAAACATCTATAAACGTTTCCCACCAGATGGCACCAGAAACAACACCCCTGTGTCAACTAAGAGACCATCCTTGTTACCACCTACGTCGCTCACCAGTACTTCAGTGAAACATGCCCGAGCGCAACACCTGCATCCAAAGAGCGCAGGAAGCCAAAAGCATGCCGCAGCCAGCGAGATTCACAATAGGAACTGTGAACCAGCGTGTCTCGGACATCCAGCCCCGCCCCTCACCAGGACCAACTGGAGACTCGGCAGAGTGGGGTGAGGGGCATCCTTTAGCCTAAAGCAGCCAACGGCCTGCAATGGCAGAGAAAGGAACAGCAGGACTGCGACAAATGGACAACTCACATCCAGCCTGGACAACCAGGAGCTGACCCTCAACACAAGCCAACTTCCTGAAAACTTCTGCAGAAGGAAAAGGACTCATTCAGGTGAGCCCTGAAACAGCACATGAAGTGACCTGATCTCAATAGACCAAGCATGCATCCTACAAGGAGCAGACGTGCTCAAAGCCTCACAAACCAACTAGAGACTAACTCTCAAGCCAGAGTTGAAAGACTTTGCTGCTGAACAAAGAACTGGAAAAGCAGCTGGAATGAGCAACACCTGACACGCAGAACTGTTGCTGTGGCAACAGCCCCATGCTATGAACACCATGGTATGTCCGACGGCAGTCTACCACCACATCCTCCTCCACACCCTTCACACAAGTGCCAAATGGAGGCTGCACCACGACAGCTGGACACGCCTACTTCTCCAGTACAGGAGCTTCTGATGCTAACAAAGAACTCCTTGAATGAAACACCACTGAAAAGAACTGAAAAGACAAACCTCTGGCTCCTTGCCCAATGCAACACCGCATTAGATTTCTCCAAGGGAAGGAGCATCCTGTAAAACCACACGACACCCCAGGAGCCGCCACACAATGTTGAATAGAGCAACGGGCCCACAGGCCCAACAGCGAGAACTCTGCCAACGCAACTCAGGCAAGCTCAAGTCAGTGCCGACCCTACCAACATCAGACTGGTGACGTTCGAGCAAAGCAGATGGCTAACAGCCACCTGCTGCCCTCCTGCTGCCCACCTTCACTAGACTGCAGGGACCACAGCTGCTGGACTACAACCACCTGACACAGACCAACTTGGGTCAGGGTGACAAGTGACACTGCCTCGACACCTGCTGCAAAAGCTCGAGGACCCATACCTTGCCACCGTCTACATTATCACACCTGATAACGTCGACCACGGCACCGCAGCCACTCCTTGAAGCACCAACCTCCAGAGAGCCACCTCTCTCTTCCAGCCGTGAGTGCTGGGTGCATGTCTGATTGTTCCGCACCTTTGACGTCGCTCGCTGTTGTCTGTTGGACGGACAACAACGTTCGAAAGAGGGGATATGTAGTGTCTGGACCAATCAAACACACAATTGTTTATTAGAGTATCAAACAATCACAGACCCCCCTTCACCCAGTCCCCACTGTAGGTGCCGACGAGTCTCAGATGGCCCACGAGGCCCCGGTTGCTATAGTGACCAGGACACCTCTGCCAGACCAGATGGACTTTACGACTCAAAAGTATGTGAAGCGCAATTTCCCCAACCAACTTTCTCTTAAACAGACTGCAATAGTAACCGACTTCGTTCATTAATTCTTTGACAAACCTTCCTATGAATGAACACACCAATCCTCAAGTCAGTGTGTATGTCATTGTGGTTTGGGTATCTTGTCTTTGTATTGTGTAATGTTTTTAGGTATGTATAGATGGATGGATGTGTTGTGTGGTGTAACCACATGATCATGTTTGGTATCTCTGAATTCGCATTTTGATAATCTGAAAGATGATGCATATTCTATGATGATACACATGTAACATATCAGAGTTTCATGAATCCCTAGTAGATTCGAATGAATATCCAAATGCAAAATTGCCTTGCTTTCAGACAAAGAGTCATAAAACTCCAAATCTCCCGCTTGGGATTCAGCCTCTCTCATTGGGCAAGCCCACACTGAGGGGCGTTACTCTTCAAGAGTTTAAAGGCGCGCACACGCTCTTCTCTCTCTCTCTCCCTTCTACTGGACTCGAACACACGCCATCTCGCACCTCCCCCCCCCAGATCCATGGGGGGGGGGTCTCACCTAGCGGAGGAGATGATGAGGCCTGCGATACTCTCAAGGAACTGGAAAGGACTTTCTGAACTGAACACAAACGGAACAATGCACAACAACAACAAGCTTGCAAGTATCCGTCCTTTCTACAAATGTAGATAGCTGCGTTTAAGGCGTTTTATAAAAGAGACGATTTCAGGATGTTCAGAACCGTTTCATTCCTGTCCCTTTGCAAACTCACTTTCTGTCTCTCTCTCTCTCTTACTCTCTCTCTCTCTCTCTCTCTCTCTTACTCTCTCTCTCTCTCACGCGTTCTCTGTCTATTTGTGTTTTATGTACGTTTGTCTATGTGCAATCGTTTGTAAGTAGAATAGTTTAATAAACAACCATATATTCACATATAATGATTCTCGGTGCTGAATGCTTACATTACAAAGTCACTTAAACTGTTTCGATCTCATATTGCTACCTTAAGCCCTATTCTGTTCAATTGTTTTAACTCCGTTCTGGTTAGTAAAAACGCGTTGCCGTGACGACGGGCCAACGTCAGAGTAATGGGTATCGCTGAATAATTGCTGGACAAAGAAACCAGTCGATATCGTTATTACTGTTACTGATCAGAAACTGGAAATTGCGTATATTTAATGACGATTATTATACACGATTTCCTGTGAGTTAAACTACTTTCCCTGACTGAAATGTATGTTTTAAATAACTCATTTCATCCTATTCATTGGTCGTAAGACCTGGTGGAGTTTGCAGTGTATATGTGATGAGAGAAACAGTCTCATGCATATACACACATATATTGATCATCTTAAATTCTTTGAGCTAACCAAAATTCTCTACAGAAGTTTAAATTTACTGTAAAGAGAATACACTGTACAATCTTTATAATATTTTATATAAAATACATATTGTACATAACAGGTTTTATCCTAAATTTGATATCAATTTGAAGTCTTACATCTAAATAAGTTATTCCAAATTTGAAGTTGATATGAAAAAAAAATGAGGTTCCTGTGAAAGTTTGTTTAGGGCGTTATAAAATACTAAATAACCTTATATAATTCATACACTACATGGTGCAAAGTGCATTAGTGCACAAGTACATAGTGAATAGTGCGTCATTTGGGGCACAGCTCATGTTTGCCAAAGAAAACACCTGTACCAGTCAGCACTTACATTGCAGTACACACTACAAAGTATTCAAAAGCTGTTGATGAATAAATAATGAATAAATCATTTACAAATCTTTCTGCATCCCCTAATCTAAAGTGTAAACTACTCATCAGTTGTAAATGTTTTACAAACCTGCCGGTTCCAGGCTGTGTGGGTGTCAGGTGGGTATACACACTGGGTGAAAGACCTTTGAATAATGAGTAAAACATTTACAACTGATGAATTGTTTACACTTTAGATTAGGGGATGCAGAAAGATTTGTAAATGATTTATTCATGATGCGATCTTCGGTGAAGAATAAACATTTAAACGATTGATATTTTAATTATTTTTAAGTGACAAATAATATATTAACTAGTAACGTATTAACCACTTACTAAGGATCTGTTTAATTATTTCATGATATGCTATTTTTTTTAAGATAAATTACGACAGATTTGTAAATTGTTAGCCTATTACTTAATAATCATTTGTGAACGTATAATCATGTTTTGTAAATTATTAGTTCATCATTATCTAATCACTTGTAAATGATTTATAACTTAATCTTCAAAACATACATAAAAATACTAACATATCACTTATTAATTACTTATGAATGCATAGCGATGTTTTGTAAATGATTTGTTCATCATTAACTAATTACTTGTAAATAACTTGTAAATGAATTAGCAAAACATACACAAATTGTTAGCATATCACCTATTAAACATTTATGAATGTTTTGCAAATCATTATTTTATCATTAACTAACCGCTTATGAATGACTTACAACTGAACGTTATTATGAAGTGTTACCAAATGTTTTAAGTTATATGATACAATTTTTTTTTCTGATAAAACCTTACTAAAGTCTCTAGTGAAGTGTTCAGTTAAACACAATCCTTTAACATTATTAAAGGGTATGTTCAACAATTTTCAATTCACTTTGTATGCTACAAAGTTGTTAATATATGTAAAAGATTTCTCAGAGAACCCCAGTTTATTTGTCAGCAAAACTCTGCTGCATGACGCAAAACACAATATTTTGTCATTTTGTTGATGCAAAAAGTGTTTGTCAAAACTCATCATTTCATTATGAGTCATCCTGCAGAGTGTTGCTTATAAGTAAAAAGGGATTTATAGGTACGCATAACTCATTTACAGATATTAGAAACACTGCAATAAAGCAAAGCGGGTTGAAAATTGATACCCTTAAAGGCAATATAAGAATAATATTTCACAGTTTTGTATGTCCATGTACAGATGGCATCATCTGAAGTCTTGTTGAGTGTTGCCGTCTTCTGAAGTCTTCACAAGTAAGGCTGGATCCAATCTAGAACTGGCGTAACCTCTGGTAACCTTGGGATGGGCATCCAGAGAAAGAAACAGGAAAGCAAAAGAAGAAAGTTTAGCATAGCAGCTGTTCATATTATTTCAGACAAAGGATGATTTATTTAAATGACATATAACTCTAGTGTAATGTTATGAGATGTGGTATGTGAATGCTTGGCTAAAAATGTGTATTTTAAATTAATTTAAACAATAAGATGTACCTGACCCCCGGACATTATCAGGAAGACTGTTTCAAAGTTATGGAATAAAATACAAAAAATTCTCTACTTATACTTTAGTGGACTTTGATATATCCTCACTATTATCAATAGTTCAGAGTTTTGTAACCTCATTACAGGCCAAGTACTATAGCTGCTGTTGCCCGTATTTGTGCTTATTTTGATCTGGTTTAATCAGAATAAGGATTTTTTTAGAACCCTTGGTAAATATATTATTTGTCCTCAGTATTCAGGGAACAGACACAGTCTCTACAGAATGGACTACATATGCCACAGTATCATTTAAAGGGTTAGTTCACCCAAAAATGAAAATTCTGTCATTAATTCCTCACTCTCATGTCATTCAAAAACTGTAAGATCTTTGTTCATCTTCAAAACACAAATTAAGATGTTTTGGATGAAATCTGAGAGCTTTCTGACCCTGCATAGACAGCAAGGGCCCTACCATGGTCAAGACACAGAAGGGTAGTAAAAGCATTATTAAAATAGTCCATGTGACATCAGCGATTCAACCTTAATTTTATGATGCTATGAGAATACAAATTTAGTTTCTTTTGTGCACAGAATTACTCTCATAGTTTCATAAAATTACAGTTGAACCACAAATGTCACATGGACAATTTTAACAATGTCATTACTACCCTTCTCTGTTTTGACTGTGGTGGTACCCTTGCTGCCTATGCAGGGTCAGAAAGCTTTTGGCTTTTATCAAAATATCTTAATTTCTGTACAGAAGATGAACGAAGGTCTTACGGGTTTGGAACAACATGAGCGTGAATAATTAATAACAGAATTTTCATTTTTAGGTGAACTAGCCCTGTAAGTGGGAGGTACATCATAACTGTAATGTGCACTACCTTTCAAAAGTTTACATCTTGTAAATAAGTCGCTTCTGCTCACCAAGGCTACATTTATTTGATCAAAAATGTATAAGTAAAACAATAATATTGTAAAATATTATAACAATTTAACAAAAGATTTTTATATGAATATATTGTGAAATTACATTTCTTTTTATCAAAGCTGCATTTTCAGCATCATTACTCCAGTCTTCAGTGTGACATGATCCTTCAGAAATCATTCTAATGTGCTGATTTGCTGCTTAAAAAACATTTTTAATTTCTAATTATCAATGTCTTATTATTATCAATTATCAAAAGTTAAAGGAAACATTTCTGTTTCAAATAAATGCTGTAAATTAAAAAAAAAAAAAAAACGTCTCGGGTTACGTATGCAACCTTAGTTCCCTGAGGACAGGGAACGAGACGCTGCGTCCTGGTTCAGGACACTATGGGAACCGCCTTCAGCGTGACCGGTTCTGAAACGAGGTATAGAATAACGACAGTGAACTTGACACTGGCCGGCGCCAGCCCGTGACGTCATCAGCAGGTGCCTATAAAAGCAGGTGCCTGAGAGCACAACACCATCTTTTTGTCGGACGGAGGTCTGTGCAGGGCCCGAGGCATGGCCCTGAGACGCAGCGTCTCGTTCCCTGTCCTCAGGGAACTAAGGTTACATACGTAACCCGAGACGTTCCCTTCCGGAGGGAACTCTACGCTGCGTCCTGGTTCAGGACACTATGGGAACGCTTATACCAACGCCGCCATGCCGAGGGATAGGTGATCAAACTGACTGAATGAGGAGTCAAGAAGGAAATCACCCCTGCATCAGCGAGAGTCGCTGGGGCCCAGTGACCTGCCACGGCTAGCCCAGCTACCTGTGCACGCAACTCTCAAGCGTGGAGGCCTAGAGGAAGCCTACTACACTTAGCTCTCTAAGTGAAGGAGCTCATAAACGCCCTGACCATAAGGGGCGGAGTTTAGGGAATGGAGGTCTCGGCAGGGCGAACGCCTGCTCTAGGGACCTGACAACATTCAGTGCTACAGGTATAGATGGGGAAGCGGAGCTTCTGGAGAATGGAGGCTTCATAAAAGACTCTCTAAAAGAGAGGAAGCCTGACAACATTCAATCCACTAGCTCTTAGGAGTGGAGGTCTCAAATAACCCTCCAGTGAGGGGAGACCTAGCTACACTCATGCTTGAAAGTACTGAAAGCGGAGCTTCTGGAGAATGGAGGCTTCATAAAAGACTCTCTGAAAGAGAGGAAACCTGACAACATTCCATCCACTAGCTCTTAGGAGTGGAGGTCTCAAATAACCCTGCCGTGAGGGGAGACCTGGCTACACTCACGCCTAGAAGTACTGGGGGCGGAGCCTCTGGAGAACGGAGGCTTCACAGAAGACTCTCTAAAAAGAGAGGAAACCTGACAACGTTCAGTCCACCAGCTCTTAGGAGTGGAGGTCTCACTAGCCCTTCAGTGAGGGGAGACCTGGCTACACTCACGCCCGGAGCAATATTCTGCGAGTAGCAGAAGGACTCTAAGAGTGGAGGTCCCATGACCTACTACACTTCAACACTGCAGGCGTTCATCGAAGCTGAACAGCCTAAACGACAGTACTGCCTGAGTGGAGTCTGGAGAGTGGAGGCTTTCTAAAGAGGGAGCCTTAACACACCTCCGTGCTTAGCAAGGAAGAGCTCTGAGAGTGGAGGTCTCATGACCTAGCTACACTCCAGCCTGAAGGTCATCCATGAGGCTGACTAGCCTGTGCGACAGAAATACCTTCATTTTGGAGCTCTTCTGGAGAGTGAGGCCTGAAGAGGCCCGACACTCAATCCTGCTAGCAGCGCTATCTGGATTGGAGCTGGAAAACTAAAAGGTTTTGAGAAAAACCAGCTCAGAGAATGGACACGGAGGAACCCTGCGTGGTCCATGGGAGAAAGGAACCTTATGGTATGGAAAGGAACCTTACCCATACTTATGGTAAGGTCCCTCCCGTAAAGGCTTACGGGAGGGACCTTACCATAAGTATGGGTTTTAGTGAAGTGCCTGAACAGTGCACTTACCACACACGTGGATTTTAGAGAATGCCCAAAGACTTCGCGTGAGCAAACACCACACATGTGGTTTTGAGTAGGTGTCCTGAGCATAGCGAGGATCACCAGATTTGCAGTCTCTAGGCGATAGCGGAGCCTGAAAGCGGAGCTTCTGGAGAGGGGAGGCTTCAGCAGAAAGACTCTCTAAGCGAGAGGAGGCCTACGACGCTCTCCCTAGGGAAACTCTTCAGAGTGGAGGCCTCAGGAAAACGCTCTAGGCGAGGGGAGGCCTGACTACACTCGGCGCTCAAGAAAAGGCAGATACTCACAGTCAGAGCCAATAATGAAAAATTCTCATTTATCATCTAGCTCTGTGTAGTGGAGGCTCCGAGACTACATCTCCAAGGAGAGAAGCCTACAACACTAGTTTTTGATGATTGGAGGACTGCACTCCCCCAAAAAATAGTCAGCGAGGCACTCATGGGCCTGCCAGCTGCTATAACTGTGAGAGTGAAGGTCTCAGTACTGTTGGCTGTGACAGAGGGAGACCTATTACACTGTGCTATCATTTAGCTTGTATTAACCCGGGTGATAGCAGAACCCGGAAGCGGAGCTTTCAGTGAGGAAGGTTTAACTGGTTTACAAGCTTCATAAATAACCCTGACGCCGCTCAACTGAGGAAGCTCTATCGAGTGGAGGCCTTGGAATACACGCCCTCTCATGGAAGGGAGGCCTACTTCGTTTTACACTCAACGCTTGTAGTGACAGATCCACGGAAAGAGTCCACAAGCTGCCTTAACCTTGTGTTTTCCCGGCCTGTATTTCCGGGAAGTGGAGGCTTAACACCTCATATAGAGGGAGCCTAGCAACACTCGACCCAGAAAAAAAGCTCTCCTGAATGGAGGTCTGAAAATGACCTGGCTACATTCAGCGCTAAGAAGTATTATAGTTTCACTTCAAGCGGGGCTTTTTTTTTTTTTGATTGAGAGCGGAGGCTTTCAGAAAACATCTCTCAGAGAGGGAGCCTTGACGACGCTCTATTCACCCTAGCACACAAACTCCTGGGAGTGGAGATCTCACATATGTGTATATGAAAATACACAGGGAAGGTATCTGACCACACTCATGTAAAAAGAGTATTACTCTTAGCAGGGTTTGAGTGAGCGGAGGCTTCAGCAAAGCGAATTTTTTTTTTTTTTTTGCTTGAAGCAGCTTGACAACGCTCAAGAGGGTTTTTTTTTTTTTTTTTTAATATATATTCTCGTATGTGTATGTCTGTACCCAGCTCACTTTTTAGCGGAGGTTTCTATATAAAACGAGGGGAGACCTGACTACACTCGGACGCTTGGTGGCAGCAGAGCCCGCTTTTTAGAGGAGCTCGAATACTGCAGCATTAGAAATCACCCAAGCGGGGCTGGTAGAAAAAAAGGAAACACACACATACGTAAAGAACATTCTTTTATTTATTTAAGTGTCTTTATAGTTCACCTGCCGGGCCATCAGATTGAGATCTCATCATTGGCCCAGCCCACGGCCACGGCGGCGCTGGAGCTTCTCCCTCAGATCTCCTCTCCTCCGCCGCGCATCGCGCCGTTTCTGGGACCGACTCCTCCCGGGGGGAGGGCCCCGAGTGGCCACACTGGCGACCTGGCCTCGTCTCCGGTCATCCCTGGACCAGGACGGGCCCGGTATTCCCCGGTGTTCAGGTGGGGGCGTGGATGTGGACCGGCGAGGAATGCAAGATCTAAACGCCGCCGAGCGCGCCTTCGCCTCTCTGAATTTCTCGACCACCGCCTCGACGGATGTGCCGAACAACTCAGAGGGCGAAACCGGGGCATCGAGGAGAAATCTCTTTTCTTTCTCCCCGATGTCCGCCAGGTTCACCCACAGATGTCTCTCCGTGGCCACCATGGCTGACATGGACCTGCCCACCGCGGTCGCTGTCTGCTTAGTGGCCCGCAGAGAGAGGTCTGTGGTGCGGCGCAGCTCGGCCACTTCCTCCGGGGAAAGCCCCAGACCACGGTCCAAATCCCTCAGCAGGTCGGCCTGGTATGCCTGCAACAAGTAGGTCAAGTAGTCAAGTAGGTTTTTATTGTCATTCCAACCATATACAGTTCAGTACACAGTGAAACGAAACAACGTTCCTCCAGGACCAAGGTGCCACATACATGCAACAACATAAATTAACAGCACAACAACACAACAAAAGTTTTGACAACAAAAAAATAGACAAAGTGCATGTGCAATTACAGGTGTGCAAACGAGCAATGTGCAACAAGAGCTAGAAAACAACAAAACAATGTGATACGTTGCAGTAGTTGTGCAATGTGCAAATATATGCATACAGGTAGGCATGTATGAACAGTTTTGAGATGATTGTGCATGTGTGTTAATCAGTTCGTCTGAGTAAATTGTGTGTGTGTGTGTGTGTGTGTGTGTGTGTGTGAATGTGTGTGTGTGTGTGTGTGTGTGTGTGTATCAGTCCAGTCCCCTTGTGTTAAGGAGTCGGATGGCTTGTGGATAGAAACTGTTACAAAATCTGGATGTGCGTGCCCGAATGCTTCGGTACCTTTTTCCAGATGGCAGGAGTGTGAAGAGTGAATGTGATGGGTGTGTCCGGTCAGCCACGATGCTGGTGGCTTTGCGGATGCAGCGTGTTGTGTATATGTCTTCGATAGAGGGAAGAGAGACCCCGATGATCTTCTCAGCTGTTCTCACTATCCGCTGTAGAGTCTTGCGGCCTGATATGGTGCAATTCCCAAACCAGACAGTGATGCAGCTGCTCAGGGTGCTCTCAATAGTTCCTCTATAGAAGGTGGTCAGGATTGGTGGTGGAAGCTGGGCCTTCCTCAGCCTTCTCAGAAAGTAAAGACGTTGTTGGGCTTTCTTGTGCAGAGAGCTGGTGTTGAGGGACCAGGTGAGGTTCTCTTCTAGGTGGACACCCAGGAATTTTGTGCTCTTGACGATCTCCACAGAAGAGCCGTCAATGCTGAGCGGAGAGTGGTCGCTCCGTGTCCTCCTGAAGTCAACAACCATTTCTTTTGTCTTGTCGACGTTCAGAGACAAGTTGTTGTCTTTACACCAGTCCGTTAGCCTCTGCACTTCCTCTCTGTACGCTGACTCGTCGTTCTTGCTGATGAGACCCACCACGGTCGTGTCATCAGCAAATTTGATGATATGATTGGAGCTGTGTGTAGCTACACAATCATGAGTCAGCAGTGTGAACAGCAGGGGACTGAGCACACAGCCCTGTGGGGCCCCAGTACTCAGTGTGGTGGTGCTGGAGGTGTAATTCCCGATCCGCACTGCCTGTGGTCTTTCGGTCAGAAAGTCCAGGATCCAATTACAGAGGGAGGTGTTCAGGCCCAACAGGTTCAGCTTCCCGATCAGGTGCTGGGGGATGATGGTATTGAATGCTGAACTGAAATCTATGTACAGCATTCTGACGTAAGTGTCCTTCTTGTCAAGGTGTGTGAGTGCCAGGTGGAGTGTGGTGGAGATGGCGTCATCCGTCGAACGATTTGACCGATACGCAAACTGTAGGGGATCCAGTGTGGGGGGAAGCAGGATCTTGATGTGTCTCATGACGAGCCGCTCGAAGCACTTCATGATGATGGGTGTGAGTGCAACAGGGCGGTAGTCATTGAGACAGGACACAGAAGTCTTCTTTAGCACGGGAATGATGGTGGTAGACTTAAAGCATGTGGGAATGACGGCGCTGCTCAGAGAAATGTTGAAGATGTCTGTGAAAACATCTGCCAGCTGATCTGCACATTCTCTGAGCACAATACCTGGGATGTTGTCTGGTCCGGCAGCTTTCCGTGGGTTAACTCTGCATAGAGTTTTCCTTACATCAGCCGTGGTGAGAGACAGCACCTGGTCGTTGGGAGGAGGGATGGACTTCCTCGCTGTCACGTCGTTCTTCATGTCAAACCGTGCGTAGAAGCTGTTTAGCGCATTCGGAAGGGAGCCATCACTGTTACAGGCAGATGATGAGGTCCTGTAGTTAGTGATGGCTTGTATGCCCTGCCACATGCGCCGAGTGTCACCGCTGTCCCTGAAGTGGCTGTGGATTCTCTGGGCGTGTGCTCGCTTCGCCTCTCTGATGGCCCGGGACAATCCGGCCCTTGCTTTTCTTAGGGCCACTTTGTCCCCCGTTCTGAAGGCAGAGTCTCGAGTCCTCAGAAGTGCACACACCTCCGCAGTAATCCACGGTTTCCGGTTGGGTCGTGAAATGATGCTCTTGGAGACAGTGACGTCATCAGTGCACTTGTAGATG
Source organism: Garra rufa (assembly GCF_049309525.1). Classification (NCBI taxonomy): domain Eukaryota; kingdom Metazoa; phylum Chordata; class Actinopteri; order Cypriniformes; family Cyprinidae; genus Garra; species Garra rufa. The sequence goes on from NC_133370.1 coordinate 36,542,375, forward strand.
TAACTAGTCACCGTTGACGTGTACTCCTCCAAGTCGATAAAGTCGCCGTAAGTCGCAGCCTCTCTAAACATGTTCCAGTCAGTGTTCTCGAAACAGTCCTGAAGAGCAGAGATGGCTCCTGCTGGCCAGGTTTTCACCTGCTTCAGAACCGGTTTAGAACACCTGACAAGTGGTCTGTATGCCGGAATTAGCATCACAGAGATGTGGTCTGAGTAGCCGAGGTGGGGGCGGGGCTCTGCCCGATATGCGCCAGAAATGTTTGTGTAAACAAGATCCAGCGTGTTTTCCCCTCTCGTTGCAAAGTCCACGTACTGATGGAATTTAGGAAGCACTGACTTGAGATTTGCATGGTTGAAATCTCCAGCAACAATAAACAGTCCATCAGGGTGTGTGTTCTGCAGTTCACTGATCCTCGTATACAGTACACAAAGAGCCTCCTTAACATTAGCGCTAGGTGGAATGTACACTCCGATAATGAAAACAGTGGTGAATTCCCGCGGCAAATAAAAAGGTCTACATCTAACAATCACAATCTCCAGCGGCAATGAGCAAAAACTGGAAACTAGCACAGAGTTCATACACCATTTTGTGTTGATGTAAACACACAAGCCGCCGCCACGAGTCTTACCGCACAGAGCTGCATTTCTGTCGGCGCGAAACGAGGCTAGCCCGTCTAGTTGAATGGCGGCGTCCAGTACTCTGTCGCTGAGCCATGTCTCCGTAAAAACAAAGACGCAGCAGTCCCTAAACTCACGCTGTGTAGTCTGTTGGAGTCGGATGTAATCCAGTTTATTTTCCAGGGAGCAGACGTTTGATAGGATGATGGACGGAAGAGCCGGCCGGCTAGGGTTTGTTTTTAGCCTAGCACAGACTCCCGCCCGCTTGCCGCGCTTCCGCTTCCTCGCGCACCGCTTACGATGTCCCCTCCTTCGGCTACCGGCATGAGGCAACGCCGAGGCCTGGAGGCCAGGTTCCCGAAGCAAGCCGAGGTCGCATAGCTTCTCACGCAGCTCATCTTGGATGAACTTTGCCGGTTCATTTAGTTGTAAAAGTGTCTGGCGGTGGTAAATACGAACACCGTTTGCGCCGATGTCCATATACTGAGTAAAATAAACGCATAACGACACTAAGTAAACAAGTAGCACCATTTGGCTCCGGAGTGGCCGCTGCGTGCTACTGCCGCGCCGCCATTCAGAAATATTGACACCGCTATATTGACACCGCTACAGTGTGCAGAGCAGCACTGGCCTGACCCGCTGCCGCATATGCCCTGCCATTCAGCCGTGATGTTTCGCAGAGCGGCTTGGATGGCAGGGTCGGAGCCTTCAGCGTCGATGTCCCTCCCCCCGAGAGATAGTTGGCGAATGTCTGCTCAATGGGGGGCATCGACGCATATCCGCGTCCCCGCATTCCCTCGACATCAGCATAGTTCACATGCTGATGTCGGTAAATGCGGGCGGAAAAGGGTTTGTCCCATGCCTTCTCGAGCTCATTATGGAGATCGGGAAGGAATGGGAGGCTCACGGGAGCTGGCTTGTCATGGCCCGGAAGAAACCGCTCGTCTAGCCTGCCGAGAGCGGCTTCTTCCCTCGCGGGCTTCCACTGCAGATCCAAACGGGCAGCCGCGCGGTCCATGACAGACATCAGCTCCTCATATGCGGGGCAAGGAGGCTGTACGGATTCAGAAATATCATCTTGCTCCATCTCAGCCTCCTGCTCGCCCTGGCTTGAAGCCAACAGAGCACTCGCTGCAGGGTCGGAAGATGTAAGTGATAACACATCTTCCGCTAGCAGCGCGTCCTCCTCTCCGGCTGACGGGCGCAAGAGACTAACTCCTCTCTCAAACTCGTCAGCCAGTTCCACCTGGGATCCCCAGGACCTCAGCCGCCGAGCAGCCTCAGCTGCCGCGGGGCCAGAGCCACGAGGGGCAGATGGACGGCCCGATTCCCTCGAGAAAAGGGCCAGACGAGAACGGAGTTTCCTCATGGGGAAACCCTCACAGTGGACGCACTCCATCCCCTCAAGGACGGAGCGCGCGTGCTCTTCCCCTAAACACCAAACACAAAGGTCGTGCGCGTCATCAGGTGTCAGATTTCTCTGACACGGATCCGCGCACTTCCTATAGCGCTTCGCTTCTCTAGGCATCGCCATACTCACTCGCTAGAACGGAGGACTGCTGAAGACAAAAAGATGGTGTTGTGCTGTCAGGCACCTGCTTTTATAGGCACCTGCTGATGACGTCACGGGCTGGCGCCGGCTAGTGTCAAGTTCACTGTCGTTATTCTATACCTCGTTTCAGAACCGGTCACGCTGAAGGCGGTTCCCATAGTGTCCTGAACCAGGACGCAGCGTAGAGTTCCCTCCGGAAGGGAACTTTTTTATTCATCAAAAAATCATCCTGCGTTAAGTCAAACACATGATTAATGATTTCTGAAGGATCATGTGACCCTGAAGACGAGTAAAGATACTGAAAATGTAGCTTTGCATCACAGAAATAAATTACTTCTCTAACTATATTAAAATAAAAAAAAAACAATCATTTTAAATTGTATTAATTTCACAATATTACTGTTTAACTGTATTATTTATCAAAATACACACAGTAGTGGTGGGCAGAGGAGACTTTACCATACCAAAACTTATGAAACAGTAGTGTATGTTTGATATTTTACTTACTAGACCATTGGTTTACAGCACTTTGGAGAAGAAGGTTCACTCTGAGTCTGCTGATTTGCAACAGGCCATGATCATGGAAGAATCTAGGGACAAAACATTTGTCACAGAGACCACAATATTTAGTATGCAGTTGCTGGTTTATTAGAAGGTTAAACAAGTTAAAATAGAGGTACAATGCAGAATAAAAGAATACATAATATACTACAATTAGATAACAGAACATGTTTTTAGTTTTAAGTAGAGTTACATTTGGCTGTGAAAAGCTTCTTAAAATTACTATAATAAATAAATATTTATTTTGCAAAAGAAATTAACAGACAAAATATATACAGTAAATATATTGTGGGGAAAATGCATATGAAGTTATTTTTAACTTCTTCGGTTCACCTGTATTTCCTGCTTCTGTCAGCAGCTCTCTAAAGACATTTTGAAACCTTGGAGCTTCCCTTCCGTTGTGGAGGATTTATTTCTGTCCCCCTGAAAGAACAGAACATATTTTGTCAGTATGTGTTTACCTTACAAGATCAAAAAGCATTTTCACTTGTTTTCAGCCATTTAGGTTCAATAAACGAGCCTACTTCCAATAACCCACAGACAAACTGTCAGCAAAAAAAGACAAAAGTTTAATAAACAAGAGCTCAATCTCTAGAGTTAGCATACCTCATCTGTCAGATGCTAACGGACTTTTCCGAAGACATTAAACCATTTCTATAAAGTAAATATTCAACAGAAACGTGTCAATTACAAGTAGGGAACAGTTTTATGTAATAATTGTGTGATTTTAAGCACTAAACTTACCTAAAAGCAGCGACAACAGCAGCGAGAGACGGAGTGTCATGTGTCGTGCTGCAGCCCCGTTTCCATGGCAACCAGTGTTGCCAACTTTTCTCAATGGAAAGTAGCTAAACCCCGCTTGAAAAGTCGCCAAATGTCGCTAAATGACGTCATACGCTCATTAGCATATTCATGACGTCAGTACGTCATATTGTCTTCCGTCTCTGTGCTCACATACTCACATACATTGTCTAATGAAATCAAATACACATACAATTAAAACATTGGCTGTGCTGTGATTTCGGCTATCCTTTTATGCAAAATAGAGTTATAAGCATCAGAATATCTTTTTTGTCTGAAAGTGCTGCTCACTGAACAGAACAGACGCAGATAGAGAGAGAGGGAGAGCGCGCGCGCACTGGGAAAGCACGACTTCGCGCTCGCGCGGCAGTACCAGAGTCTCATAAACTAAATAAGGTTTGTCCAAGAAGTCGCTAGATTTGTCGCTAGGTGCTTTTTCGAAAAAAAGTCGCTAGGGGGGTCTGAAAAGTCGCTAAATCTAGCGACAAAGTCGCCAAGTTGGCAGCACTGATGGCAACCTCTCCAGTGTAAACTTACAGACAATCAACATATTAAAATACGTCAAAGCCACGCAGTATTTACAAAAGTAAACATCCAGAATTGAATCATTACATTATTAATTCATTCAATCATTATCCAATAATGAATTTAAAACAGATTTTTAGTCACCGTAGAGACGGAGACATTCTGGCAGCCTGTAACAGAGTGAAAAACACGACGAAAAACATTAGTTAGGACAAAGTAGTGGAGCACTACTGAAATAAAAACTAAAAACAAACTCTGAACTAAGCTTTTTGCTGCTCAGCGTCTAACGTTAGCTCGTCCCCTCAGAGAAACTGCTGGAAACTCAGTAAAATTAAATTCCTTTAACGTTAGCTAAACAAGTTAACGTTATTTGGAAATGAGCCAAAGTCTCAAGTAGGGCTCACGGCAAAGTCTTTTTACCTTACTACAGTGCACCAAGCGCCTTGCTAGTTATAAAGTGTCACAGAATTAACAAAATAATATATATTTTCCAATTTATCTCAAGTGAAAACTTACCTGAAAGCCACGGATGTCGCCGGAGGAGTCGTTATCTCTCTTGTGGGTTGCTAAGAGACGAATAACCGTACAAGTTCATACAGAAAAGCGCGGCATCGGACTTCTGTCGTGAGCCGACTCAGAGCCGACCTTCGATGAGCTGGCAAAAAGAGCACTGACCGAATTACACCCGCCTACGCCTGGCCGATCCTTTTTAGATCTTATAGTTTATGAGGCCGACATCGGCCCGACGTATGTGTGCTGTCTGGGAACTTGTGACCACAAGGTGGCGCTGCCTCTAAACTTTTTGAGCACTGTCAAGGCATGGTGCTGAAGGTACGTACCGAGTTTCGTAATGATATGTCAATTTATTCGTAAAATATAGCATTTTACAACAAAATTCAAAATGGCCGACTCGCAAACTGGACAACATGGGAAAATTGGATATGGTACGACTTGGCATGCTCCTCCAAATCTAATGTTTCAAGATTATTGGCCAAACCCTTGAGAAGTTATAAGCAAAAATAGCCATTTTTCATAACTCCTGACCACTAGGTGGCACTGTGCCGAAACACTGCAGGTAACCTCAGGTCATGCTTTTTATAACACACAGCAAGTTTGGTCTCAATATGCCAAACCGTTACGGAGATATAGCCTTACATCCATTTTTGCGTCTTTTTCGAATAATTTGTTCAGGCATTATTCGAGAACGGTGTAACTAAAAATCTTGAATTCCATAACTGTTTGCCAGCATGGTCTGAAGATGATCTGTGCCAATTTTGGTGAAAATCAGACAAACCATCTAGGACGAGTTCGAAAAAGTAGGTTTTACAAACAATTAATTATAGAAAAAACCGAATCCTTACGATTAAAATTTGGTGTTCATTCGACTCGGCATGACCAAAGGATTCAGAGAAAATAGGAATTTTGATTTTATGGCTTACGGTTCAAAAGTTATTAGCAAAAACAAAGTAAAATTTTGGACAAGTGGTGGCGCTAGAGAGTTTGAGTTAGAGACTCCAAACTTGCTATGGTTAATGTTAGCACTGTCCTCTATCAGTGTGCCAAATTACACAACTTTCCCGCAAGCGGTTCTATGGGCTGCCATAGACTTCCAGAGCGGAAGAAAAAGAACGCAAACGGATACAATAGGTGCCTACGCACCTTCGTGCTTGGCCCCTAATAAAAATGGCAACAAAAGTGTTAGATGGTGGGCTTTTAAGTAAGCCTCTTTTGAACCGAAGGATCGAAGATCCACTCTCAGAGTCGCTGGGTACTGCATACTGTAGGAGATGTAATGGTCCCGGAGCCGTCTTCAAAGATGCAAACGCCTGTTTCTTCTTGTAGAGAGTTGTTGACATATCTTGGAAGATCATAATTTTTTAATTTCCATATGTCAGGTCTTTTTTCTCCTGTGCAGCATTCAAAATCACGACTGTATCTCTGAAATGAAGCACTCTAATTACAATGGCTCGTGGTCTTTGTGTTCTGACAGCCGGCGCTGAAGAGTACGATGAGCTCGTTCACTTTCAAAGGGTCGCTCTTGATCCATACAGATGATTTTAGGTTGGAGAAAAAGAGAAAAAGTAATCAGATGGTGATGATTATGTTTTAATGTAGTGATTACTTGACCTGAATCATTGAACTCATCTAATTTCTGAGGGTTTTTTTATTATTATTGATTAGTGATTTGTAGGATTTTAGTTACGCAAAATCATAAGTAATGAACAAATCTCCATACTCCATGTGAAGATCAAGATTCTTTTGTCTGAACCATTTGCCGAAACGGCGCGAAAACACTGCCGTCACGGTGTCTACCCGATGGTCCGTCTGCTACACCGCAGGGAACAGAGCGGCCATAAACTTAATCCCATTAGGGAGACAACAGTGATTTGTGTTCGGCGTAAACTAGCTAATCGCTAATTCATGACTACAATCTTTTGATCCTTGTGAAACTCCCGGAAAAGGACAATCCCCAAAGATCGTCTCCCCCCCCCCTCGACATTCCACAAAGAACCAGTTGTCTCGCGCACTTTGGCCGAGACCATCATAAAACTGAGTCACGAATAAACAAAGAACAATGATCGATTCCAGATTGCCCGTTCTGGCCCGCCGAACTCTTACTGACCTCCGCTCAAGCAGCGTGGGGTTTTTCCACTCAAAACCCAGAAATACCCCACCGCGCACAGAATGTGCGGACAAATATGATACAGGAGAAAAAGAAACCAAGAACGCTATTTCAATCACTCGAACTTACTATGCAAAAGGATAGGACACCCTCCTTTCTGTATGTCAATGTGTGCCGTGTATTCATGTACTTTACTATACCTTGTGCCTTAATTAATCAAGCTATTAAGCGTGTATCCCATGTGTAACCTTATAGTTCTGTATTTTGTCTCTTTCGAAAGACCATAATGACTGCAGGTTGTCTGAGTGAATGAGAATTTCATTTTGTGTGTATTGTATGCATTACGGTAGTTAACAGAAGTTAATAACTAAATCGCAGAGAAATCTATATCCAAATAAAATTACATGCCAGGAGGAGTGGCATGGGTGCGGGACCCCGCCCGTGGCCACCCCATTGGTTCGCAGCCCTCGGGGTGGTGCTTAGGAAGACCCTTTAAAACTTACTGACCCGAACCAGAACATTGGCTTGAATTGTGCTTGAAGTGCTGACTTGAACTGACGGAACTGAGCGAGAAGGGCCCTGGAAACATCCTGAAAGACTCTAAACTTTCTCTGCCAACGATCGCCTGCTCGTTCCAACTACAAGGCATTCTTGCCCTCCAGAACTCACAAGAAACTGCAAAAGACTTTCGCATCTCGATTTGAACCTTCAGAGCCTACGCGCCTCGCAACCCAGGCGCCAATCGAACTCTGAGAGCAACTACGGTTGCCCAACCCTCATCCTGAGGAATTCCCAAAGACGTCATCCGAAAGACCGACAAGCAAGCAACCAACCAGGGCATCCGCTGAGACGAGCCTCCAGCCCAGACGGAATCCCCATTCCGGCCAAGAGCAAGTAAACAAGGTCTCCCATTTCTTGTTGAAATCTGGTGCGTTTTGTTAGATCTCTGCTTGATGATTTTCTGAGGTTGTGATTTGAGAAGCTAGTAACGGTAATATAACAAGTCTTGGGTTTTCTCAAAATTCATAAAATCCCATCTCTGAAACTGTATGAGTGTGTGTGTGTGTGTGTGTGTGTGTGTGTGTGTGTGTGTGTGTGTGTGTGTGTGTGTGTGTGTGTGTGTGTGTGTGTGTGTGTGTGTGTGTGTGTTCGTGTTTTGAGTAGTTTAGCTTTGTAATCCTAGTGTAGTTTTCAATAAATCATTGTTTTCATTGAGAGAATTGTCTTGCCTTTTGTGTTCACAAAGTACTATTTTGCCCAGATCAAGCTACCTGGCTTTAGTTTCCCAAAGTAATATTTAAGTTTATTTACGCTCCTGCCAATGAGCGTGAATAGACTTTGGAATTGATAAAGTGTATTGATTTGACCGATTCGGTGGACGACCGGTCAAGAAACATAAACTATTAATTCTAAATTGATTTCCCTGAAGTTCAGATTCGATTCTATATCCGAATCAACTTTAAATTTGAGTTAATTTCTACATAAATGGTGGAGGATTAATGCGGGCAAATTGTACTTTGTGATATAAAATTCAAGTCATTCTGTATGTATTTGTGCTATTTTTATCCGGAAGAAAATAGACCAGATAGTGAAACAGTTCGTTGTGTTAACAAGTTTTATTGTGGCTACAGTTTGGATTGAGTGAAAAGTGTGCCTCGAGTGTCTTCTAAAGAATTTAAACTACAGATTAAACGTTTAGAAATTGTCCGCCGAGACAAAAAGAATAGGACAGCAAGCGAGTCCCTTGTTTTCCTGTTAAATAGAGCTCTGTAGCCTAGCAACGCGGTGCGTGTTCCACTGTTGTTTTCAACTAGGCTAACTTTACACACCTCCCACATTTAAGATCGCTAGAATTGCTAACTAACGTTCTTTCACCAAGTATTTGCTTAAAACTAGTAAACTTGAGACGCGCCGTGTAGAGTGAGCACACAAGCGTCATTGTATGGGAGCACTGTGATATCTTAAATCAAATAAAATTAGGTGGTTCAGGCCACATGTGCTGTGTGTTGCTTAAAACAGCAAAGATTCGAGGTCCGCCGAGACCGTGTAACGTTACAATTTGTGTATTATTTGCAGTGAAGCTGTGGATAGATGTGCCTCACTCTAACGAGCTGAGATGATCCAGTCTTATAAGATAATTATCTAGACAGTGCTTATTTGTTGTGCAAATCCGAAATGCGCTGCCATTTCATGCATGGTATTTAAAACTGCTGAACTTCATGCTGACTGTATCTCCGCAGCCATAGAAACGGCCCGGAAGTCCTAACAAACCTTTTCCGGGTAAAGTCTCGGTGCGCAGGCACAGTTCGCCCTTGCACATTGTAAACAACAGCGGAACAGCTAAGCTAGCTAAAGCTAATTCAAGCCGATGTAACAGTCATTAGCTTTGATGAATAGCAGTTAGCACATAGCGATTGTTTTGGATCCGTAACAGTTGAAGCAGTGTGTGTGACGTTTTCTGAGTGACTTAATCTCAAGCTGCTGAACGTTCTGTCTAACTGTCTGACTCTCACTTCTCAAAGTTTCATAACTTCATATCGCTGCACAGTGATTCCCTCTGGTCTTTACTCTCCCCATCTGACAGGAATACTGACGATTTCATTTTAAATTTAAGTCCCTTCTTGATGCGACTGTAACCAGCCATCAGAATCATTATCATTACTATATTATATTATTATAGAATCTCGAAATTACATTATAGTTTGTGGTTTGTCTATTTGCATGTATTTGATTTAAAAGCTCCATTCCCTGCTGTGTGCGTGTTTGTCCAAAGACCCCAAGCAGAGAGCTTTGCAATCAAATACCAGGTTAAAGCTGATTAATTTGGTTACTTTGATCAATACTAATAAATAACAACATCTCCTTGCTACAGTACATTCCTTTGATTTGATTTGATGTTGATCATTAGTAATCAAGTTAATGTTACATTATTAAAGTTGGTCACCACCTGTCATTTCCAAGTGGAAAACTTATGTAAAATTAAATTTTGTTTCCCTTTTTCTTTTAAATCGTACATCTTGAACTTTAAATTTTGGACTGCGATTGTTAAACTTTAAATCCTAATTTTAAGATTATTGATCTTTAATTTTGAAAGTAATGTTTATGTTATGTTTTAAATTAATTAATCAATTAATTGATTTAATTTATAACTTTAACGCTTTTGATTTTTAAGTTTAATCACAATAAAAATTTGTTTTTTGTTTTATTTTTTTTAATAATAAAGAAAAAAATAAAAAAATTTTTTTTTGTTTTTCCACTCTCATATCATATGTCATATGATGCACATTTGAGCAGTAACATGACGGTGGCTTGACTGATTTTGATGAGGTCTTCAAAATTGTAAAACAGAAACAGTCGTTTATTGATTTGAAACAAGAACTAAGTATTTCTCAATCAATAGTCACTTCTTATCCTTAACTTCAATTGTTTGTACTGATTAATTGATCACAACCGCTGATTAAAACACTAACAAGTATTACCCATTTGAGTCTTATAACCATCGCTATTGAAGGTAAACATAAATCTATTCGGGGAAGCAAAGCTTGAATCGTCCTGGTAGGACCGGTCACATTTCTGTTTAATTACTTATTCCTAAGTATTAATTTTAAGCCGCTGTTCTCTTAAGCACTCTGTAGTTTCTATTCACTTATTCGTTAATATTAAATTTGAGCTGCTTCTAAAACGCACTCTGTAGTTTCTATTTACTTATTGGTTAATATTAAATTTGAGCTGCTTCTAAAACGCACTCTGTAGTTTCTATTTACTTATTGGTTAATATTAATTTTGAGCTGCTTCTAAAACGCACTCTGTAGTTTCTATTTACTTATTGGTTAATATTAAATTTGAGCTGCTTCTAAAACGCACTCTGTAGTTTCTATTTACTTATTGGTTAATATTAAATTTGAGCTGCTTCTAAAACGCACTCTGTAGTTTCTATTTACTTATTGGTTAATATTAAATTTGAGCTGCTTCTAAAACGCACTCTGTAGTTTCTATTTACTTATTGGTTAATATTAATTTTGAGCTGCTTCTAAAACGCACTCTGTAGTTTCTATTTACTTATTGGTTAATATTAAATTTGAGCTGCTTCTAAAACGCACTCTGTAGTTTCTATTTACTTATTGGTTAATATTAAATTTGAGCTGCTTCTAAAACGCACTCTGTAGTTTCTATTCACTTATTCGTTAATATTAATTTTGAGCTGCTTCTTAAAGTACTCTGTTGTTCTATTTAATTATTCGTTTGTTTTATTTACATCTATTCACTGTTAGAAAAGGAGTGTTCTTCTGTTATTTGTCCTGCGATTGTTTTTGCTTTAAATTCTAGTTTTTATTGCAATCATTAAAATTGATAACTGAGCGTACGGCCAAGGGAAGCTTTTGTTTTTGTCATATCGTTCCCTTCTGGAGCTATTACAAGTGCGAAGCTGTTGCTTTTTGAGTTTCGATTGAGCCATTTTGCGTGCGGGCGAGACATTCGCGGCTCACTGAGCCTAGGAGGCGTCCCTAGCTTTATCATTGAAGCACTGTTTGGTTGTCTATTTAACTGCGTCAGAACAGCTGACGCTGAAGCGTCAGCGGAAGCGTTCAGCCTCCTCGCGTGATGACCGACGAGAGTAAAGACTGCGACTTTTCCTGCGCGACTTCTCCGAGCAACGACACCGACAACGCACTTAAGTACTCCTCTCCTTTATTTCACTCTTCTTTCTGTCCTCCTCTATCATGTGTTTCCAACTCATTCCGGTGGTCTCTTCACACCGCACTAATATCACACGCACACGTCGACGCAATATTTCTAATCTGCGTCCTATCGACACTTCTTCCACTGAACCTTTCTCTTTCACGGTTGGACTCTGGAACTGTCAATCAGCTGTCAACAAATCTGACTTCATTTCAGCATTTTCTGTGCAATCTGGTTTGAGCATTCTAGGCTTGACTGAGACCTGGATTCGTCCAGAAGACTCTGCAACCCCAGCTGCTCTTTCTAATAACTTTTCCTTCTCTCACACCCCTCGTCAGACTGGAAGGGGTGGGGGGACGGGACTTCTTATTTCTAACAACTGGAAATACTCAACCCATTCTCCTCTATGCAATTATAGTTCATTTGAATCTCATACAATCACTGTAACATCTCCTATCGAACTCCACATTGTGGTAATCTACCGCCCTCCTACTCAACTTGGCATCTTCTTAGAAGAGCTGGATGGGCTGCTGTCCTCGTTTCCAGAGGATGGCAGCCCACTTCTAGTCTTTGGGGACCTCAACATTCACCTTGACAAACCCTATGCTGCTGACTTCAATTCACTTCTAGCTTCATTTGATCTACAACGTGTTATCACTACATGCACTCATAAATCTGGCAACCAACTTGATCTCATTTACATGCGAAATTGTATTTCAGACAATATTGTGGTCAAACCCCTACACATCTCTGACCACTTCTTCATTACATTTGACCTACATCTTGCTACTTGTGCACTCCCAACCCCTCTACCTGTTACTTTTAGAAGAAACCTACGCTCTCTCTCACACTCCCATCTTTCTTCTTTAGTATCCTCCTCCCTTCCCTCTCCTACTCACTTCTCATCCCTGGACACTAATGCAGCAACTGACACCTTATGCTCCACTATTACCTCCTGTCTAGATGCTATATGCCCTCTCTCCTCCAGGCCAGCACGATCTGCTCCGACAACCCCTTGGTTATCCGATGTTCTTCGTGAGCATCGTTCCAAACTTAGGGCAGCTGAGAGAAAATGGCACAAATCTAAGGATCCATCCGACCTCAGTATGTATCGGTCTATGCTCTCATCTTTCGCTACCCAAGTACATACAGCCAAATCTTCATACTTCCACAACAGGATCAACAATTCCCCGGACGCACGCAACCTTTTCAAAACATTTAATACACTGCTTTGTCCCCCTCCACCACCTCCCACAACTTCTATAACAGCTGATGATTTCGCCACATTTTTTACAGACAAAACTACATCGATCAATAATAAGTTCTCAGCTCCACACATACAGGAACTAAAATTGACCACAATCACGGCTGGAACCCCCCACTTCTCCTTCTGTCCTTGCTCGGAGGCAGAAGTAACCAAACTTTTCCTCTCCAGCCATCCGACGACATGTCCTTTAGATCCTATCCCCTCACACCTTCTCCAAGCAATCTCCCCTACAATCCTACCGGCGCTCACACACATCATCAACACATCTCTTCTCACAGGCACTTTTCCCACTACATTTAAGCAGGCCCGGGTAACCCCACTGCTCAAAAAACCTACACTTAACTCCTCACTCATAGACAACTACAGACCTGTCTCCCTCCTTCCATTCATAGCAAAAACACTGGAACGGGCTGTTTTCAACCAGCTATCCTTATTCCTCTCACAGAACAATCTACTGGACTCTAACCAATCAGGGTTCAGAAGCGGCCATTCAACTGAGACTGCGCTACTGTCTGTCACTGAAGCCTTGCGGACGGCAAAAGCTGAGTCCAAATCATCGGTACTCATCTTGCTGGACCTATCTGCAGCTTTTGACACTGTGAATCACCAGATCCTCCTGTCCACCCTCTCAATGCTGGGTATTACAGGGACTTCACTTCGCTGGTTCAAATCCTACCTCTCTGGTAGGTCTTTCAGAGTGGCCTGGGGAGGCGAGGTATCCAAAACTCATCAACTGGTCACTGGGGTTCCTCAGGGTTCAGTTCTTGGACCTCTCCTCTTCTCCATATACACTACATCTCTGGGCCCCATCATACAGGCACATGGCTTCTCCTACCATTGCTATGCTGATGACACACAGCTCTATCTTTCTTTCAAACCAGACGATCCATCGGTAGCTGCACGGATCTCAGGTTGCCTAGCGGATATCTCTGCATGGATGAAGGAACACCATCTACAGCTCAATCTAGCAAAGACGGAACTCCTTATCTTTCCTGCCACTCCATCTCTACAGCATGACTTCTCCATCCAGTTAGGTTCATCAACAATTACCCCATCAACTTCAGCCAGAAATCTGGGTGTTATCTTTGACAACCAACTGACTTTTAAAGACCACATAGCTAAGACCGCTCGATCTTGCAGGTTTGCATTGTACAACATCAGAAAGATCAGGCCCTTCCTAACAGAGCATGCTACACAACTCCTCGTCCAGGCCCTGGTCATTTCCAGGCTGGACTACTGCAATGCTCTTTTAGCTGGTCTTCCAGCATGTACAATCAAGCCTCTACAAATGATTCAGAATGCAGCAGCACGACTGGTCTTCAACGAGCCCAAAAAGGCCCATGTTACACCTCTCTTCATATCCCTGCACTGGCTACCGGTTACAGCACGCATCAAATTCAAGACACTGATGCTGGCCTATAGGACAGCCACCGGATCATCACCTGCCTACCTCCATTCACTACTACACATCTACACTCCTTCCAGAAGACTGAGATCCTCTAGTGAAAGACGCCTCATTGTACCACCACAGAGAGGTATTAAATCACTGTCCAGAACATTCTCGTTCAACGTTCCTGCCTGGTGGAATGATCTTCCCACCCCTATCCGGAATGCAGACTCCTTAACAGCTTTCAAACGACTGCTGAAAACCCATCTTTTTCGACACTATCTGACTCAATAAAAAAAAAAAAAAAAAATATCCTCCCTTCTAGCCTGTTTTTCCTCTCTTTCTTGATCTTCTCCTTCTAGCCTGCACTCTTCTAACAACGCCTGATATATGGTATTTTTGAACACTTCCTATGTTGATCTGCCTCCTTAGGATGAATCACTTGTTGTATTCCCAATTGTAAGTCGCTTTGGATAAAAGCGTCGGCTAAATGAATAAATGTAAATGTAAATGTAAATGCATCATGGAGAATGATCCCAGCCAAAGCTATGGACACAAAGAGCTAGCCAAGATCACCGGTTCCCTGAGTCACACCCTCATCGCTTCCCTCAAACTGAGTGACAGGCAAACCGCCCATCTCCAGCAGGAGCTGAAAAGCGCACAACAACGCATCGGACAGCTTGAACTGGAGGCTCAAGACCATCAGGAATGGTCCGACGGAACGAACCCCAGAACTACTGAGGAGATCAACAAACTGAAAGAAACTCTGGCGACCACCGCCCAAGAAATGGAACAAGCAAAGGCAGCCTACACGGAAGTCAGCGACAAGCTCCGGTACGCCGAACAGCTACTAGAAAAGGCACAACTGCACTTCAAAGACAAGAACAGCAGAATTAAAGCCCTCAAAACTCATTTGAACGAGGCAAGGACTGAACTAAGTTACCTCACTCAACAGCTGGACGACATAAAAGAAGAAGCTGAAAGTGTCAGAGATGAACTCAAACACGCTTATGAGCTGCGTCCTGAGCCAACCAGGACCCGGCGGGCCCCGGCCTCACCCCTACCAAGCAGGCCCGGGTCCCCCGTCCCTGGAACCTCATGTGAACAAAAGGGGGAGGGAGCAACTTTAAAACCCTCACCAGCTCCCTCCGAAGAGACCTACCTCACACCCAAGCTACGAGAACTTCCACGGGCCGGCCTGCAAGCATCGCACGGACTGGACCTAAAAGACCTCGACAAGCTGGCTCGAAACATAAGCAAGTTTTCCCCGAGTGCTCAAGGTTTTCAAGACGTCCACGCGTATCTGAAAGACTTAGAATTCCATCTAGAAATGAGACCCAATGTTACGGACAAAGACAGACTTTATCTTCTGCGATCAACTTCGAGCCCTGAGGTACGGAGCTTTTTGGACCGACAGCCTTCACACACAAAGACTGATTTCCATCTGCTCCGCCAAGCCCTCATCAAAGAGTTCGCAGACCCTGAATCAGAGCAAGGACTGGTGGCCGCCCTGGAGACCAAACAGGGTCGTCACGAAACGCCCCAAGCTTATTACAACCGACTGAGACGATCATACTTTGGAGCTCGCAACGAGCCCGGCATGGAAGAGGACCCAAACTTTCGAACTCTCTTCCTCAGAAATCTTCATCCTGGGGTAAGCCACCACCTTGGCGTCCTAGCGTGCCCACGAACAATGACATCGCAGCAGCTGTGAGACCTGGCACACAAAGCCTACGCCAAGCAAAAGATGGCTTCAGAAAAGGGCTCCAAACCTGCCGCAATTCTTGACATCAACACTCAAAGTCAAGGAATGGCACTGGAGGGCGCCGGTCCCCAAGACAGCGTCAAGCCACGACCCAAAGAATGGAAGTCATCCTCACTTAACAAGGAACGGGACCTCCACAGTGGCACCCGACCAAAACAAAAAAACGACCGCTGGGATGGACAGTCATCACCTGGACAACGCTGGGAGAGATCACGGAACCAGCCAAGGCAGCAGGAAAGTCGATGGGAAAAATCATGGAACTCGCAACACTCAGGCAGAGGATCTTGGGACTCTAACAGAGGGCCCAACGGGACACGACAGTCACGCTCTGGAGCCACCAGCCCAAGAAACCGTCGGAAAAACCCACCGAGATTCCATACTGACAGAACCCAAACAGAAACTGTACAAGAGCAAAAGACATCAACTAGTCTTGACTCTCAAGAGCTGTTAAAGATGATGATGAAAGAGTTCTTCCAGAGCAGAGAGCAGGATCGGAAATGGGAAAAGAAAGAAAAACCAGATTCGGCCTGACTAGCGGCAGAACAACAAGACAGCACCCACCTGGCACAACAAACCTCAGACCAAAGCACCCATGCACCTCACCCTCAAAATATTGCAGCTATCTCAACCACAGGTGAACAGGGAAGCCACCCTGAACACCCCGCTCCAGCCGTTGACACCGACCTAACACCTAGCACGGTGGACGTTAGCAGCCGCCCATCACCACCTGCTGACGATACCGCCACAATGCCCGAAAGTGCTGTTCTGGTTGTCTGCCACGCCTCTGAAGAAACCCAAACCAGTTTCCATAGTCTACCGATTTCATCCCACACTCCAGTGCCTCAACTTCTGGGCGACCTCATCGAGAAGGGTATAGCTAAAAAGTTCTACCTCTCCATCATCATCGAACGCCACATCAAAGTGGAAGCCCTCTTGGACACAGGAGCAGACATCACTCTAATGTCAACTGAACTCCTGGAAGAAATCCAAGAGAGAAACAGGAGAGCAAACAGCACCCTCAAGCTCCAAAGGTGTGAACTAAACCTCCAAGCAAACTCACACACGGGCCTGCAACTCAAACACGTGGCCCTGATCCAGCTAACTGTAGGACCAATGGATCTCATCCACCCAGTTTACATCTCACCACTAAACACCTACCCACTTCTCATCGGGAAAGAGCTGCTAAATCGCTTTGAACCTCTAATTGACTTTAAACACCTGAAGATGTGGACACAAGTCCGCGAGCCCCTCCCGTTACAGTCAGTAGACCCACAAGCACCGCAGTGTCAAACCACACACACCGACCATAGTCTACGACAGGACGATGCAAGGTCAAGGTCAGAGCCAAGCCCAAGTCCAGCGGCAACTAACAAAGCTCTCGACCCTTTTCTCTGCGCACTGCAGACTTTGGACTCAACCTCAGGTCCTCCCCAAATCAGAACTGCTGTAAATATCCAGGACCTTCCTGTGTCCGATGCAGTATTGGCTCTCTGGACAGAGATCTCAGCCATCAGTCTAAGCCTTTTCAAAACACTGAAGCAGAGACAAAAGCACCTGCCACATGTTTCCAAGCATAGCCGCTTCCCTCTCAGTCCCGAATCAACAACAATGGCTACCTCCAAGATAATCTGTGCAGCAGACATACAGTGGAACAACCGGCTGCTAAGCCACTACTTCCTGGTAATCCCTGATCTGCCTCACGAACTACATATTGGAGCAGACATCATTGTCAGACTCAACGCCTGCATCGACACGGTGAATGACATCATCTGGGCCCCGGCGTCACACCAACTGAACCCCACTGTCAACCTACAAAACCTCCGATCTGGTCAGACAGTGCCGGACGCCTGTGCCATGATTAACGAACAGGAAGTCACCATACCCGCATACAGAAAGAGCGTCAGCGTCCGCCTGAACATGCGGCCAGGACAAGCTCTCAACAGCGAGCTAGGTTTCTTCCATCCTTCCAGAACCTACCTAAGGCTAGGTCTGACCCTGGAAGCCACGCCCCTCATGGAAGTGTCATCCCGCTCCGTATACGTCTTGTTCAACAACTGCACGGCCCAAGACATCAAACTCTCTAAAGCCAGCCACGTGGGATGGCTCATCAGCCAAGAATTCCATGACTTTGAGCTAACAGTACCTATCGTAGGCCCCATACCAGCCCAGCTGCTGACAGACGAAGAGGACGATGCCGTAGTCTTCACTAAACCGCATGGAACTATCTCCATCACATCTGTGCTGCCTGTATCCAAAGAAAGCGTCTGTCGTTCAGAGCTGACTGATGACACACACCTGGCAGTCTACGCTGTCTCCTCCCAACCTCTGACAGCACAAGCAGAACAAGTGACCCTCATGGCTCAGAACTCCTTAAACACAGAACCCACAGATGAACCCTACCCCGGGTTCAACGCACAGATCCAACAGATCTTGGAGGAAGCAGACGCCCTCCACTGTGACGCTGAGCGCCAGGGACTCAAAGAAGTCCTACATAAATACAAAGACTCCTTTGCTAAGGACTCTCTGGACTGTGGCCTAACCAACATCCACACCGTGCGCATTCCGACAAACCCAAGTGCACCACCTACATATGTGCGCCAGTACAAAATTCCTATCGCATCGTATGAGTCGGTACAGGAAATCATCGACTCCATGCTGGAAAAGGGAATCATCTGCCCCTGCAACAGCACATACTCTGCACCTATTTGGCCAGTTCTCAAGCCTAACGGCAAATGGAGGCCTACTATTGACTATCGTAAACTGAACAAACAGGTACCCCTGTCACGATGGCCCATGACACAACTGGACCAAGAAATACCCAAAATAAAAGGCTCCACGATCCTATCCACTATGGACGTTGCCTCCGGATTTTGCCTCCTTCCACAAGCTGGCATTCAATTTTGGCAACCGACAATATACCTTCACGCGGTGTCCCTTCGGCTATGCCAACTCACCAGCTGAATTCAACATCTTTCTAAACAAAGCCTGCCCTGATGCCAGAGCCAGAGGCAACATAATCTATGTCGACGACCTGCTCTTGCAGAGCACCAACGCGGCAGACCATCTAAAGGAAATCGACCACGTCCTAAATCAGCTGACTACAGCAGGTGCCAAAATTGCACTCCACAAAGGCCAAACCAAAACCAAAGTGAACAAAGTGTCACCAACCCGTGACTTTCCTCAACAGCCAACGAATCCGAGATGGCGTGGTAACAAACGCACGCATAGCCACCTGGCTGATGACGCTTCAAGGACGCGATGTCGAGGCACGATTTGCCCAAAACCACAAATCAGCTTTGGGTAATGGACTTGCAGCTTGCCAGAATTGCTCCAGCGACACACAATGCACAATTACAGAGCCCATCGAACCAGCGCAACCACTGCTTACAAACCACAAATACTTTGATGAGAATGTGTGCGAGGGCATGCCCACTGCTTACGTCGGCGGTTGCTCCTACAACAACCAAGGAACCTTGAAAGCGGGCGCTGGCGTGGTCTGGCTCAACAACAACCCCTGCCAACCACAACACTTCAAACTAGGCCCGCATTCCTCTCAATATGCAGAAGTGGCAGCCATCCTCATCACGTTGCAGCTGGCTGCATCCCACAACATCAAAGAACTCCTCATCTGCACTGACTCAAACTACGCTCGCCTGAGCTTCACATGCCACCTGGCGGGATGGAAGCAAAATGGATACAAGACTGCCAACAACAAAGCTGTCAAGCATCAAGAGCTATTCCAAGCATGCAAGGCCATCATCCTAAACCATGATATAACCGTGTATTGGAAGAAGGTCCGAGGCCACTCACGACAACCAGGCCAAGACAAAGACCTTAATGATCAAACTGATGCACTAGCTAAAACAGGTGCACTGCATGGAGAAGCGTGGACCCCACCCCCCCTTTCACCCTACTCCGCTGTCTCCGCTATTACCCGCCGCCAACAGGCCAATGCCAACCACAACCCCGCCTCCACCCATGTCGCACTGTCCCCACAGTTCAGTCCAAGCGACCTACTCACCCTACAAGCCTCAGACCCTATACTGCAGACTATTATATCTCATATCTCTGATCCAACAAACCACCCTATCTCTCCTTCCGACCTAGCACGGTCTTCCGACCTCCGCACCCTCCATTCCATCAAGCACATGCTGCATCTACGCGACGGTCTCCTCACATACGTCCCTGAGCCACTCACTGCGCCTCAGCTTGTGGTCCCTCAGTGCCAAAGGGGGATTATGCTCGCACATGCTCACGATGCCCCATGTGCTGGACACCACGGAGCAAAGGCCACCTACGATACGCTGAAACAGGTGGCATACTGGCCTGGAATGCAGCAAGACATTGAAGATTATGTGAAGGGATGCCTCGTTTGCTGCCAGTTCCAACCAGCAAACTCAAATCACCGAGCACCACTACAACGGAAAGGAGTCACCTTCCCTTGGTCAGACCTCCAGATAGACTGGGTGGGACCTCTGCCACGGTCAACCCGAGGTAAAAAATACTTCCTCTCCATGGTTTGCGAGTTCACCAAGTGGGTAGAGTGCCTCCCCGCCCCTAATGACACCGCAGAAACCACTGCCTGCCTGCTGATGAATCACGTCTTTTCAAGATTCGGGCTACCTCTGAGGATCAACTCGGACCGAGGAACCCACTTCACAGCTGAAGTAATGCAGGAAGTCTGGAGACTGCTCGGGATACAAGCTAAGCTACATATAAGCCACCATCCAAAATCTTCGGGGCAAGTTGAGAGGGTTCATCGCACGGTGGTCAGCATGCTGAAAAAGTATGTAGCAGCCAACCAAAAGGATTGGGACATTAAGTTGCCCCTGGTACTGATGGCTGCCAGAGCCAACCCACACAAGTCCACTGGTGTACCGCCATTTGAAATGATGACGGGGCGACAAATGACACTCCCATTACACCTGCTGTACCAACCCGGAGATACAAACCTCGCCACCGCATACACCACTCACCAGTACCTTGAAGAACTGCACCAACACCTGAGAACGACCTTCTCGTTCGCTCAACAACAACTCCAAAGAAGCTCAGAAGGTCGTAAAGCCTATTACGACCAAAAGGCCTCACATCAGGAATTCAATGTTGGGGACAAGGTGTGGTACTACCGCTTTGCCCAGCCACGGCAAAGCGGGCCCTATCGTCTGTCAAAGAAATTCCTACCTCACTGGACTGGACCCCACCAGATCGTAGACAAGCTCTCGCCCGTCGCCTACCGAATCAGAATCAGGCAAGGCCGCAACGAACCAGTACTTCGATGGGTACATCGAAACCAGATCAAGAAACATTGGGGCTCCAACAGATCAGAAGAGGGGGAAACCCAAAACCGCTGACACAGACCAAGCCCAGACCACATCTCACACTAACACAAGTTCTTATGTTTTGTTTGTATGTATTTGTTTTGTTTTGTCCCCCTAGGAAAACACACACAACCCCCCTCACAAACACAACACAAACCACCCACACCTGTCTTCGCCACCTCTCTGCGAGGAGACGATCATTCCTGACGCCTAGGCAAGGCAAGGCAAGTTTATTTATATAGCACATTTCATACACAATGGTCATTCAAAGTGCTGTACATAAAAAGGAATTAAAATCACAATAGCATAAAATTTTAAAATAATAATCACAACAATAAAAACAAAATTAAGAACATTTAAGATGATTTAAAAAAAAGAAAATGATTTCAAATTAATTAATACAGTAAAATGATTATACATAAAATAATGCAAACTGTTCGGACGTAGCACAGTGCTCATTCAATAAATGCACAACTGAACAGGTGAGTTTTGAGTCTGCATTTAAATGTGGCTAATGTATTAGTACATCTGATCTCTTCTGGAAGCTGATTCCAACTGCGGGCAGCATAATAGCTAAAAGCGGATTCCCCTTGTTTTGTGTGAACCCTTGATATTACTAACTGACTCGATCCTAGTGATCTGAGTTGTCTGTTAGGTTTATATTCAGTGAGCATATCTGCAATGTATGTAGGTCCTAGGCCATTGAGTGCTTTATAAACAAGTAAAAGTACTTTAAAATCTATCCTAAACATAACTGGAAGCCAGTGTAAGGACCTAAGGACTGGTGTAATATGCTCTGATTTTTTGGTTCTAGTCAGAATCCTGGCAGCAGCGTTCTGTATGAGCTGCAGCTGTCTAATGGTCTTCTTGGGAAGGCCAGTGAGGAGACCATTACAATAGTCCACCCTGCTGGTGATAAAGGCATGAACAAGTTTCTCCAAATCTTGACGGGAAACAAAACATCTAATTCTTGCAATGTTTTTAAGATGATAGTATGCTGATTTAGTTACTGCTTTAACATGACTACTGAAACTGAGGTCTGACTCCAGAATCACACCCAGATTCTTGACTTGATTTTTTGTTTTTTGACCCCTAGTGTCAAGGTACGCATTTACCTTATGAACTTCATCTTTGTTTCCAAATGCAATGACTTCCGTTTTCTCCTTGTTTAACTGTAAAAAGTTTTGGCACATCCAACTGTTAATTTCATCAATGCATTGGCAGAGAGAGTCAATGGGGCTGTAGTCATTTGGCGATAAGGCTAGGTAAATCTGGGTATCATCTGCATAGCTGTGATATGCAATTTTGTTCTTTCTCATTATTTGACTTAGTGGGAGCATATACAGGCTGAACAACAGCGGTGCTAGAATTGAGCCTTGTGGGACTCCGCATGTCATGGACGTCCACTTAGACTTATGTTCTCCTATACTCACATAATAGCCTCTCCCTTCTAAGTATGACCTGAACCATTTGAGAACCATCCCAGAAAGCCCGACCCAGTTTTCCAGTCTATCTAAAAGAATGTTATGATCGACAGTGTTTAGGCGAATATCTTTATGAGCGCTGTCTCTGTGCTATGATGTTGTCTGAAGCCAGATTGGAAATGGTCCAGGTATCCATTTGAGTTTGTGTAGTGATTCAGCTGATTGAAAACAACCTTTTCAATAATCTTGCTTATGAAAGAAAGATTTGATATTGGTCTATAGTTGCTCAATATGGTGTTATCAAGATTTTTCTTTTTCAGAAGGGGCTTAACGGCTGCAGTTTTCAGGGAGTTTGGAAAAGTCCCAGAAAGAAGTGAGGTGTTCACCACTTTTAAAAGATCTGCTTCTAAACAGCTAAGCACACTTTTGAAAAAAGATGTGGGAAGTGTGTCGAGGTGGCAGGTTGACGATTTGAGGTGCTTTACTGTTTCTTCCAAAATGTTGCTATCGATTTCTTCAAAAGTAGACATAATGACTTCTTTTTGAAATTGCGGTCGAATCTGTCTGACCTCTGCATAACTTGAGGGTGTGCTAATTGTCTTTATGATATTATTGATCTTCTCAGAAAAGAAGGAAGCAAACTCATCGCACTTGCTGTCAGAGAGCAGTTCACTAGGGATCTGACTAGGGGGGTTTGTTAGTCTCTCAACGGTAGCAAAAAGAGTGCGAGTGTTGTTTAAGTTGCTGTTTATAAGGTTTGAGAAGAATGTTTGTCTAGCTTTACCTAGTTCAACATTGAAAGCATGAAGGCTGTCTTTATAGATGCTATAGTGAATTTCAAGTTTTGTCTTCCGCCACATCCGTTGTCTTTTTATTATCTGTACTGCTGTTGATTTTCTCCACAGTGATTTCTGTCTGCCGGTCATCTGTCTGACCTTCACAGGTGCGAACTTAACTTTTGAGTTAAAGGAGTCCAGGAGAAAATCAACAGAGTCTGCAGAAATGCTTGGCATTGAAGATATAGCCTTCATAAATAGCACACTCGTGTTATCGTTAATGCATCTCTTTCTGACAGAGACTGATCTAGATTCAGTGGTAGCAGAGATCAATATATCAAAGAAAATACAGAAGTGATCAGATAGTGCTACATCCTTGATAACAGTGGATGAAATGTTTAGACCCTTACTGATGAGTAAATCAAGAGTGTGTCCACGATTGTGTGTAGGCCCATGCACATGCTGAATCAGGTCAAACGTGTTCAAAACCGTTATAATTTCTTTTGTAGTTTTGCTTTCTGCATTGTCTATGTGAACATTAAAATCCCCTGCAATAGCAAAACAGTCAAACTCTGAACAAATCATTGATAGCAGTTCTGTGAACTCTTCAACAAAGGCTGGAGAGTATTTTGGGGGCCTGTAAATAATGATAAACAGAATGCGAGCACCTTTCAGCAGAATCCCTAGATATTCAAAAGACAAGTACTGACCAAATGACACTTGTTTGCATTCATAGACATCTTTAAATAGGGCAGCTACACCACCTCCCCTTTTGCCAGCTCTGCAGACATTCATGAAAATAAATTTAGGAGGGGCTACTTCATTGAGGACTGTTGCATAAGAGCTGTCTTCTAACCATGTTTCATTTAAAAACATTAAATCCAGGTTGTTTGTGGTTATAAAATCATTGATCAGAAGTGATTTATTTTTTAGTGAGCGAACATTTAAAAATGCTAGCTTGATGGCATCACTTTTTGTCTCTAGAGCAATCTTAGTTTGATGCCTAATAAGCCTCAGATTAGATGTGTGAACTGTACGATTTGAGAGGGCCTTAGACTTTCTATCACATATTAAAACAGAAATAGGGAAAGCTACAGGCACACTGGATTCCTGCTTGTTTTGTAAACATTCCTGATTGTTGCTGTTACCGTAGCGGGGACCCGACACATATCACTGAGAGCTGTTATCAGTTGTTTTTGGTTCACTCACAGCAGACGCAGGAGGGTTTGAGCCCTGGCGTTGTGGCAGCGGCCGGAGAGCTCTCACTGGAGGAGGAGGGTGAGCTGGGCCCACAGGCTTTGGTGGTTGTGGCGCCTGTCGTTTTTTAGTTGATAACTGGGGGCTTGCAGCAAAAGAGTGGGAGAGTCTGGTTCCAGCATATACCAGTTCCTCCATTTTCTGTGAGAAGCTTAGAAGTGGAGATGCTGGAGAGAGGGATAATGTGTCTGGTGAATGGAGCTCTGGCTCTGGAGTTTCCGGTGGCTGGAAAATGTTGTTGTCCTGGCTTCTCTGACTGTTTACCAGAAAGTCGTCCTTCGGTGTTGGGTCTGTCTGTGATAAGCTCTGTGCGCAGGGCTCAGCCAGGAAAGTGTCCATAAGCAGTGCTTGTTGTGACTGCGTGGCGTTGTCAGTGTCCTTGTTGGTTGTGTTGGCCACATGATGACTCTGAAGCTGATAAGATGTCCTGTCGTCACTTTGTCCAAGTGTGTGTGTGCCATTCATGTTGGGTAGACTCACACATTCTACTGATGGATGCCGGAGTGAAAAATAGATATTGTCCTTAAGCACTCTCGCACCAAGTTTGTTTGGGTGAAGGCCGTCCAGTTTGAACAGTTGTCTATGGCCCCAGAAAAGATTGAAGTTGTCAATGAAGTTGACTCCTTTTAGACTGCAGGTTCTTTGTAGCCAGGTATTCAGTCCGAGCAACCGTGAAAACATGTTAGTTCCCCTTGCTGGGAGTGGTCCACTGATGAACGACTGAATTTCAAGTCTTTGAAGTGTTTCAATGAGTTCAACGAAATCCTTCTTTAGGAGTTCTGACTGCTCTTTCCGAATATCGTTCTTTCCCACATGGATGATGATTCGATTTGCAGTCTTGTGCTTCATTAGAATGTTCGGAAGTTCTTTGTTCACATCAGAGACGGTTGCTTGAGGACAGCAGCATGTAGTTGTAGTTCTGCTACTGATATTTCTGATAATGGAGTCACCCACTATGAGAGTCCTGGGCTCGGGTGCGCTCTGAGCTGAGTGCCGCTGTCTGCTCGACCTTGCGCGCCTGTTTGTAGCGATGTTAGCAGTTGGCTGACATGATATATGTTCAGTCACATTTGGGGATTCCTCACCCACATTCATTAATGCATCAAATCTGTTTTCTAGCTGTATAGGGGGTGGTAAAACAACAGTTTTTGCAAGCCTTGTCGTGGCCATATCTGGGGTAGAGGATGATACCGCAGCAATACGAGATACTCTTGATAGTCTGATGTCTCGAGTGCCTTTGGGTCTCGCTCTCTGTTTTTGCCATCGATTTGTGTGTCGATCAGTTTTGGCTTGTTCCTCTACATTTCTAAACTGTCGATATTGACTAGATTCACAGGACTCACCGGCTGTATGCTGAGGGGGTCCGTGATGATGATCTTCTGTGTGTTCCGCCTGTTTTGGAAGTCCAGCAAGTAACTTTGTTTCTAAAATCACAATCCTTTGTAGAAGTCTGTGGCAGTTTGTGCAGCAAGTAGATTCCAGAATAGGCATTTTCTTTCTTGTCTGTTGAAAGTAGGCAGCTGTGTTTTCCCGTCTCCGGAATGTAAACTGCTGGCAGTGGGAGGCAAAAAGTCTCCTTTTTTCATGATATTTGTATCAAAAATGTGTTGTATGAGCACTGTGCTCATCTGCTGAAGTTAAATATTTGAAAAATCGGAGAAAAGTTTAAAAGCAGGGAGCAAAGCGCGGAGCAGTAAGCAAAAGCGTCCGAACAGTAGCAAAGCTGGAAGCAGTCTAATCTCACTTAACGTCTTTGTGTGTTGTTTTTCCCTTTTCCCCTTTCGCTTTCCTTTTCCTCTAGGCCCCACCAAAACTTAACTCACTTTTCCTTCGAGCCTAGATCCTGAAGGTGGAACTGACACTGCGCACCAAATTATGAGCAAATTATTGTCACAACTCTCGGTTAATAATGAAGGCGGCTCCGCCACCCATGGTCCTCATAGCTAACTGTCCCCTTATGTGTTCTCTGTCACCAGGAAGATGTTCAGACTCGCCGTCCTGTTGCTCTGCGTAGTCGGGGTCGTACCCCAGCCAGAAGTCGCCACGCTCGGACCAGCGTCAGGGATCGTACTCCGTGAACAACCGGGGTTATTGATCACTAATTGTAAAATCTACACCCAAAAGGTGTACGTACGATTCAACCCCCGCGATGTTTTCCGAGCACACTACACCCTCCCATCTCCTAAGACCACGTGGGCGGGCACCCGTTGGACTCGGGAAGCCTTCGCCCACACACAAGCAGATGTGACACACATGCTGCGCCAGTTACAAAAAATGACCGTAACCCAAGCTGAGTTAAGCGGGTACAACCGGCGCTCCAAACGGTTTTTGGGCGCCCTGTTGGGAGCTGCTGCGGCTGTGGGAACTCTGTTTAACATCGGCATGACTACCGCCAATGCGGTAAATCTGGCCACAGTCAGACGACATGTGGGTGAGATCCAAGCCGAAATACCCGACATCCGGCACCAGCTTCTAGTCCAAAGCTTGGCCCTACAAACCTTCGGAAAATCACTGAACGGCACCATTACAGTCTTGAACACCCATAGCACTCTGCTAAACCAAACAATCCATGCCCTCAATAAGCTGTTTTCAGTCGTGCAAGACGACCTAGCTCAAATTCAATTGTTAACCAATCTCATGACCGACATGTTAAGAGAGATAAGCTCCTCAATTGACAGTTTAGCCATGGGCAGAATTCCTCCCTACCTAATACCCCTAAGCCTAGTCCAAGACATACTAGCCGCCTCGACCACTGGTCCCGCTCATCCCCTTCAAGCCCATCTTGCCTACTCCCTGGGCAGCGCCATCCCATTGTATGTCGACCCAGATGCAGGAGACATAGCCTTTCTCCTCAGTCTACCCGTCATTGACTCCAATAACATCTACCGGTTAAAGGACGTCGTGAACGTGGGCTTTTGGCAAAGAGATACCTATGTCAAAATACACACTCCCGAGGTTGTTGCCTACCACGATAATAACGAACAGTTGTATCTGGCCCCTAACCTCAAAATGTGTACGCTTACCAAAGATATTCATTATCTATGTCCAAGTAAACCCTTTGTCCGGGATAACACCGAAGGCATTTGCGGCCTCGAATCCATCCGACCCGATACCAGTTGTTCCGCGGAAGCTATGCCACGGTCTCAGGTGGAGGAGACCCAAGCCGAAATTGTTGGGAACCAGTGGCTGGTCAGTACTTCAGTGCGTACAGCTACCCTGTCGTATGACCAGCACGACACGGCTACCCATATTACGTTGCCGAACCAAACCCTCTGGGTCAAGGTTCCTAAAGGCTCAATTCTCCACATCGATGACCTGGCACTATACCACCTCCCCGAAGAGGAATATAAAGCTGAGCTCGAAATTTCGCCCTTCTTCAAACAGCATTCCTTTGACCTCGATCCTGAGTTGGAGGAAAGGATCAAGGTAGAAGGATTGCAACTAATTGATTTAACTCCCATTAACACGGCTTTGGAAGCCATCGCTCGCCTTCCACCCGCCGGTCCCCCAATTATTCGGTCTTGGTCCGCCGCCGACACGGCACTGTGCGTCTCAACCATCGTCGGATACGCGGTAACCCTAACCCTCGCCTTCCTCCTCCACAAACAAGTAAGCGCGGTCCAAGAGTCTCTCAATAAATGTACTTCCGGCGTTCCACGCATTTTTCGCAGCGAGAAAACCACCCAAGAATCTGAACCCGAGCCCGAGAACGCGACGAATCTAATTGAGATCACACCCATGCCGCCCCGTCGATCCACTGACTATTAGAACCGACCCAAGAGAAACCCCAGTCACACGGCCCCCGCCAATGATCCCTATACCGTTTGAAATAACCTTAACTATACCCACAAATAGCTACAGCCTTGCACCAGAGTTCAGCGAGTGATGGAGATGTTGTTTGTGTTTTGTGAGTGCCTTGGTCTCTCTCTCTCTCTCTCTCTGCCTTCTTGTTCCAGTGTCTGCCGATGTTTGCACCAGGAACATCACCAGCCAAGAGGGGGACTATGTAGGATTTTAGTTACACAAAACCATAAGTAATGAACAAATCTCCATACTCCATGTGAAGATCAAGATTCTTTTGTCTGAACCATTTGCCGAAACGGCGCGAAAACACTGGCGTCACGGTGTCTACCCGATGGTCCGTCTGCTACACTGCAGGGAACAGAGCGGCCATAAACTTAATCCCATTAGGGAGACAACAGTGATTTGTGTTTGGCGTAAACTAGCTAATCGCTAATTCATGACTACAATCTTTTGATCCTTGTGAAACTCCCGGAAAAGGACAATCCCCAAAGATCGTCTCCCCCCCCCTCGACATTCCACAAAGAACCAGTTGTCTCGCGCACTTTGGCCGAGACCATCATAAAACTGAGTCACGAATAAACAAAGAACAATGATCGATTCCAGATTGCCCGTTCTGGCCCGCCGAACTCTTACTGACCTCCGCTCAAGCAGCGTGGGGTTTTTCCACTTAAAACCCAGAAATACCCCACTGCGCACAGAATGTGCGGACAAATATGATACAGGAGAAAAAGAAACCAAGAACGCTATTTCAATCACTCAAACTTACTATGCAAAAGGATAGGACACCCTCCTTTCTGTATGTCAATGTGTGCCGTGTATTCATGTACTTTACTATACCTTGTGCCTTAATTAATCAAGCTATTAAGCGTGTATCCCATGTGTAACCTTATAGTTCTGTATTTAGTCTCTTTCGAAAGATCATAACGACTGCAGGTTGTCTGAGTGAATGAGAATTTCATTTTGTGTGTATTGTATGCATTACACTAGTTAACAGAAGTTAATAACTAAATCGCAGAGAAATCTATATCCAAATAAAATTACATGCCAGGAGGAGTGGCATGGGTGCGGGACCCCGCCCGTGGCCACCCCATTGGTTCGCAGCCCTCGGGGTGGTGCTTAGGAAGACCCTTTAAAACTTACTGACCCGAACCAGAACATTGGCTTGAATTGTGCTTGAAGTGCTGACTTGAACTGACGGAACTGAGCGAGAAGGGCCCTGGAAACATCCTGAAAGACTCTAAACTTTCTCTGCCAACGATCGCCTGCTCGTTCCAACTACAAGGCATTCTTGCCCTCCAGAACTCACAAGAAACTGCAAAAGACTTTCGCATCTCGATTTGAACCTTCAGAGCCTACGCGCCTCGCAACCCAGGCGCCAATCGAACTCTGAGAGCAACTACGGTTGCCCAACCCTCATCCTGAGGAATTCCCAAAGACGTCATCCGAAAGACCGACAAGCAAGCAACCAACCAGGGCATCCGCTGAGACGAGCCTCCAGCCCAGACGGAATCCCCATTCCGGCCAAGAGCAAGTAAACAAGGTCTCCCATTTCTTGTTGAAATCTGGTGCGTTTTGTTTAAGTTAGATCTCTGCTTGATGATTTTCTGAGGTTGTGATTTGAGAAGCTAGTAACGGTAATATAACAAGTCTTGGGTTTTCTCAAAATTCATAAAATCCCATCTCTGAAACTGTATGAGTGTGTGTGTGTGTGTGTGTGTGTTCATGTTTTGAGTAGTTTAGCTTTGTAATCCTAGTGTAGTTTTCAATAAATCATTGTTTTCATTGAGAGAATTGTCTTGCCTTTTGTGTTCACAAAGTACTATTTTGCCCAGATCAAGCTACCTGGCTTTAGTTTCCCAAAGTAATATTTAAGTTTATTTACGCTCCTGCCAATGAGCGTGAATAGACTTTGGAATTGATAAAGTGTATTGATTTGACCGATTCGGTGGACGACCGGTCAAGAAACATAAACTATTAATTCTAAATTGATTTCCCTGAAGTTCAGATTCGATACTATATCCGAATCAACTTTAAATTTGAGTTAATTTCTACAGATTGCATCCTGCAAGATTTCCTGCATTTTACATTTTGGAAGTATTTCTTACAAGCTGTTCTGATCAAAAAACTGTGCACACACAGACACAATTCAAACAAGAGGGCTTATTGAAAATGACTGAAGAGCAAGAAGAGCAGAAGGCAGGTGCCAGAATGGCAGTATGAGAGTTCTTGAATGCCTAGCTGAATGTAAGTCTCTTTGGCTTTGTTGCAGGAATCCAGATGGAGATCGGGAACGAAGGAGATCGGGATCGCTGGAACACAGGAAAAATCTAAAGATAAGTAACACGCGGGCAGTATGCTCGTCCTGATTTTGCCAAGTGGTTCTTGTCCTGAGACCAATATCTTTAATGATGTTCCTGGGACAACAACTGCGCGAGCCAATCAACGTTTACGATGTCATCACAGTGCGCCATGCTGCTGCCTATTGCGCCAAAGTTAAAAGAAAAAATCAGCAAGGCAAACCAGTCTGTCAAGCACAGTTACAAGGTAAGACCATCGTTTTTAAACATCCTCATTCATTTACAGCATTGTAGCCATTACGTTTGATGATCGTAAAATGCATATTTGTTTGTATATTACCAATTTTCACCTTCTAATAACACTGAGTTAAGAGTTGATACCAGTATACAGCTCAAAATGAAATGGTCTGATAGGAACAAAGATCTTTATGTCATTTTTATAGTTTAAAAACAATAACTAAACTGGGCTACAGACTGCCACTAAATGGTCGCATAGGTGTTTTGTGCCACTGCAAAGTTTCTCAAGTTCTAATTTATTGGTGTAAACAAATAAACAAGTATGAACAAACGCGATGAATCAAGTCGTCTCTTGATTTATTCCGTTACCCGATGTTGTTTTCAGACCATCATACGAGTATGTTGCCCTCAAGTCGTCTCTTGATTTATTCTGTTACCGGATGTTGTCTTCAGACCATCATACGAGTATGTTGCCCTCAAGTCGTCTCTTGATTTATTCTGTTACCGGATGTTGTCTTCAGACCATCATACGAGTATGTTGCCCTCAAGTCGTCTCTTGATTTATTCCGTTACCCGATGTTGTCTTCAGACCATCATACGAGTATGTTGCCCTCAAGTCGTCTCTTGATTTATTCCGTTACCCGATGTTGTCTTCAGACCATCATACGAGTATGTTGCCCTCAAGTCGTCTCTTGATTTATTCCGTTACCCAATGTTGTTTTCAGACCATCATACGAGTATGTTGCCCTCAAGTCGTCTCTTGATTTATTCCGTTACCCGATGTTGTTTTCAGACCATCATACGAGTATGTTGCCCTCAAGTCGTCTCTTGATTTATTCTGTTACCGGATGTTGTCTTCCGACCATCATACGAGTATGTGTCCCTCAAGTCGTCTCTTGATTTATTCTGTTACCTGATGTTGTCTTCAGACCATCGTACGAGTATGTTGGCCTCAAGTCGTCTCTTGATTTATTCTGTTACCTTATGTTGTCTTCAGGCCATCATACGAGTATGTTGGCCTCAAGTTGTCTCTTGATTTATTCCGTTACCCGATGTTGTTTTCAGACCATCATACGAGTATGTTGCCCTCAAGTCGTCTCTTGATTTATTCTGTTACCTGATGTTGTCTTCAGACCATCGTACGAGTATGTTGGCCTCAAGTCGTCTCTTGATTTATTCTGTTACCTTATGTTGTCTTCAGGCCATCATACGAGTATGTTGGCCTCAAGTTGTCTCTTGATTTATTCCGTTACCCGATTGTTAGGGATCGCCGAGCGGTTGATCCAATTATGATCCGCACAACAGGACTTTGCAGTGAGAAGTGGATTTTATTTACAAGTGCAGA
This sequence comes from Garra rufa, assembly GCF_049309525.1. Taxonomy (NCBI): domain Eukaryota; kingdom Metazoa; phylum Chordata; class Actinopteri; order Cypriniformes; family Cyprinidae; genus Garra; species Garra rufa. Next base: position 36,574,611 of record NC_133370.1, read on the forward strand.
GGTGAAATCAAACAAGCAACAGAATAGAACGGAAAACAAAACTGAAACCATAAACAAAAACAAAACTGCACTATGGCAACACCTCTCACTGCAACTGTGAGGGCATTCAAAAAAAAGGCCGGAGCCACCTGTAGCACCACACACCACCTCCCTTCTATTGAGCTCTGGCAGCCATCTTATAGTTATGGCCCCTCCCCTTCCTGTATCACAGAGATCTATAATTTAGAGCATTTATATACATAACACATCTACAACATAAACAAAACACAAAAACACACAACACTATACTTAAACCATAAACAATAGCCACACAATACTCTGATCCAGACTAACACAAACACCTTACAACAGTCCAATTCAGATGTTATCAGTGCCGGCATTTAGACCGTGTAGAGTGATATGCTGTATGTATACTCATGAGGTGAGGTATGGGTGTGGATATGTTCATAGTGTCACAGTCACAGGATCACTCTGTGACACCGATGTTGTCTTCAGACCATCATACGAGTATGTTGCCCTCAAGTCGTCTCTTGATTTATTCCGTTACCCGATGTTGTCTTCAGACCATCATACGAGTATGTTGGCCTCAAGTCGTCTCTTGATTTATTCTGTTACCTTATGTTGTCTTCAGACCATCATACGAGTATGTTGCCCTCAAGTCGTCTCTTGATTTATTCCGTTACCCGATGTTGTCTTCAGACCATCATACGAGTATGTTGGCCTCAAGTCGTCTCTTGATTTATTCCGTTACCTGATGTTGTCTTCAGACCATCATACGAGTATGTTGGCCTCAAGTCGTCTCATGATTTATTCCGTTACCTGATGTTGTCTTCAGACCATCATACGAGTATTTTGGCCTCAAGTCGTCTCTTGATTTATTCCGTTACCTGATGTTGTCTTCAGACCATCATACGAGTATGTTGGCCTCAAGTCGTCTCTTGATTTATTCTGTTACCTTATGTTGTCTTCAGACCATCATACGAGTATTTTGGCCTCAAGTCATCTCTTGATTTATTCCGTTACCTGATGTTGTCTTCAGACCATCATACGAGTATTTTGGCCTCAAGTCATTTCTGATTTATTCTGTTACACGTTTTTAAGCCATCAAATGAATGATCTGCTTTATTAAATAAGTTAAAATCATCAAAATAGTTTTTGCAAGGAACAAAGAAAAGTACTGCATCCAAAATTCATATATCATGTTTATAATTATAGTTGCTTTTTAGCTGTCTTTTTATATTGTCATTATAATTTGTCTTTTATGAATTTAATTCAGTTAAAAGAAAAAAATTACATTTTTTCTTATAGCTTATGCATTTAAAGGACAGAAAGTAGCATTGAGAGGATATAATGGAAGGTAAGATTTTACTTTATTTAATGTAATTTAACAATGTTTAGTTTTTAACATGGTTTAAGTCTAATACAGTACACTTTATGGTGTTATAAACATGTTTTGTAATGTTCTAAAATGTGCATTTTTTATTTATTGTTTAACAGTGAACCCAGTGTGCATGCAAAATGTGTCATCTATTAATTATTCTTCATCTTTGTAGATGTTAAGGCATTAATGTGTTATCAAAATAAGAGCCCAACATTCACAGTAGGAAGTGTGGGGCCATATAACATCCAAGTGCAAAGTTTGAACACATTAATGGAGGACAGCAAGGTTTCTGACAAAGTAAATTAATGTTTTTATATTAAATGGCTATGCAAATTTTCAATGCGTATTTCCTGTCTACTTTTTCTACCACTAAGGCAAACGTCCACTGCTTCTGTCTAGCCTTTAGCCTTCAAATTCATAAGTTTTGCATTTGATTGACAAAGATATATTGTCTATTTTCTTTGCTTGCCAAAAGCCAAAAGACACTAAAACATTTTTTTTTACTCTCTTCCAGTCTGTTTAAACTTTAAAGGAACACTCCACTTTTTTTGGAAATAGGCTCATTCTCCAACACTCTCCAAGTGTTCCTTTAAGGGTTACATCACGTCTTGTCTTGTGAACTAAGCATGATCATATTTAATTATGTAATTGTTTTAAATTTCCATTTACAAAACCAAAAAGATCCAGTCTAGAACGGGACTATGTCAGAGTTCTACCCCTACAAGATACACCAGCCACGCCCCCTGAAGACACACACACACGTTCACTGTCACCTGACTACTAATTACTCACCTGGATCCAATCAGCTCCCCTATATATACCCGCACTGTTTCATTCCTCGTTGTCTGATCTACCGATCACACCCCTGCTATCTCCTCCCATTGGACTCTATGTTTTCCTGGTTCCAGCTTTGGATTGACTTCAGTATACATTGGACATTCCAGATAAGATCTATCCACTCATTACCTGCTTCAGTATACTGGCAAAACCTGTTAATAAACTTACCTTTTATCATATACTCTCACCTCCGTCTCTGTCTCCCTCTGTGCTGTGACAGAAGATCAGACCAACAAACAATATGGACAACGAGGAAACACCTGCACCAGATCTGCTCACCGAACTCATCAAGGCCTTCAAAGCGGCGCTAACACCATCTCCCGCGCCGCCATCTGCCTCAGGAAGTCCCATGGCTTTACCAGACACATTTTCGGGTGAAGCGGCTGAGTGTAGCGGTTTCCTACTGCAAGTCCAACTATTTATCAAGATGCAACCACAGCAATTTCCCACGGACGAATCTAAGGTAGCGTTTCTCATTTCTCTTCTCACTGGAAAGGCTCTGCAATGGGCGAAATCTATATGGCAAGCTAACACTCCTTTAATTCAGTCATTTGAGCAATTCACCTGTCATTTCTCTGAGGTTTTCAGTTCGAACACAGATGTACTCACCATTTCTGATCAGCTCTTCCGACTACAACAAGGTTCTTCTTCCATCCACGAGTACACCCTCCATTTCCGGACACTGGCGGCGGCTAGTGGCTGGAATGAGACATCGCTGCTGGGTGCCTATCGTCAAGGTCTCCACCCAGATATTCGCGCCGCTATGGCCATCTATGATGACAACATCGGGTTGGAGAACTTTCTACAGCGAGCTACGAAGGTATCCCAGCGCCTAGCCGCCTGCCAGCCAACTGAAACCACTCCTCAGTCCGCTACGGTGGCAGCTTGCTCTCCAGTACCAGAACCCATGCAACTTGATTCAACTCGTCTCACGTGGTCCGAACGTCAACACCGCCTCAAGGAAAAACTCTGCTTATACTGTGGACAACCTGGTCATATTCTACGCACCTGTCCTGTCAGACCCCCACGTCCGGTGGTGAGTACCATTCAATCAGACATTGAAACTGCTCACCTGACTCTGATACCAGTGACGCTGCGTACTGCTAAACAAGATCTTTGTGTTTCTGCTCTCCTTGACTCAGGCTCTTCGGGAAACTTCATCTCCCAAGAATGCATAGATCTCTTACGCTTGTCACGTCACCGCCATAGCCCTGAACTATCTGTCAAGACCATCCAAGGGAAACCACTCGGACGTGGGCGGATTCGGTATTCTTCTCCATACATCACTCTGCAAATTGGCTTTTTTCATCAAGAACAAATCAAGTTTCTGGTACTGGAGAATTCCACAGTTGACATCATCTTGGGACGTCCTTGGCTCCATCGTCATCATCCGGAACTCCGCTGGGATCCTTGCGACATCATTGGGTGGAGTAAACATTGCCTGAAGAACTGCTTTACCCGTTTACCCTCGCCAGTTTCTGCTCCTCTGACCATAGCATCTACCAAGATTGAAAGTCCTGAAACTGACACCAAGATGGAGATCCCAGCGGAGTATGAGGATTACGAGGACGTCTTCAGCAAGCAAGCTGCCACCCAACTTCCTCCTCATCGGCCATGGGACTGTTCCATCGATCTGCTACCTGGTGCTCAACTACCTAAAGGACGCATCTACCCCTTGTCCAACCCGGAGCGCCAGGCGATGGAGGAGTACATCCAGGAAGCTCTGAAGCAAGGATTCATTCGACCATCCACCTCACCAGCTGCTTCAAGCTTCTTCTTCGTGGGTAAGAAGGATGGAGGTCTCCGTCCCTGCATTGATTACCGCCAACTTAATGCCAACATCATCCAACAACCATATCCTCTTCCACTCGTTCCTGCCACCCTCGAGGAACTCCGTGGGGCTCACATCTTCTCCAAGCTGGACCTGCGGAGTGCTTACAACCTCGTTCGTATTCGTGCGGGAGACGAGTGGAAAACAGCATTCATTACACCTGCTGGCCACTACGAATACTTGGTTATGCCCTACGGTTTGTCCATCAGTCCCTCTGTCTTCCAAACGTTTATGAACGAGGTGTTCCGGGAATTTCTCCACAAGTTTGTGGTTGTCTATATTGACGATATTTTGATTTATTCCCGGAACCAGGCCGAACATCGCCAGCACGTCCGTCAGGTCCTTCAAGTCTTGCGCCAACATAAGCTATACCTCAAGCTTGAGAAGTGTGAGTTCCACCAGACTAAGGTCCAGTTCCTGGGTTATAACATCAGTCCCGAGGGTGTGCAAATGAACCTGGATAAGGTCCAATCCATCCTGAAATGGCCTAAACCCAGTACTGTCAAGGAACTTCAACGCTTCCTGGGGTTCTCAAACTTCTATCGCCGGTTCATAAAGGACTACAGTCTCATCACTGCCCCTCTGACCTCCCTCCTACGTGGTCGACCGAAACATCTGGTCTGGACCTCCTCTGCCCACGAAGCATTCCAGCAACGTAAGAAGATTTTCAGCACTGCTCCTCTCCTACACCATCCCAACCCCGATCTTCCATTCGTAGTTGAGGTAGACGCATCCACCATCGGCGTCGGAGCAGTGCTGTCTCAAGCAGCTGGTGAGTCCACTCTCCTCCATCCCTGCGCCTACTATTCCAAGAAACTGTCTCCGGCGGAGCAAAATTATGATGTAGGCAATCGCGAGTTACTAGCCATCAAACTCGCCTTGGAGGAGTGGCGTCATTGGCTGGAAGGGGCTAACCATCCGTTTACCATCATCACGGACCATAAGAACCTTCAATACCTTCGAGAAGCCAAACGACTCAACCCCCGCCAAGCCAGATGGGCACTATTCTTCACACATTTCCAGTTCAAGATTACCTACCGACCCGGATCCAAGAACATTCCTGCTGACGCTCTCTCCCGACAATTCTCCCACGACGCCGTGGTTGAGCCTGAAAACATCATTCCCTCAGAACTCATCGTTAGCCCCATCCAGTGGGACATTGACACCTGGATCCACGAAGCCACCCTCCAAGAGCCTGCTCCGCCGGAATGTCCAGAAGGTAAAATCTACGTACCCAGCTCCCAGCGTCAACACCTTCTGGACACAGTTCACCAGTCGCCGGGCTCTGGACACCCAGGTAGCAGACGGACCCTCTCGCTCATCCAAGCTCGGTACTGGTGGTCCAGTATGACCCAGGACATCATCAGGTACGTCCAAAGCTGTTCAGTCTGTGCCACCTCTAATACTCCACGTCATCTGCCCACAGGAAAGCTGATGCCACTACCCATCCCGCAGAGACCCTGGTCCCATCTCGGGGTAGACTTTGTGACGGACCTCCCAGAGTCTGAAGGTAACACCTGCGTGCTGGTTGTAGTGGACCGTTTCTCCAAGGCCTGCAAATTTATCCCCCTGGCAGGCCTACCTACGGCTATGAACACCGCCGAGTTACTCTTCCAGCACGTATTCCGTCACTTTGGTCTCCCCGAGGAGATAGTGTCGGACCGGGGTCCACAATTCATCTCGCATGTATGGAAATCATTCTTCAAATCACTTGGTATTTCTGTTAATCTCTCATCAGGATACCACCCACAGACCAACGGCCAGACTGAGAGGAAGATCCAAGAGCTTGGACCTTACCTCCGGTCATACTGTTCCGCTGACCAACACAGCTGGAGCAGGTTCCTCCCGTGGGCCGAGTATGCACAGAATTCACTACGCCAGGAGACCACCGGACTTACTCCCTTCCAGTGCATACTCGGTTTTCAGCCCCCGCTGTTTCCCTGGACGGAGGAACCCACAAACGTTCCAGCTGTTGACTACTGGTTCCGAGAGAGCGAGAGAGTGTGGGACTCAGCTCATCAACATCTTCAACGAGCCATCCGACGCCACAAGGAGTTCGCCGATGTTCGTAGAAGACCCACCCCATTATACCAACCTGGAGATAAGGTGTGGTTATCTACGAGAGACATCAGGCTGAGGCTACCGTGCAAAAAGCTGAGTCCCCGCTACATCGGTCCATTCGAGGTCCTGAGGCAGATCAACGAAGTGACATATCAGCTTCAGCTCCCACCCAGGTACAGAATTCATCCCACCTTTCATGTATCACTTCTAAAACCCTACTTTCCCTCTGCCACAGATGATCCTGGAGCTGAAGCTGATACCCCTCCTCCAGAGATCCTGGATCAACCTTCTATCTACACCGTGAGGGAGATCCTGGATTCCCGACGTCGGGGCAACCGCCTGGAATATCTGATCGACTGGGAGGGGTACGGACCTGAGGAAAGATCATGGGTGGCCAGAGACGATATCCTCGATCCTCAACTTCTGACGGACTTCCACCAGAGCCACCCAGAACGTCCTGCCCCTCGCGGTCGAGGTCGTCCTCGACGTCGGAGAGGGGCGTCGGGAGCCGCCCCTGGAGGAGGGGGTAATGTCAGAGTTCTACCCCTACAAGATACACCAGCCACGCCCCCTGAAGACACACACACACGTTCACTGTCACCTGACTACTAATTACTCACCTGGATCCAATCAGCTCCCCTATATATACCCGGACTGTTTCATTCCTCGTTGTCTGATCTACCGATCACACCCCTGCTATCTCCTCCCGTTGGACTCTATGTTTTCCTGGTTCCAGCTTTGGATTGACTTCCGTATACATTGGACATTCCAGATAAGATCTATCCACTCATTACCTGCTTCAGTATACTGGCAAAACCTGTTAATAAACTTACCTTTTATCATATACTCTCACCTCCGTCTCTGTCTCCCTCTGTGCTGTGACAGACTAGTGATAAATGATTTATTATATTTCTCTGTTACTCAAAATATCGACCTGTCACATTCTTTTACCTCACATTTTTTTTACTTAATTTCAGGTCATGGATTCCATATGTAATGTCCTTAGCAAGGTAAGCATAACTTTACTGGCAATAATTAGAATAGGATACATAAAGAAATTAAAAATAATATATTTATACATATTAACAAAATGCAAAGAAATATAATTATATAGAAATATACTGTATATTGTATATACAGAATTAGCTTGATTTGAAACGTGTATTTCTTTACCTCTGTTGAAATGAGAAATAATATATTGTTCTTCAACCTACATTTAGAATCGCCCTGGTGTTGTGCATATCAGCTGTCAGACACTCACAAAAATATTGGATGGATCTAAAAGGGCAAAGAGCCACTATTTTCTCAAGGTATGCACTGACCTGCATCTTTTTCAGCTGGATATTATGTAAATAAATAGCTCCTAGGTTTCACTGAGCTTAATTAAACAGCATTCTGACCCTGTAGATGATTGTCACATGCACTAGTTTGTATTTTCTGAATTACAGAAAAACATTTTGGAAGGGGCAACAGAGGTGTTTGGCGTATATCTAGAAGGCGGCAATCACTGGAGCTTTTTTGTGAGTCACCTGTTAAAGGACAACCATTTTTTAAGGACAAAACATTTTCATCTTAGTTTCAGTTTATTGTGGCCTTTATACAAATATATTTCAATCTACCAATATTTCTATATAGGTAAAAGGTCATGAAAAAAGAACACCAGACTGATAAAAATTCAGCTGTAGCTTTGCTTTGTGATCAAATAATCTGTTGTAAACTTGCTGCTGGTCTAAGGTGCTGGGCCATGGAAATTGGAGAATGTCAGGGCTGCATGCTTGCTCAGAAGGTACACTGAATAGTATTGTTGTAAGTGTCCTATGGTTATTATAACTTAAATTATTTTTGTTTTAGCATTGCAATGTAGACAAAAGGTGTATCACCTACTTCAACTCCCTTGGAGAGACCGAGTGGCAGTGCCAAGCAATTGCCCAACACTGGTGGTAGGTGTTTTGTTTACTATTATGATATGAGTCATCTGATAGGCTAAAGGTCTACTTCAAGGGCCAATCTATGTAAAAAGGCAGTACCTGCTATTAACATTGTCTCATTAATTTTTTTTCCCCAACTGCCTGATTTCTAACCAACTGCCTCACAACTCACACTATTTACTGTATACGCTTCCACTGTTGTATACAGTCATGTACACAAGTAACACAAGCACTCCTCACTGTAGCTTTAGATGCAGCTTTGTTACTAGGACACACAAACGGAAATAGAGTTCTGACTGACATGAGTGTGAGTAAATAATGAAAGAATTTTCATTTGAAAATTAACTGTTGGAGCTTAGTGGTGACTGATGTTGTTGATTACAGTGCATTTGCGACTGCAAGGGGAATTAAAGGAGAGTGGGACCTTAAAACCACAAAACACAGTTTGCAAACCGACTCAGTGTCATGTGGTGTCCACACACTTGCTGTAAGTATTTTTTTTTTTCATTACCAAGCACAGATCACTGCAAGTTTTTTTTTAGCATTTCAGCAATTAAACTCTTTTCAGTATGACAATGTATGGAGTTACAGTATATATTTGCAGGATATTATGATAGCAGATGCTAAACAATACTGTATGTATTTGAAATGGCCAGTGTCAAGATATTTCTTACAATGCTCTATGCTTTGTAAGAAATATCTTGAAAGATACTATCAAGACATGAGTGCTTTCCCGTTAGTTGACAGTTTCCTTGTCAGATCATGTATATTGTGACCCTTTTTCTCTGTCTTGCTCTAATGTTTAAAAAAATACTTTTATCTTCCCTCAAGTTTGCCACTGAATTTATTAAGGCTGGTGGCTGCATTAGCTACTTTCAGTGCCCTGCAATACACCAAGAGAGAATGCGCCTTGCCTCACTTTTGTTTCATTCTTTAGGTATGTACCCTATTACTGGAAATGTTGTCAATGGGTATAAATATATTTTTAAATGGTAAGTTCAGAATTTTGGACCCTTGTCATATTTCTTACTGGTCAAAATTCAGAACTTTACATTTAATAAGCAGATAAGTAAGTTAATAGTGTTCTTTAATATTTACAGACCGAACAAAAACATGTGGAATCTGTGCAAAACGTGTCAGGGAGAAAGACAGTAAGTGCTGTTTTCACATATGAAGTGATGATCTGCATGTGTCTTATTCATATATTTTAGTCATATTCTACATTTGATCATGCACACAAAACGCATATACAAAAAATACACAAACATGTACTTGTAACAAACTAAGACTACTTAACTACATTTGCCAAATATATCTTCATTACGACTAGAAAATTTATATTTAGTCTATGCATAATAAATGTAAGCCAGACACTGTATAAACATTTAAATTCAGTTGATCGCTGGATTGATTCTGATATATGAACACAATCCTCTTTCCACATAAACTATGGCTGATGATACACAGGGAAATTTTGAGCAATGTTGCTGAGCAACTTTGGCCAATATTGCCTTCAACAGGCAACCAGGTAAGACACAAGGCCCACGACCGATCTGGATCAAGATTTCCATTGAGAAAGTGCCCAAGCAAAGAAAAAAAAAAAAGCTGCTCAGCAAAGTTGCTCAAGATGTTGCCCTGTGTATCAACAGCCTATGGTGTTGGATATTAGGATTAGGATATCAAGTTCACTGAAAGTGATCTTCATTTTTAAATGAAAATAGAATGGGTTATGGTATGGTTTATTTAAGCACAAACATGCTAAAAATATGGAAATATGTTATATATATATATATATATATATATATATATATATATATATATATATATATATATCAGTATACAAACTATTAAGCGTTTACTGTGTTAAAGCCTTAACATATGGTCTAAAATATTCTCAGTTACTGACCTGACACAGATGATTCACAAACATGCTGTATATATGACTTCTGTGTATTATGTTTTAACAGGCGACATGCACCTGTGGGGCAGTGATGCATGTCGAGTGTGCAGCCATACCCATGTGCTACATATGTCAAGGTAATATAATGTGTTTTGCATTGTCTCATCCCCTATGCACACACATTAAATCTCGTTTGTGCTGTTTTCAGTCCACACACAATGCATGTAAATAGGTTACGAAATTAACACCTGCCAATTGCCGAATGTGGGTAGATTTTCTGTTTGCCAAGTAAATCTCAGAAGTCATGTTATAACAAAACCACTCTACTGCATAACTCTCTACAAATGTATACATTATTCAAAAAGACTATTATTTAAGATGGTAAAAAAAAAAAATTGTACTAGTTCACTTGACCTGTGATTGTGTATAGTGTGAATAGAAAAGCAGCTTTGTTAAACCAGAAATGAATGATGCAAACAAATTAAACACCTAAAGCAGACACTGAACTATCATAAACACGAGGCTCTGTTTTCTTATTGACAGTGGTTTTGTCTTTATGCAATAGTAATGAGCAATTGTTGTAAATTTTTGTTGTTGTTCTATTCAGATGACAGAAACCCACTGGACCAAATCCCTTTGCCTGCAGTAGGCACTGCACAGCACCCAGGTAAATGTTTTGTTTTTGACTTGGTTAGATTTCTTGCAGCAGTCATGTTTATTATGTCATGTTGAACCTGTTTATTTTAGATTTCTCACATTTATGTCTTGTGTTTCTTTTTACACAGCTAACCTTGATCTGTTAGCCCAACCGTCTAGATCTGCAGAAGGCCTTTCAGAACAACAGGGTAATTGTACAAATTCTTTAATACTTTTTGACTCAAATGACCTTTAGCTGAATCCCATTTACACAGCTCTAGTCATTTTGCCTGGAAAAGGCTTTTTTTTTTTTACTTTACTTTACTGTATTACTTAAGTTTTCAATGGGGGCATGGTTTCGTCGGAAGTAATTATGATTATCATCCAAATTTTATCTAGGATCAGGCCCGGATTGGCTAATCGGGAGGACCGGGAGAATTCCCGGTGGGCCGGTCCGTTTTTTTGGCCGCGAGGGCTGGTGTCCCTAGCTGCCTGCACTCACAGCAGTCGCCAGGGGCGGACTGTCCATCGGGAGAATTTTTGGCCCGCTACCCTCCAATTTTTATTATTATTATTTTAATATTGTTGTTGTTGTTTTTGTTGCCGGCCTAATGTACTAAAGTGGTTATTTCAGAATTAGCCATTCAATAATAAAACTCTAATAAATCATAAATCGGTTAGTCTTGACTGGCACGCGTTTCGTCTCGCGCGCGCTCCGCGCATCCGCGCGTCCGCCGTCCGCCAAAACGACGCGAGACTGAAGTGCCCAGGTGGAGCAGAGAGACAAATCTGTCCTGTTTAGGACCTAAAGCGCAGGTCTGTTACATCTGTAAACAGACTATTGTAGTTTTGTCTTTGTTTACTTAAGTATTGAACTGCTAACAAATGTTAATCTATAAAAAATATCGTTTTAAAACAGGTTTAGGGAGCTACCCTTATAAAAATTAACGGTGGTTTTACAAAACATGTTTACTATAGTTATACAATAATTATACAATATACAATGGTTTTGCTACACTATACTTTCACCATGGTATAAAATTATGATTATACTAATGGGAATCAATCCTAAAAAAAACCCCAAAAAAACATGGTTACTATGTTTACCATAGGCTCAATAATATCATGGTTAATTTTCCTTAGGGCCAAACATGACCCATGATAATGCAAAACATGTTTAGTTTTAAGATTTTTTAATAAATATATATTCAAGATGTAGCTAATTTTTGTTGTTTTAATTTTAACATTACGACAATAACACATGGTCCTAATGTAGTGGCCCTCTTTTTTCTGTTGCCCTTTTTTTCTATCAAATGTTTTAGTACTAATCATAAATTATATATAATTTTGAAAGCTTAGAAGCTCAAGAACCATCCTGGTGGCTGTCTCCTCCCCCTTAGCAGCAATGTCAAGTGTCATTTTACAAAATCACAACTTTTTACAATCTTGACAAAAACATGTCTTTAAAAAGGTCTCAGTATTTCTGCAATAATCTGCTGATTGTCTTCTTTAAAAAAGACCAACCTTAGATCTGTACTGTATAGGTGGTTGTAAAGGTCGAGATGTGTTTATGAAAAAAGTGACAGATACAAGAAAATTTGTTTAAAAAGTAAACACATGAGAGACAGAGAGATTAAAAGAGATTAAAAGGCAAATTGGAAGTTCAAGAGATAACATTTAATTATTTTACCCAGTTGATTTCAACTTTTCTTTATGTGATGATGAAAAATATTGTTGTCCAGGGTTTCAAATTTTGGTGTGGGATGGCCTGGATAAGTGTGAGATTTCCCGGCCTGAAATTTTGTCTCAGTCCGCCCCTGGTTAACGTCAAGCTAGTTAGGAGCAGTGCAAAACAACGATGTCTGCAAATCACCGTTCATGTTTATGTATCAAACCTTTTCTTGTACTGTTGCTCTTCAGCAGCAGCAGCCTCTAGTCCAGTTTGCTGCTAAGAGTGAAAAGCCAGGCCCCGTAACATTACCAAGCACCAGTCATGAGCCCAACACACTAGAATGGGCAGGTAGGACAGTGCAATACTTGTTCTATTCTTTATTTGTGTTTAAGGACTCAACAATTTTGCACAGAATATATATTCAGATATTGCAGAAAAGGACATTGTGATGTTTAAAAGAGTAGTGTTAGACATTTACCCTTTAATGTTCTCATTTATGAAAAATATTTGAACTTATAAAGCAGCTGTTTACTTGAAAAAGACATGATAGTGTCATTAGAAAGTTTAATACATTTTATTTTAATCTTTATTTTATACATATAGCTTAATATACATTTGTATTTATTTGATATTTTTTCATTTCAAGGTTTGGATATTTATGAGCACTAATTCTAACAGAAAATACATACTGATACTGTTAAACATTATATTGTGTTAACTGTTCAAATAAATCTTCACTGTGAAGCAACACTTAGGCTACTGTATTTGCACTGAATTGGAAATGACGTCATTTTAATATAGTCAGTCGTGAACTAAAGTGGGCCGGTCTAAGGCTTGAAACTCCAGGGCTGAAAAGGAGTCCCACTCCGGCCCTGTCTAGGATCAATTTGTAGTTAAATTAAAGGTTAGATTTATAACACACTGACAAAATAGCAGTGAAATTGGATGTGTCATTGAGGTGTTTAATTGTTTGTTTAATTCATAAATGATGCTGGTCATTGTCAGTGAAGTAACATAATGCTTTGTCTATACTAAAACTTAAATATGTGTAGCCTAACTATGCTGTATGTAACAACAGTATTTACCTCAACAAACAAAAATAAGTTATTTTGACCAAATCTATTAGCTCTGTATTATATTTCTCTACTTAATGGTACATTGAATTTCAACATTTTATCATTGAAAAGCTTGAAAATGTTGCAAAAGCTAGTCTCAGTTCAGTTTGTGTTAGAAACTAGTAGTTTTTACTTGCTCCTTGTAGCTCTGCCCTGGATGTCCTGAGGCTTAGGATGATGACAATGCTTCTAAAGTCTTATAAAGGAGTCACATTCCTCTTTAATTAACAAATGACTTTCACTAGTAATAACTTTATTGTCGACTGACCACATTTCAGAAATGTAACTTTGACATGAGTTCTGACATATTTTTGAACAGAAGGGACAGTTATGACCATGTTGGAGGCCATAGGGAAACCTATGGCCTGTTGCAGTGAGGAAGAGATGGAGGAGGAGGACAAGGAGGAAGAGAAGCATGAGCAACTCACTGAAGAAAGACATAGGCAAGATGAGGGAGTGGAGGAAAAAGAAAGAAAAGTGTACAAAGTTTTAGGAAGGTTAACAGCACAAGGAAAGTGCTACCAGGTAGATGAAGATGAGTTGAGGAGGAGGGTCAAAGGAGAAAACATGTCCACAAACATGTTCCGAATGTTGATAAGGGTTTGTAATTCTACTATACATGCATACATTTAAGCATAAAAACAGTCATACGATTTAAGAGCAACAATACATGTACATGTCTTTGCTGTTTTTTTTTTAATATGAGTCACATCAGCTCATAGACAGTTAGCCACTCTGACCCTTAGGGCTGTTTACAGGCATTGCAAATGATTGCTGTCATGCACTGCTGAGCTTTTTTGCATCTGTGACACTGTACTTTTTCATACATAGGTCGGCAAAAAAGACGTTCCACCCAATGTGCTGCAGCAGCCTAAGAAGGCGAAGACAAAAGTGACAATATTCAGCACTTTAACAGAGGGAGAGGCGGAAGACCTTGCCAAAGGGTTTGGTATGGCACTGGCCAAACATGTGCCAAAAGAGAAACTGCTTACTGGGATACCAGGAGACGACATCCCAGCAACACTGTAAGTGTCTCTCTCTCTCTCTCTCTCTCTCTCTCTCTCTCTCTCTCTCTCTCTCTCTCTCTCTCTCTCTCATAAACTTTTAGAGTCATGTCTTAGAAGATCTTGATGGCAATAACATTATTTTCTTTTTAAATAACCATAAGAATCAGTTAGTATGCAACACTGTAAATATTTTCATCCTATTAATAGCCATCATTGGCTCTTGCCATGAATACATCCATAGAAACTGGTATGGCATTGAAAAATGGGGTGGGGGGGGGGGCATCAAACATCCTGCTCAACTATTCTAGCATGATGACTCTCTATGTTGGTAACTGTCAGAGAAAGGCTTTATGAAAAGGAAAATGAGGAAACACTTAGGGATAAAAAAAAAATCACACCTACAGCTTATTATATAATTTTGTTTTTTAAAATATAAGTGAATTAAGATGTCAGTAATAAGCATATTTACTAAATAGATCCAGTCTTTCCCCTAGACAGTGTAGATTATTCAAATGTGGTAGCAGCTTGAGTCAAGACAGATTTTAGCTATTTTTATTTTTTACCACACAGTGTAGTGTGGGGTGCGTTACTAAAAGACGACACATACATGGCCCATCATTAGTTATTTAACATGACATTATCATTTTTTTGTATTTGCAGGAGGAGCATTGAAAGAATGAAAATGAATTTGCAAAACCTTGGTCCTGAATCAGAGCTGGATTTGGCCACTCACCGCTTTGGGCCCACAGCGGCCAATGTTTTCTTATCCTTTTTAGGGGATTGTATGAAATAAACTCAACACCCAGGATTTGTTTGTAAATGTTGTTTGAAAACAAAGAGAAGAAAAGTTCAGATTACAACACGCAGAGGAGTGTCATTTTATTTTATTTTATTTTACATTAGTTCACGAGTTCGCCCTTACATCTAATCTGCTTGAGCGAGTATTAAGCATATTTTGGCGTGCTGTCCGGGGGAAGGGTTCCGGGCCGGAATACAGGCCGGAACCAGAGAACTCCCCCTGCTAGTGTAGGATCGAAACAGATTAGAAGTGGGGAGTAGGGGTGGAGGAGGGATGCCAAGAAACTATCGCTGGATGGAGGTAAGACGGCTGGTAATATATAGAGGATGCGCTGATTGAATGATTGGTTAAACAGGTTGCACCTGTGCCGAATGGGTTGATTATCTGATCGTGCTCCTCCTGAACCTTGTTTAATCAAACATAATTTCACGAGTTCGCCCTTACATCTAATCTGCTTGAGCGAGTATTAAGCATATTTTGGCGTGCTGTCCGGGGGAAGGGTTCCGGGCCGGAATACAGGCCGGAACCAGAGAACTCCCCAAAGAAGCTTTTATGCATAGGACAGCTGCCACGAAGCAAGAAATTTAGGTAGCCCCCCCAAAATATGCGTAGAACTAAATTTATGTAAGGAAAAGGAGGAGAGTGCCAATTTTTTATTTTTTTTTTATAAACGATTCGATGGTCGGATGTGGCCCCCTAGCTGCGACCGAAGGGAGCCGCGACTCTGCTGCACCGGGAGGGAAAGCCCACCCGTCGTCGAGTACGCAGCGTAACTCGAGCGATGGATAGGGGGCTCACACTGCGACCGAAGGGAGCCACGACTCTGCTGCACCGGAAGGAGGGGGCCTAGTCCGACCCTGAAATGGGCAAAATATGAGGCGATTGGTGGAGGGACCCTCACTGCTTCCGAAGGGAGCTTCGGCTCTGCTGCACCGGAAGGGAGGGTCTCCCTTGCGAGGTGCCTCGGATGGAGGGCTCCCACTGTGACCGAAGGGAGCCACGAAGGGAGCCACGACTCTGCTGCACCGGAAGAGGGAGCCCAGTCCGATGCTGAATAGGCAATAAGATGAGGCGATTGATGGAGGGACCCTCGCTGCTTCCGAAGGGAGCTGCGGCTCTGCTGCACCGGAAGGGAGAGTCCCCCTTGCGAGGCGGGTTTTGTTTTATTTATTTATTTATTTTATTTTTTTTTTATATATATTTTTTTTATATATGAATAAAGACGATTGGTGGAGGGACCCTCACTGCTACCGAAAGGGAGCCGCGACTCTGCTGCACCGGGAGGGAGAGTCTGTCCGCTGCCGAGTACGCAGCGTAACTCGTGTGACAGACGGAAGGCCCCACACTGCGACCGAAGGGAGCCGCGGCCCTGCTGCACCGGGAGGGGGAGCCCATTCCGATGCTGAATGTGTAAAAATAAAGCGATTGATGGAGGGACCCCTTCTGCTTCTGAAGGGAGCTGCGGCTCTGCTGCACCGGAAGGAAGAGTCCCCCTTGCGAGGCGGGGGTTGGCGCGTCGGATGGAGGGCTCCTACTGCAACCGAAGGGGGCCGCGACTCTGCTGCACCGGGAGGGAGAGCCCGTCCGCCGTCGAGTACGCAGCGTAACGTGTGACAGACGGAGGGCTCACACTGCGACCGATGGGAGCCGCGGCCCTGCTGCACCGGAAGGAAGAGCCCCGTCCGACGCTGGATAGGCAATAAAATCGGCGATTGATGAAGGGACTCTCACTGCTTCCGAAGGGAGCTGCGGCTCTGCTGCACCGGAAGGGAGAGTCCCCCTTGAGGGGAGCGTCGGATGGAGGGCTCCCGCTGCGACCGAAGGGAGCCGCGGCCCTGCTGCACCGGAAGAGAGAGAGCCCCGTCCGACGCTGGATAGGCAATAAAATAGGCGATTGATGAAGGGACTCTCACTGTTTTCGAAGGGAGCTGCGGCTCTGCTGCACCGGAAGGGAGAGTCCCCCTTGAGGGGAGCGTCGGATGGAGGGCTCACGCTGCGACCGAAGGGAGCCGTGGCTCTGCTGCACCGGAAGGGGGAGCCCAGTCCGCTGCTGAATAGGCGATAAAGATAAGGCGATTGATGGAGGGACCCTCTTCCGAAGGGAGCTGCGGCTCTGCTGCACCGGAAGAGCGAGTCCCCCTTGCGAGGCACGTCGGATGGAGGGCTCCCACTGCAACCGAAGGGAGCCGCGACTCTGCTGCACCGGCAGGGAGAGCATATCCGCCGTCGAGTAGGCAGCGTAACCCGAATGACAGACGGAGGGCTCACGCCGCGACCGAAGGGAGCCGCGGCCCTGCTGCACCGGAAGGGGGAGCCCCGTCCGATGCTGGATAGGCAATAAAATAGGCGATTGATGGAGGGACTCTCACTTCTTCCGAAGGGAGCTGCGGCTCTGCTGCACCGGAAGGGAGAGACCCCCTTGCGAGGCGACGAGCGTCGGATGAGGGGTTCCCACTGCGACCGAAGGGAGCCACGACTCTGCTGCACCGGAAGGGAGAGCCCATCCGCTGATGAGTACGCAGCGTAACTCGAATGACAGACGGAGGGCTCTCACTGAGACCGAAGGGAGCCGCGGCTCTGCTGCACCGGAAGGGGGAGCCCCGTCCGATGCTAAATAAGAAATTGAATTTGACGGCTGGTGGTGACAATGATTAAATTTAACATACAACGGGGTGGTTGGAGTCGACGACAAATTGAGGATACAGTGCAGATTTAGCTTGCGCGTCCCCAAATTGAAAGTAATAAAGGGGTGTGATAAGGTTAAATTAGAGAAAGGAGGTTAAATGTCAATGTAGTAGCCTTTTCTTCTTGGTTTGTCTTTGTTTAATCGAAGAAGCGATAATTTCGTTATCTAGAATGGGTAAATCTGATGCCGTTGAATTTAGACGTTATTGTGGTTTCCGAAAATCTCCAAGCCAAAGAAATTGCTTGGAGGATAAAGTCGAGTGACGTGTCAAGGAGCGGTTTCAAGGGATGAGTTATGGGAATATGAGTTGCGAATAGTGAGGTACTGGGGTTGGCGATTGGCCCGCCTCCAGATCCAGTGCTCTGAATTTTTGCAAGAATCTGGAACTTGATGATATTAGGCCCAGGGGGTGGTTCCAGAGCGACAGCATTCAGTGGAGTAAGTAGTGGGACTGCTGTGAATAAAGTGTACCAAGGTTTAGATTGAAAAGAAGGATCAGAATGAAGATAGGGCGGTGCCATAACAGTTTGTGGAGGCAGCCTCACGCATGGATTAGCCCCTGGTTACTGATAGGGAAAAGGAGTAGCAGGAGGGTAAGAGTAAGAGGTCTTGAGCGGCCAACGGAGGCAGCCTCACTCTAGCGTCTGCTGCAGGAGATAGAAGGAAAGGCATGGGAAATATAGGAGAAAAAGCCATGATAGTGTGCAGTGTGAGGAGTGGCCGAGTCTGGGGAGCGGCCTAGGCTTGCTGATAACCTGCTTCATCCTGATGCTTAAGAGCCAGAACTTGACCTGGAGAAAGACAACATTATTTTGAATGAAGTAGAAAGCTGTGAGGTAGAGGAGCATGGGCCGCAATTGTCAGGGAGGTAGCCTCATACTTAAATAGGGCTAGTGTCTGCTATGGGAGCTGGATGCCACTGAAAAGAAAGAGGTTATTAGTAACAGGAGGAAAAGTCTGAGATGTGTGGGCCTAAGTTGCAAACACAGACAGCCTCATGCCTCCTTCATTGGGAAGCGAGTACGGTTTGAGACATCTTGAAGAGCCTGTGTAGCCTGCACAGCAAGTCAAAGCGGCCTCGCACTAGCGTCTGCTATGGGAGCTGTAGGCCACTGAAAAGGAAAAGGGATTAGAAGTAACGGGAGGAAAACACTGAGATGTTAAGGCTTGTTGCAAGCGGAAGCAACTTCGCTTTTGTTTCGGCTGCTGTAGCTGTAGGTCACTGAAGCTTGAGATGTGCGGAAGAAAATGCTGGAGAATCTGTGCAGCCTTTACAGCTTGCGGAGGCAGCCTTATGTTTGTTTTCGCTGTTTTAGCTTTGGGTCACGGGAAAGGGGAGTGGTTTGTGGTGCTATGATACATACCGATGTTTTACTTCTTCAAAGAGCAAACATTTCTTCTAAAACGTTGTCGGCTTTGGGTCATCATAGATACTGTGTCTATTAATTCTGAACATGGGTGCTTATAATCAAGTACATTATTTACCGTTCTGTCTATTTGTGCTGGCTGTGCGTTATGTCTTTTTTTTTATTTTTCTTTTTTTTTTATTATTATTATTAAAATATTGTGTATAGTACGAGCTCTCCTTCGCATTATTAACGTGACAGTGTGAATGTACGTTGAATAATGCGCCCAGGAATAAACATGTAGTAACAGAGTAAATTGAGAAAACACGCTCAAATTGACCAGAGTTTGAAAACAGAAACCAGCTGGCGCTATTGAGCATATTATTTTGTCAGTGGTCAGCAGCCTGAATGAACATATATATTACAAACTAGTAAAACGTGTCTTTGTTGATAACAACACTTTGAAAAACAGAAAAGGTAAGAGGCATTATTTTAAACGAGGGCATACGACAGGAGCAGACCTGTAGCGGAACAAACTTTACCTTGAGATTGTGTGTGTGTGTGAAAAAAGTCTAAATACCGGTAGGTTACTATAGTTGAACTCAAAAATATTAATGGTTGCCTTATGATGCGCCTTAGTTGTTAGTTTGCCACTTCAAAATTGTTAATTTAAGAACACAGTTTAACGTATTTTCTATAATCTTTATCTTATTTATCTCGGAGTACAATGTGTAATTTAAAAACCCAGCTACAATACTGAAACATCACGCACAGAAAAGTTTAATAATTTCATTTGTGTTCTGGTTACGAAATGACATGAACAAATTATGCATCGCATTGTTTATCGGCTTTTAGCAATAACTGACTGCCTTTAGCGGCTTAACAAGTGGTGTAGTAATGCCTGGAGAAGTGGCCATACGCTTCATTTATGAATTTCGTTTTTAACTTTCTATTTGAACGCATTACTGGATCCTTGGACTAAAATGTTTACAGGGGTTCGCTGGTTTAAGAAACGTTTGATCGTAAAAATCTTACTAGTTTTCTTTGTAAGGTGTTGTTTTTGTAGTGATTCAAATGACTAGGGAGCGGGCGTATTAGGCGCAATCATCAAATACATTTCATAGCTAGCCGGCGCCACGGTCCTGGCTGCATTATCACTGTCTTTAGCGAATATTTACATTATTCACATATGACTGGATGTGGTAGACTGTCATGATTTTGGCTAATGCGGAACACTAACATTACTGAATAATGCACATCAAAAGGGGTTTTAAATAGTGGGTATACGCCGTATACCGTCCACCAAACTTACCTAGAAATAATTAACAACACGGCCCGTCTCTCGCTAGCGACTGCTACGAGAGCTGGTGGTCTGACTACATGAAGCGCTGCGGCCGGAAAAGGCAGCGGTGAATAGTTGAACCAAAGCGGGAAGCGAGTCGAGTTTGCTGCGGTGAGAAGTAGGGCGCGACCCAGGCTGGTCTGAGGCTTGTCGCTGCGACGCTCGAAAGCCGGGTCTCGTGCAGTACTAGTGGTGTCGAGCGAGGCGAAGTCAATCTAAGGCCGACAGATTGCAACGGATGATCCGAAAACCCCGGTACAGGTTTAGTCTTTGACTGTAATATTTTGACCAACGCCAAACCAAATGCCAAGAAACTATCGCTGGATGGAGGTAAGACGGCTGGTAATATATAGAGGATGCGCTGATTGAATGATTGGTTAAACAGGTTGCACCTGTGCCGAATGGGTTGATTATCTGATCGTGCTCCTCCTGAACCTTGTTTAATCAAACATCATTTAAAAGCACAGGTGACTAAATACAAGTTTGTTTTATTGATGGCAACTTGATTACTGGAGCACTTCAGATTTATTGAAGAACAAATACAAAGTTTGATAATGCCAAAAATAATGCACTTAAATAAAAGTACTTTATTTGAACCCTTGAGTTTTGTATTATTTTTTTGCACCGATTGTTTTGTGTTTTCTTCTCGACTTGATAGGAAAACTTGATGTGATATCTGTCCTGTTCTCTGAGGCAATGCCTCTTTCAGTCTTTCGTTTTCTGTTTGCAAATAGTGGACGTATTTTTCGTGACTTGTCATCACAAAGTCTCTCAAATCTTTTGTTTGAATTTTCTTTGTTTGTTTGGACTTCCAGTTCATTGACTTTATGGGCAATGTCCTCAGGAATTCTTTCCCATGTTTGTAGAGTCTTTAGTATGCTTTCCAGCTTCCTGATAGTTGAACTAGGGCTGTCTTTGACTTCAGTTTCATTTTGAATAGGTTCCACTGAAATGTTAATCGCATTTTCTGTTTTTGTCTCACTTATCTCATTAAAAAGTCCCTTCGCAAGTAGTAGACAAGCACATTTCTTATGATACGAGAAAGTACAGCAGTCACACACATTTGTCCCAATACATGGTTTTGATACTGCTCTCCCAAATAAGCTTTCAACTTCTATTTTTTTGAGGCTTTGCAGGAAATGGTATACTTATTACTTTGTATCAAGTTGTTGGCATGGGTTTGCAGTTGTGTGTTCATATCTGGAAAAGTCTTACCATCACCACAAGTGAGAAGACTTAATAAAATTAGATGCTTACACATACATCCCCTCGTACCAGCAACACAACTGCAGAACTGTTCTGCAGGGCATACATGGTAAACTATGTGTGGATTATTCTCAGATGGAACATTGTATATGTATGTTTCTGTTGAAACTACAGTAACTCTCTTGGCCCAGTCATTGTCTAGCATCCTTTGAGCAGATTTATTTATTTCTTCAATTTTGCATTCTAGAGGGTTATAGATCCTCCCAGCCGACTGCAAATCCTGTATTATGTTGAAGTACTTGTCAGTCTTGTTCAGTAGTACATCAATCAGGTGATCCAATCTACGGTTTCGGATACCGCAGAGGAACTGGTATTTCAAACGGTGGAAGAAGCTAGACAAGAAAGAAAAGCAAAGACATTGAGGTTGCATGAGGAGCATGGTTGGCATAATTAGAATGTATCCTTTTAATGTCGGCATGATTCTTTATGATTAACAAGCAAATCAAAAAAAAAAAAAAAAAAAATTACATTAACTTTTTAAAGTATGTTTTTTTTTTTGTTGACAAATGTGGTCTAGCTGAAAACAGCTGACAATAGGGGTTATGCCCAACAGGCTTCCGTTTTCTGCTAAACAGGTCTCGTTGCTTCCGGTTCACGCGTTTTGCATATCCCTCTTTAAATATGAACACGATTTACTCAAGATTCATTCAAAGTAGACACTAAAAATGATCATAACCAATGTCCATCACATATGTGGATTGATATATAGAAGTTTTAAATTTTTATTCTTTTCACTAACATTTATATATAAATATCGAATGAAACGTCCACAATAAACAGCTGGCTTGTTTAACTGATTACCTTAAAAGTCCGTCGATATCGCCATTATTTATTACGGCTATTAACACGTTCTCCGACAAGCGGAAGCAATGAGACCTGTTTTCCGGGGTTGGTCAGGTGACGTTCCACATATAGCCTATTGGGAGAAGTAGAACGACAAGGACTCCAAATGTGCAAGAAATTGAGAAAAAAAAAAAAAAAAAAAAACTTAAGATGTAATGCTAGCTTTCTGCTAGACCACTAATAAACAGTCAAGAGAACATGCATGAAAGTGCCATGTACCGTTCTATTAGATTGTTTGTGTCTGAGTCGCCATGCTTATAGCACCTCCCAAAGTTAGACCACAGATGATCAATTGGCTCCCAGTGGTTGCTAAAGTACTTGCACACATCCTTTAGGTTTCTAAAGCGGCAGTGAAAAATGTCAGCTTTCCTTTTGAATTCATCTTCCTGTAAAAATAGACAAGGAATAGCATGTTGTTTAGTGCTGTGATTAACTGCAATTGATCTATAGGTCTTACGGTTTTTTTTTTTTTCAGAATGCTTTGATGAATAAAAAAGTTAAAAAGAACAACATTTATACAAAACAAATCTTTTGTAAAATCTTTTTTTTTTGTATTAATACTTTTTTTCAGCAAATGTATGTTACATTGATAAAGTGATAATGAAGATTTACAATTATTATAAAAAGATTTTTAGAAAAGAATTCTGAAAAATGATTATCTGACACTATCCAGATAAGACTGGAATAATTACAGATTACAATTCAGCTTTGGCATGACTAGAATAAATTATATTAAAATAGAAAACATTGTTTTACATTGTAATCTTTCACAATATTACTGTTTTTACTGTATTTTGATCAAATAAAAATAGCCTTTAAGAGCATAATATTTGTTTAAAAAACATTACCATTTAGAACTATAGAATATTTAAAATTAGTGTAAAAACTGTTATGTGGTTTTAATTAAAGTGTTTTTAACTTTTTTTTTTTCTTTTTTTTTTTTTACATACAATTAGATATTATAAAATTACAATTATTTAAATGTAGTTAAAATGTAAAAAAATTAAACCTGAGATGAACAATAACACATGGCATATTGCACTGTTTTATCATTTATTTAAAAATAATTCTTAGCAAAGCATTTTACAAATCAAAAATTACGTTTTGATATATTTACAGTAGTAATTTACTAAATATCTTAATGGAACATGATCTCTACTTAATATCCTAATGGTTTTTGGCATAAAAGAAAATTCCATCATTTTGACTCATACAATGTATTTTTGCCTACTGCTACAAATATACAGTGCCTTGCAAAAGTATTCATTTTTTTCACATTTTGTTTTGTTGCAGCATTATGTTAAACTGCTTTAAATGAGTTTTTCCCCACATCAACTTACACTCCATACACCATAATAATGACAAAGCAAAAACCAGATTAGCAAATTTTACAAATGTATTAAAAATAAAACACTGAAATGAGTACATTGCATAAGTATTCATACCCTTAACTCAGTACATAGTTGAAGCAATTTTACAGCCTCAAGTGTTTTTGGCTATGATGTGACAAGCTTTGCACATCTGCATTTGGCAATTATCTGCTATTCTTTGCCTCACCTTTTCACCTCTCCATCTCTGTCAGCTTGGACATTTTCTAGAATCCTAGTTGTTCCAATTGTCTTCCATTATGGATAATGTTTCTGTCAACCTTCAATGCAGCAGATTTTTTCTGAAATCTTCCCTAGATCATTGCCTTAACACAAGTCTGTCACTGAGCTCTACAAGCAGTTATCTTGACCTGAGATGCATTTTCAGCTGTTAGACCTTTTCTGGGAGGTGTGTGCCTTTCTAAATCATACTCATTCAAATGAATTTGCCACAGTTTAACTCCACTCGAAGTGTAGTAACATCTAGAAGCAATATGAATGCTCCTGAGCTCAATTTCCAGTGTCCCAGAAAAGGCTATGAATACTTATGCAACGGGATCTTTTCAGTTTATTTCTAATAAATTTGCAAACCTGTTTTGTGCTTTGTCATTATGGTGTATGAGATGTAGATTGACGTGGAAAAAAAGTAATTTAAAGCAGTTTAACATAAGGCTGCAACAAAACATGAAAAAAAAAAAAAAAAAAAAGTTAAGGGGTATGAATACTTTTGCAGTGCACTGTACCTTTGCTACTTAAGAATGGTTTTGTGGTTCAGGGTCACATATTCTTATGGGGGTTTATGGCACTGCATGTTAGTTGCAATATAGCTTGTTACCAAGGCTATGTTTGCATGGTAAATTAAAACAGAAAAAGCAATGTACCGTGGAACAGGATTTCAGTTCTGCCATTAACTGCATGATGTGCTGTCTTGCATCTGCCTTTTCAGGTCCACTCACACCCGATTCAGATCTTGAAAGCCAACGAGTTACTGCCTGTGGGGCAAAAAAAATAAGGAACTGTTGTCATTTACAAGGATTAGATTGCGCAGTGAATTGTAAAAACAATAGTCAGGCCATTCGCACCCTCTGCAGGCCTTTGTTGTAAAGTGTAATGTCTATTAGCTTTATGGTTTATAATTTCAACAGTTTTGTGAAATAAAACTATATGGTTTCTTGCTTTTAATTCTTTATTTTTTAACTAATTAGTATTGTCTCATTGCTATTATATATGTATTTAAGTAATTTTAAAGGCTTTTGTTAACTTACATCTATGTTTATTACCACCCCCAAAATGGCCCTATGAAATTTGTTTTATTTCCAAATTCTTTTTTTTTTTTTTTTTATCAAAAAGCAATGTCTTTTTTACAGGTTTATATAAATTATTTTTCATTACTTTCTGGATTCCATTTTAAACAAAAGCATCTCAAATTAATAGATTTTATTAAAAATAAAATGTTCTTGTTGATTTTTGGTGGAAAATTAGTCTTTTATATTAATTGATTAATCAATAAATTAGCGATAGATTATCAATACACAAATAGTTATTAGTGGCAGCCCTATCTGACTCTATCTATCTGACATACCCCCTAGGATGACTTGAGTGTCAGTATATCATGGGGTAATTTCATTTTTTCATTTCACCGCTCTTACATTAAAAAATAACATGGATACTCATTTTATTTCAGTTCTATCAAAAGGAGCAAAAATCAATGTAGTCTTCATTTAATCGTAACATAGTACTTACTTGTGTTACATGGTACCAACAAAGGAGAACATCTGACTCATTGAATACCTTGCGGATGGCATTGATTCGCCCTGGTCTTTATCAACCATAAAGCACCTATAAAAATATATTTGTTAATTAAAAGCTGCTAATCAAAATTTCAAACCTATCTGTTATGCATTATAGGGCTCGGAGATCAACACCTACTGTAAACTAATCATAGAATGCAGGTAGGAAAGCAAGTTTGTTCTGAATCTGAAATAGGTTGATGTAAATATGATTGAGAAAAACATGATGCATGC
>NC_133370.1:36601151-36718651 GCF_049309525.1 Garra rufa
ATATATATATATGTATATATAACATTATATAACTGTTATATATCTGTTTAACTTACCTTGGAGGTACAGAAAACGTTGGTTTTAGCTTTTCCAGTGCCAGCTGAAGTGTGGCCTGCTTTTCATTTCCCAAAATGATATAGGCAACAGGTATACCATGACCATGGCTGTCCCTGACGACTAATGTAAATAAAGGAAAGCCATACTGGTTGATTCCATGTGTTGCATCCATAAAAACAATATCTCTTCCATATTCTTGAAGGTTAGCTCTCATGGATGATGTTTGTAGAACTATGACAAGGTCTGTTTGAGGACTGTAAGGCTGATAAAAAATAACAGAGTTTTTGAAAGGACCCTCAAGAAGTTGTGTTGTACTATTAGCATCACCTTTGTGTTGCTGAATTTTTCGCATCATACATGTCCGGATATTTTCGATGTCTTTTGGGGTAACAAAATATGCTCGGTTGTTAAGATCAGTATGCCCTTGTTCCTTGGACCATTCATGTGATTTTAAGAGAATTGTATCTGGCTTAACACCAAGAGATATTAAATCCTGAATATGTTTGACTAGTTCTTGACATATTTTTTTCTGAGTGACCCTCAGAAGAGCTTGTTGGATCATGTCCTGAATGAATGCTATAAATCCTTTCAACAAAAACCAGTTTGTTGAGCCAGTCTGTCCTCTTTTTAAAGGAAACATAGGCCTTACATCCTTTGGCCTTTCGACTTCGGGGGGTGCATGCTCCATAGCGTTTACATGTAAACAAGAAATATCCAACTTTTTGATTTTGCAGACTTGCAGAATTCACACTCCGATAATTTCCATCTTTGGAGATGCTTATAGTACGGTGGCCGAGAGAGGCCAACGCGCTGCAAACTTAAGAAAACACATGCAAACAGAAAAAACGACAACAAATTAAGAAAACATCTTCATCCGTTTGACAACACAGGCGCTGCAAATCCTCGCAACGCAAACACAAATACGGAAACGCGCTGCAAATTCTCACAACACAACCAAACTCAGAAACACGCTGCAAACACACGAGGGCGCTGCAAACTAACAAACGCGCTGCATATAGCACGGTCCACAACGGAAATGTTTCAGGGGGACCTCAAAAAGTGACGAACTCATCTGGGACCTGATTATTTGTTCAGTGGCTGTTGGTCAGAGCAGAGGTGTTATCGGTGAACTATCGCCTTTTAGTGATAGTATAGTATCATTTAAAGGTGATAGTGATATAAATAATCAGGTAATATAGTGATATAGATAATCAGGTCCCAAATGAGTTCGTCACTTTTTGAGGTCCCCCTGAAACATTTCCGTTGTGGACCGATCTATATGCAGCGCGTTTGTTAGTTTGCAGCGCCCTCGTGTGTTTGCAGCGTGTTTCTGAGTTTGGTTGTGGTGTGAGAATTTGCAGCGCGTTTCCGTATTTGTGTTTGCATTGCGAGGATTTGCAGCGCCTGTGTTGTCAAACGGATGAAGATGTTTTCTTAATTTGTTGTCGTTTTTTCTGTTTGCATGTGTTTTCTTGTTTGCAGCGCGTTGGCCTCTGTCGGCCACCGTATTATAGTTGTAAGCCTTTCTTGAATGAATTTGAGCATCTGTATTTTTTTCCAAAACATGGATTGTTAGATCTGTGTTCTTGTTGTTTCCTTTTAATCTCTCCTCTTTGTATACAGTTGTCTTTATCAATTCATCCATCTTTGATGTACAAAACCTAAAAAAAGGACACAATCCATTCGGTTAAAATATAAATAATGTAAAGAGCCAAATATGTAAAATAATACCAAGCAAGCTAATGTATATTGTGAAATCAAGATAATTAACAGGAAAAAACAGATAACCTGAATAAGGAGTCATTTATAAACTAAATAACAGACCTTCCAAACAACTGCACCTTATGCAAATAAAAATATGTGATGCTGTGTATTTCGAATCGCTGTCTATGCTTCCTATGCACTCCAAGCTAAGACCTGTAAATAACACTGTTAGATGAACAGTATCACATTGCGTAACATAATAAATCAGAGACGACTTGAGGTTAGCATATTCGTATGATGGTCTGAAGACAACATCCGGTAACAGAGTAAATCAAGAGACGACTTGAGGTTAACGTACTCATATGATGGTCTGAAGACAACATCAGGTAACGGAATAAATCAGAGATTACTTGAGCCCAACATACTCGTATGATGGTCTGAAGACAACATAAGATAAACAGAATAAAACAGAGATTACTTGAGGCCAACATACTCGTATGATGGTCTGAAGACAACATAAGGTAACAGAATAAATCAAGAGACGACTTGAGGGCAACATACTCGTATGATGGTCTGAAGACAACATCAGGTAATGGAATAAATCAGAGATTACTTGAGGCATACATACTCGTATGATGGTCTGAAGACAACATCAGGTAACGGAATAAAACAGATTACTTGAGGCCAACATACTCGTATGATGGTCTGAAGACAACATCAGGTAACGGAATAAATCAAGAGACGACTCGAGGGCAACATACTCGTATGATGGTCTGAAGACAACATCAGGTAACGGAATAAATCAGAGATTACTTGAGCCCAACATACTCGTATGATGGTCTGAAGACAACATAAGGTAACAGAATAAATCAGAGATTACTTGAGGCCAACATACTCGTATGATGGTCTGAAGACAACATAAGGTAACAGAATAAATCAAGAGATGACTTGAGGGCAACATACTCGTATGATGGTTTGAAGACAACATCAGGTAACGGAATAAAACAGATTACTTGAGGCCAACATACTTGTATGATGGTCTGAAGACAACATCAGGTAACGGAATAAATCAAGAGACGACTCGAGGGCAACATACTCGTATGATGGTCTGAAGACAACATCAGGTAACGGAATAAATCAAGAGATGACTTGAGGCCAACATACTCGTATGATAGTCTGAAGACAACATCAGGTAACGGAATAAATCAAGAGACGACTTGAGGGCAACATACTCGTATGATGGTCTGAAGACAGCATCCGGTAACAGAATAAATCAAGAGACGACTTGAGGTTAACATACTCGTATGATGGTCTGAAGACAACATCAGGTAACGGAATAAAACAGAGATTACTTGAGGCCAACATACTCGTATGATGGTCTGAAGACAACATAAGGTAACAGAATAAATCAAGAGACGACTTGAGGGCAACATACTCGTATGATGGTCTGAAGACAACATACGGTAACAGAATAAATCAAGAGACGACTTGAGGGCAACATACTCGTATGATGGTCTGAAGACAACATCAGGTAAAGGAATAAATCAGAGATTACTTGAGGCATACATACTCGTATGATGGTCTGAAGACAACATCAGGTAACGGAATAAATCAAGAGACAACTCGAGGGCAACATACTCGTATGATGGTCTGAAGACAACATCAGGTAACGGAATAAAACAGAGATTACTTGAGGCCAACATACTGGTATGATGGTCTGAAGACAACATAAGGTAACAGAATAAATCAAGAGACGACTTGAGGGCAACATACCGGTATGATGGTCTGAAGACAACATCAGTTAACGGAATAAATCAAGAGACGACTTGAGGCCAACATACTCGTATGATGGTCTGAAGACAACATCAGGTAACGGAATAAATCAAGAGACGACTCGAGGGCAACATACTCGTATGATGGTCTGAAGACAACATCAGGTAACGGAATAAAACAGAGATTACTTGAGGCCAACATACTCGTATGATGGTCTGAAGACAACATCAGGTAACGGAATAAATCAAGAGACGACTCGAGGGCAACATACTCGTATGATGGTCTGAAGACAACATCAGGTAACGGAATAAAACAGAGATTACTTGAGGCCAACATACTCATATGATGGTCTGAAGACAACATCAGGTAACGGAATAAATCAAGAGACGACTTGAGGTTAACATACTCGTATGATGGTCTGAAGACAACATCAGGTAACGGAATAAAACAGAGATTACTTGAGGCCAACATACTTGTATGATGGTCTGAAGACAACATCAGGTAACGGAATAAATCAAGAGACGACTCGAGGGCAACATACTCGTATGATGGTCTGAAGACAACATCAGGTGACGGAATAAAACAGAGATTACTTGAGGCCAACATACTCGTATGATGGTCTGAAGACAACATCAGGTAACGGAATAAATCAAGAGACGACTTGAGGTTAACATACTCGTATGATGGTCTGAAGACAACATCAGGTAACGGAATAAAACAGAGATTACTTGAGGCCAACATACTCGTATGATGGCCTGAAGACAACATAAGGTAACAGAATAAATCAAGAGACGACTTGAGGGCAACATACCGGTATGATGGTCTGAAGACTACATCAGGTAACGGAATAAATCAAGAGATGACTTGAGGCCAACAAACTCGTATGATAGTCTGAAGACAACATCAGGTAACGGAATAAATCAAGAGACGACTTGAGGGCAACATACTCGTATGATGGTCTGAAGACAGCATCCGGTAACAGAATAAATCAAGAGACGACTTGAGGTTAACATACTCGTATGATGGTCTGAAGACAACATCAGGTAACGGAATAAAACAGAGATTACTTGAGGCCAACATACTCGTATGATGGTCTGAAGACAACATAAGGTAACAGAATAAATCAAGAGACGACTTGAGGGCAACATACTCGTATGATGGTCTGAAGACAACATACGGTAACAGAATAAATCAAGAGACGACTTGAGGGCAACATACTCGTATGATGGTCTGAAGACAACATCAGGTAAAGGAATAAATCAGAGATTACTTGAGGCATACATACTCGTATGATGGTCTGAAGACAACATCAGGTAACGGAATAAATCAAGAGACAACTCGAGGGCAACATACTCGTATGATGGTCTGAAGACAACATCAGGTAACGGAATAAAACAGAGATTACTTGAGGCCAACATACTGGTATGATGGTCTGAAGACAACATAAGGTAACAGAATAAATCAAGAGACGACTTGAGGGCAACATACCGGTATGATGGTCTGAAGACAACATCAGTTAACGGAATAAATCAAGAGACGACTTGAGGCCAACATACTCGTATGATGGTCTGAAGACAACATCAGGTAACGGAATAAATCAAGAGACGACTCGAGGGCAACATACTCGTATGATGGTCTGAAGACAACATCAGGTAACGGAATAAAACAGAGATTACTTGAGGCCAACATACTCATATGATGGTCTGAAGACAACATCAGGTAACGGAATAAATCAAGAGACGACTTGAGGTTAACATACTCGTATGATGGTCTGAAGACAACATCAGGTAACGGAATAAAACAGAGATTACTTGAGGCCAACATACTTGTATGATGGTCTGAAGACAACATCAGGTAACGGAATAAATCAAGAGACGACTCGAGGGCAACATACTCGTATGATGGTCTGAAGACAACATCAGGTGACGGAATAAAACAGAGATTACTTGAGGCCAACATACTCGTATGATGGTCTGAAGACAACATCAGGTAACAGAATAAATCAAGAGACGACTTGAGGTTAACATACTCGTATGATGGTCTGAAGACAACATCAGGTAACGGAATAAAACAGAGATTACTTGAGGCCAACATACTCGTATGATGGCCTGAAGACAACATAAGGTAACAGAATAAATCAAGAGACGACTTGAGGGCAACATACCGGTATGATGGTCTGAAGACAACATCAGGTAACGGAATAAATCAAGAGACGACTTGAGGCCAACATACTCGTATGATGGTCTGAAGACAACATCAGGTAACGGAATAAATCAAGAGACGACTCGAGGGCAACATACTCGTATGATGGTCTGAAGACAACATCGGGTAACAGAATAAAACAGATAATTCAAATGCTTCTCACTGGTTACAGCACATCGAGCTGCACTGGTTTTTGGAATGAGCTTAACTGATAAATGGTCTGCGCATCGCGTTTGTTCATATTTGTTTATTTGTTTACACCAATAAATTAGAACTTGAGAAACTTTGCAGTGGCACAAAACACCTATGCGACCATTTAGTTTACTTATTGTTTTTAAACTATAAAAATGACATAAAGATCTTTGTTCCTATCAGACCGTTTCATTTTGAGCTGTATACTGGTATCAACTCTTAACTCACAGTGTTATTAGAAGGTGAAAATTGCTTGCTAATCCAAAAACAAATATGCATTTTATGATCATCAGCCATAGTGACAGACTGCTGTAAATTAATAAGGAAGTTTGAAAACTTTGGTCTTACCTTGTAACTTGTAACTGTGCTTGACAGAGGGGATTTTGCTGTTGTTGTTGTTGTTGGTGTTGTTTTTTAAATTTTGGCGCAATAGGCAGCAGCATGGTGCACTGTGATGACATCGTAAACGTTGATTGGCTCGCGCAGTTGTTGTCCCAGGAACATCATTAAAGATATTGGTCTCAGGACAAGAACCACTTGGCAAAATCAGGACGAGCCGGTAAGTATACAGGTAAGCTGGGTCTGGAAACAGTTCAAGGTAGTGAATGGTACACCGGACAGTGAGGGACTGAGTGGAGTGTGTTGAAATAGTAGTCTTGATTGCTGACTGCAGGTGCTAGTGATTAGAACTTGGGTGATTGGGATCTGGTGAATGTCAGGGTAGGTGACTGAGGTGATGTGGGTGACTGAGACATGGGGTTTTCCCTGACATTACCTCCTCCTTCAGGGTGGCTTCTGACACCCTCATGCAGTAATGAGGGCGGCCTCTACCACTGGGTGCTGGGTCCTGGTGCAGGAGGAGAGAAGGGTTTTAGGAGTGATACATGAAAGGTGGGCGAATTCTGTACCTGGGTAGCTGTAGAAGGTAAGTGACTTCATTGATCTCCCTCTGTATGGGGAACAGACAAATGTAGCGGGGACTCAGCTTCTTACAGGGCAGGTGGAAGCGCAGATTCCGGGTGGACAACCACACCTTCTCTCCAGGCTGGTAAGTGGGAGTAGAGGTGCACCAGGCAACTGCGAAGGCCTTATGCATCCACACTGCCTGTTGGAGGTGGATGTGGGCTGAGTTCACACTCTCTTGCTCGTTCGGAACCAGTATTCCACAGCTGTAACCTGGAACTTGGTAGCCGAGTATGCACTGAAAGGGTGTCAGGTCAGTGGTGTTCTGTCGGAGGGAATTTTGTGCATACTCGGCCTAGGGGAGGAAGCGGCTCCAGCTGTGCTGATCGTCATGGCAATATTACCGGAGGTAACATCCGAGCTCATGGATCTTGCGCTCAGTCTGGCTGTTCGTCTGGGTATGGTACCTGGAGGACAAGCTCCCTGTGACACCCATGAGCTGGAAGAAGGCCTTCCACACGTGAGAGATGAATTGGGGGAGAGACTACCTCCTCCGGGAGGCCATAATTTCTGAATAAGTGGTTGAATAGGCACTCCGCCATCTCCAGTGCAGTGGAAAGACCCTTGAGGGGTATAAATTTACAGGCTTTGGAGAAGCTGTCTACAACGACCCGGATGCAGGTAAAAGAAAATAGTCAGCGACGAAGTCCACGCCTATGTGACCAGGGTCTACGTGGTATTGGCAGCGGGATGAGCTTGGCCATGGGGAGATGACGAGGGGTTTTAGCCATGGCACAGAATGAGCAGCTTCGGACGTGCCTGATGACATCCCGGGTCATACTGGGCCACCAGTACCGAGCTTGAAGGAGCGAGAGTGGTGTCAAGGATGTCTTCAGAAATCCTCCATTGAATGAGGCTGACTAATAAGGCTGGAGGGAGAAGGTCAGAACGTTTTGGGTTTGGTTAGAGTTTCTGGGGAATGACGATGTGATAGAGCGTTAACTATGCAGTTTATGTTACCAGGTCGGTAGGTAATGACAAATTGGGATCATGTGAAGAACAAAGCCTTGGTGGGGGTTGAGTCTTTTGGCGTTGCGGAGGTATTGAAGGTTGCACTGTGATTGAAGGTGAACGGATGGTGGGCTTTCTCCAGCCAGTGATGCCATTCTTTCAGAGCTAGTTCTCTATTGCCAATGTTATAGTTTTGCTCTGCTGAGGTCAGTTTTCTGGAGAAGAATGCACAAGAATTGAGGCTATGAGGCTCACCACACTGCCGTGACAGCATGGCCCTGACTCCAGGGGATGAGACATCACCTTCCACAATGAAGGGAGTGTTGGGATCTGGGTGACGAAGGATGGGGACCCTGCTGAAGGCTTTTTGGAGTTGTTGAAAGACTTTGTGGGCGGTGGTAGTCCAGGACAGGGACTTGGGGTTATTGCAGAGCATAGAAGAAAGAGGGGCTGTGTGCAGACTTCAGATGAATCGCCGGTAGAAGTTTGCAAGTCCTATAAATCTTTGCAGGTCCTTGACAGTCTGTGGGAGCAGACACTCCTTAATGGCCTCTACCTTCCCGTGGTCCATGGAAATACAGTCCTGGCTGATGATTTACCCGAGGAACTGTACTGTGGGGTGGTGAAACGTACACTTCTTCAGCTTGAGATATACATGGTGTTGACGAAGCTTCTGGAAGAACTGCGTAACGTGGTGGCGATGTTCGGCCAGGTTCCGGGAGTATATGAGGATGTCACTGATGTAGACAATTACAAAGCGGTGGAGTTACTCCCGGAACACCTTGTTTATAAAACCTTTGAAGGTGGACGGTGAGTTAGCCAGGCCATACAGCATTACCCGGTATTCGTAGTGATATGAGGGGGTGATGAATGCTGTCTTCCACTTAACGCCTTCCCGGGAGCGAACAAGGTTGTATGTATTCCGCAGGTACAGCTTGGAGAACATGTGGGCCCCATGGAGTTCCTCGAAAGCAGCCAGGACCAGGGGAAGTGGGTATGGCAATTTAACAGTCTGAGAATTCAGGTTGCGGTTATCTATGCAATTGAAAATTGCCTGAGGAAACCGGGCAGAGAGTGAAACAGAGTGATCTGGGGTGAGTAGTTGTACTGGTAACAATGATAAGGTTCAAGTTGAACAGTACCCACCGCAGGGCGTGGGGGTCTGATGGGACAGACTTTGAAGTGATCCGTAGTGGCACAGTACAGGCAGAGTCCTGCCATTAGGCGGCGAACACGTTGAGCGTGTGAGAGTTGGGTTGAGTCGACTTGCATGGGCTCTGGTACTGGGGGACCGATGGCGGGTGCGGCAAGCTGTTAAGGCGAGATTGGGCTGGCAGGTGGAAAAGTATTGTGATATATGGGTGGCTCTTTGCATAAAGTTCTCCAATCCAATAGTGTCATCATGTATAAACATTTGGCCACAAATGTGCGGATCCAGCCCCTGCTGGTAAGTGCTGAGAAGGGCAACTTCATTGCAGCCGCTTGTAGTTGCTAGCATGCGAAATTGAAGACTGAAGTAGCTGGTGAATGACATGCCTTGATGCAGCCACAGAAGTTGATCAGAGATGGTGAGCATTCCTGTTGCAGAGCCAAAAACCTCCTTGAAATGATTAGTGAAAGCTTCATAAGAGTTTATTATGGTGCTATTAGTGTTCCATATAGCTCAGCCCATAACAACACTTTGCCGGTTAACAGGGAAATCAGGAATGCTACCTTGGATTGTTTGGTGGTAAACTGCAGCAGCATCTCGATGAATAATGCCACTTGAAGTAGGAAGCTGCTGCACTCAGCTGCATCACCCGCATTGGAAGCAGGAATGGCCATGGGACTTACAGAGGCACATGGTTGGGTAGTGACTGGCGTGAGTGAAGCCTGGAGAGTGTTGACGAGTTCTTCAAGGACTTCTGCGGGAGTGGGAGACCGTGATCCATGGAGGTAAATGTTCCAGTTCCGGTCTTCTGTCACAATTCAAGCCAGAGACAAGAGGGGTATGTTCAAACAGGTGGGTTTATTGAAAATGACTGAAGAGCAGGGAGAGCAGAAGGCAGGTGAGTCAATGGCAGAATGAGAGTTCTTAATTTTTAAAATAATAATAAAAAACAATAAGTTCATAATTTATTCATGCAGCAATGAATTTAAGAAAAAAATCTAAAAAAAAAAAAAAAATCTAAATTTAAGATTTTTTGATTGTCTGTCTGATTTTGCCAAAAATGCCAGGGGCCTCATTTATAAAGACTTGCGTAGAAACCATCCTTGATTTTATCTAAGAACTTTTCTGATTTGATCGTAAGAGCGATTCAGAGAAAACGAACGTACCAAGAAATCCATGCGTACGCCAGTCACTCGGTTATAAATCACAAATGATCGTGGAATTGTGTGCAGCTGAATGTTCCGCCATCGAAACGCCCCTGCTTAATTAATTAACATATAAAATGAGCTCATTCCTAAAGCAAAAACTCTGTGACAATGGCAAGTAAAAAGGAGCACAAGAAATCAAATTATAGTGAGGCTGAACTATCTGCAATACCAGGCATTACCACAAGGAAACGGTCGTACGCCAAGCTGGAATCTGACGTGGAGATAAGTACTTTTCCACGTCAAAGACGGTTTTTATAAATCTGTACTTTGACGTGGATTTGATCGTACGAACACTCTAAGATCAAATCAGTGCGTAAGAAAGTTTTATAAATGAGGCCCCAGATCTTATGTTGTTCACAGTGTTGACATAATCAATTTAAAAAAAACTAACTCAGATATTCAGGTTACTACATGATAATTATTTTAAAACATAATCAATGCCACATGATCACTTTTTTTCTCTGGTTTGTCTGGCTGTTACAGTATAACTGAGTCACAGCAGCCAAACAACATCTAACGTTAAAAATGTAAGGGTCAAGATCCCAACTAATGCAAACACTGACCACTATAATGGTTACTTATTTATTTATAACTGTTTTATGCATCACAAATAGTAGTCAATGTGCAGCTTGTATAGCAGTATAGATTTATTGTCCCCTGAAAATTACTCAACATAAAGCAATTATTGTCAAAATAGCTGCCAACAAAAGTGAGTACACGCAAAGTGAACTTGTCCAAAGTGTCAATATATTGTTTAGCACCATTGTTAACTGGCACTGCCTTAATCATCCTGGGCATGGAATTGACCAGAGCTACACAGGTTGTTGCTGGGACCCTCTTCCACTCCTCTTCCAGCTGCTAGATGTTATACACATGGTGCTTCTCCACCCTTAAGACTTGGTCTATGCGCATAAACCTTGTGCGCGGTTTACAAACGAACATGGAACAATACATTTATTAATCTATGTTAAAGTTAATAAAAAGACAATAGTTTAGTGTTTGTTAATGTTTTTGTTAAATGACATAGCTGTGTCTGACTAGGGGCGAGACATGGGCTGATGACGTCATCGTTTCAGAAAATATACAGATTTGCTGTACACACAAAAAGTTAAGGGTACCGTTACGTTCCTGTCAACATTTAGTTCATTTCTGTTTTTCGTTTGTTTTTGTTTTCGTTCCTTAAATCAGTTCAGAACCCTGCGCCAAAGGAATGTACCCATAATGATAAGAATACCAGTGTGTGTGTTTGTGTGCTCCTCATGGAAGTAGGATGTCCAACAAATTGTTTTCAGCAATTAAGTGTTTAAAGGCACATGACACAAGCCGACATCTTGTGAGGTCATAAAGTCAGAATAAATGTTTGCTGCTTCATGCTCAAATTTGGTCTCTAACTGTTTTATGCATCACAAATATCATCACTGTAAAAAATATCCTATTAAATTTGCTGTCAAAATGTTTATACTATATAAGTGTAATTACATGTGAATTGTCATGGAGAGACTTTTACTGTATTATTTTATTTATTTATTTATTTTTACCATAAATTACAGTATGTCACAAAAGTTACTACACCCCTCCATTTTTGTATATCTTCTCAAGGGACAATACTATAGAAATAAAATATATTTTAGAGTAGTCAATGTGCAGTATAGCAGTATAGATTTATTGTCCCTTGACAATTACTCAACATACAGCTATTATTGTCAAAATAGCTGGCAACAAAAGTGAGTACACCCAAAGTGAACTTGTCCAAAGTGTCAATATATTGTTTAGCTCCATTGTTAACTTAATCATCCTGGGCATGGAATTGACCAGAGCTGCACAGGTTGTTGTTGGGACCCTCTTCCACTCCTTTTCCAGCTGCTGGAGGTTATACACATGGTGCTTCTCCACCCTTAATAGGGTTCAGGTCTGGAGACATACTTAGCCACCCCCATCACCTTTACCTTCAGCTTCCTCAGCCAGGCAGTGGTCAT
Organism: Garra rufa; assembly: GCF_049309525.1. Taxonomy (NCBI): domain Eukaryota; kingdom Metazoa; phylum Chordata; class Actinopteri; order Cypriniformes; family Cyprinidae; genus Garra; species Garra rufa. The sequence continues at coordinate 36,613,328 of NC_133370.1, forward strand.
CTCGGTGATGTGTTTGGGATCGTTATTGTAGGAGCCATATTTGGGTTTTGGTGACTTATCTGTGGAATAAGTACAATTAATTTAGTTTTACATAATCACATTGTATAAATGCAGTTTAACAGAAACTATACAGTTTAATTTCAGAAATTAAAACTTCCATACTTTAACCGTAGCAGCATCTTATCTGTATGTACTTACCTGACTACCTGTCACATGGTAGTAGACACACCCCTTTGACGTGCAGGTGGCCCGATGTGGTTAATTATGCCATTCACGAAGGGTGCAATGGGTTAGATGGCAAGACGGTACAGTTTTCAGACCGCAAACAAACGCAAACTATTGCTTTAGTTTTCCTTTATTTTTATCATTTGTCAATTCAAGAAAGAGAACCGGATTGTCTGAATAAAGCAACATCCAAATGAAAATCAACTCTCCGTGCGTGCTTACTATGGATTGTGTGTCGGGAGCCCTTGCCATTAACCTCACGTGGCAAGTTTAGTTGAAAAAGCCACTTCATTGTCTGAAAACTACCGAAGACCGACGTCTTTGAAAGGACCAAAGGACCAACTTGTGGATTAACGCCTAACATTTATTGGATACTTACCTCGATGGAACGACGCGTTTGGGTTGAATGGATTTATGAATGGAACGTATCGTAGTAGTTGGAGCAATCCATGAATGGATGAGCGTAACACCACAGTAACTGGATGCGCAGCAGCCAAACGTCAGCAAACCTAGTGAGTATAAACAAACTGTGAAAGTTTAAACTATCGTTGAATAGACTGAGACAAGTTTATAAGACTTTATTTACGTGCATTGTAAACTGTTGAACATTACGATGTCGGATAAAGAGACTGAGACGGCGAAAGAGACCGCCAAACTTTTACAATCTGAAAAGGCCACTCGCCGAGGAAAGCTAGGTGTTTGCACTAGACAAATGAATGAAATCAGAACTTTGCTCGTTGAAAATGGAAATGTTGACCGAGTGGAGAAAAATATGCAAGTGCTACAACAGAACATCGAGGACTTTAAATTCATTCATAGATCAGTACAATCATTAATGACTGAGGATGAGAGGGAAAGTGATACTGTTGATTGGTACGAACCGAGAGCACAGAACTTTGACTACTTCGTTAAAGAAGTTGAAACGTGGAAAAAAGAACAAAATAGACTACAGTTAACTGTTGAACCAAAAGACAGCATTTTTAATGTAACCAAAATATCTAAAACCTCATCAGCAGCAATAATTGTTGCAGCTGAAAGAGCTGCTCTTCTAGCTCGCAGCAAAGCATTACCAGCGCTGCACGCAATTCAGATGGAGGAAGCGACCCTGAAATCTAGAAAGGAGAGCATTGAGATACAAGCTCAATTAGCGGAGGCAGATGCAAAGCTGAAGGCTTTAAATGACAGCGAAGAGGAGGGAGATGCCATGAATGTGTACCTGGAGGTTTCACCATTGCTAAAAACAGTACGACATCTACACAGCAGCTCCAGGAGCATTAGAACTTCCACCAGCCCACAGCTTGGATTCAGCCATGACGCCGCTGCTGATACTGAAATGCTACACAGACAAAAGGAGCTCACGGAATTAATGGTGAGACAACAGAACCTTTCTCTCTTGCCGAAAAGAGATTTACCTGTTTTTAATGGTGATCCTCTGTCTTTTCAACCTTTCATTTATGCCTTTGAACATTCAATTGAGAACAATACCACTAATTGCCAAGATAGACTTTATTTTCTTGAGCAGTTTACACAGGGACAGGCTAAAGACCTAGTGAGAAGCTGCATGCATATGGATGCCCGCCGAGGTTATGGTGAAGCAAAACAGCTTTTAAAGAAACATTTTGGGAATGAAATGAAAATTGCTAATGCATATTTAGAGAAGGCTTTTAACTGGACACTAATAAGACCTGACGATGGAAAGGCTCTTCTGGCATATGCTTTGTACTTAAGAGAATGTCTTAACGCAATGCAAAATCTGGACCATCTTGATGAATTGAATGTAGCATCTAATTTAAAGTTGCTTGGTTCTAAATTGCCACATAAACTTCGTGAACGTTGGCGAAATGTAGTGTATGAATCCTCTCAAAGAAACAATACACGCATAAGATTCACTCATCTTGTGGAGCTTTTGGAACATCAATCCAGTGTACTACTCCATCCAGTGTTTGGAGACATTAAAGATCCTCCTCCAAGTAAAAGTCCAGTCCTGAAAGCCAAACATGACACGAAGACACTTAGAAAGGGTAGCAGCTTTGTGACTTCTGTAACGCCAGCTGAAGCGCAGGTACCATCACAGCTATTTAAGACACAGCAAGCCAACAAACATGTCGAAGCTTTCTCGTTATGTAGCTTTTGCTTAGATAGGCATGATATCATCGACTGCAAAAGGTTTAAGTCACAGCCACATGAACAGAAAGTGGAACACCTGAAGAAAAATGGACATTGCTTTGGTTGTCTTAAGAAGGGACATCTCAGCAAAAATTGCATTAAGAGAATGATCTGTGAGACATGCAAGTATAAACATCCTACCTTATTACACATCAACAGTGAGAAAGCGGTGAGAATGCAGACTCCTGTCAACAGTGCACTGATCACAGCTAATCACGCAACAGGGGCCAGTCACTGTGCACTAGCCATTGTGCCCGTTCTAGTGAAGGCATCTAAGGGCTCCAGAACCATCATGACCTATGCCTTTCTTGACCCAGGCAGCTCAGCCACCTTCTGCTCTGATAACATCATGCACCAGCTCAATGTATTGCACCAGGCAATACAACAATGATTTTCCTGAAAAGGAATACGCAGAGAAAAAAGAGATGTCTGTTGAGGACAAAAGATTCATGGATCTAATATCAAGGTCAGTCATGTTTAAAAACGGTCACTATCACTTACCTTTGCCTTTCCGTGATAAAGATGTAACTTTGCCAAACAATCTGGAGGTGGCAGCACAGCGCACAGTGGGTCTCTCTAGAAGATTCAAAATGGATTCTGCTTATGCAAGTGAGTACAAGACATTCATGGAAGATGTGCTCAGGAAAGGCTACGCAAAGAAATGATGGCAAGGTATGGTATATACCGCATCATGGGGTGTACCACAAGCAGAAGGGCAAGCTGCGAGTTGTGTTTGACTGTTCTGCTTCTTACAAAGGCAAATCCCTGAACACAGAACTTCTCCAGGGTCCGGACCTGGCTAACCCACTTTTGGGAGTTCTGCTGAGATTCAGAGAAGAAAGAATTGCTGTGATGGCTGACATCGAAGCGATGTACTACCAAGTACGTGTTCAAGAACATCACCGTGACTTCCTACGATTCCTCTGGTGGCCACAGGGGGACGTAAGTAAACCATTGGAAGTGTACAGGATGAACGTTCATCTCTTTGGTGCTGTGTCGTCACCAAGCATTGCCAACTTTGCCTTAAAACGAACAGCAGTTGACAACTCAGAACAATTCAGTGTTAAAATTCCTGAAATAATCAAACATAGTTTTTATGTTGATGATTGTCTTCAGTCAGTGGCTTCTGTTAAGGAGGCAATTCAGCTTACACAGGACCTCAGGGAAGCATGCACCCTGGGAGGATTCACCCTGAGCAAGTGGGTGAGCAACAGCTGTGAAGTTCTTGCTACAATACCTGAAAATCACAGAGCCACACTTGTCAAACGACTCGACCTGGACAGAGACAAACCACTGTTAGAAAGGGCCCTAGGAATCCAGTGGAACATCCAGAATGACACATTTACCTTCAAGGTAGCCATCAAGAACAGAGCTCTGACAAGGCGAGCTGTCCTTTCTGTTGTAAGCTCCATCTATGATCCATTGGGTTTCCTAGCCCCCTTTATTCTCAAAGCCAAGCAAATCCTGCAAAAACTTTGCCTTGAAAAGTGTGGATGGGATGAAGACATTCCAGAAGAACTCTCCAAGCCATGGCAAAGATGGATTAGAGAACTGAGTCAGCTGGACAGATTTGAAGTGGACAGGTGTATAAAACCTGAGAGCTTTGGCTCAGTAAGGACTGCTCGGCTGCATCATTTCTGTGACGCGAGTGAAGCAGGTTACGGAACAGTGACCTACCTCAGTCTTGCAAAGAGCAATGGAGACATTCATGTTACCTTCATACTAGCAAAATCCAGAGTAGCTCCTCTGAAGCAGATGACCATTCCCAGGCTGGAACTTGCCGCTGCAACACTCGCTGTGAAAGTGGATAAAATGCTTCAGACGGAACTTCACATGGATCTGGAAAACTCCACATTCTGGACAGACAGTACAACTGTACTGAAATACATTCATAATGAAACCAAAAGATTCTATACATATGTTGCCAATCGAATTGCAGTAATACACAGCCTCTCTCAGGTACGTCAGTGGAGGTATGTCAGCTCTAGAGACAATCCAGCAGACGATGCATCACGCGGACTGCACATGGACCGCTCTTGAAGTCCCTTAGATGGCTCCATGGCCCTCACTTCCTTTCAAGAGAGGAATCTGAATGGCCTGATGCACCAGAGGACTTGGGCCACCTACCCCAAAGTGATCCTGAGGTAAAAAGAGACATTACTGTAAATTGCCTAAAGCTGGAAGCTAATGCAACTTCTTCCCTGATTCAGTACTTCTCTTCATGGAGGAAACTTCTCACAGCTGTTGCTTGGCTGCTGAAGCTCAAAAACTTCCTTCTGCTCCGAAGTCGGAAAGACAAAGACAATGTGACATCCAAAATTAAAAGTGAGCAACAATGCTTAACTGTGGATGATTTGGACGAAGCAGAAAAGGCAATTATTTGCTATGAACAGCACTGTCACTTCAAGCCTGAGCTTACACTCTTAAGAAAAGGCAAGCCAGTGAAAGCAGACAGCTCCATATCTAAACTGGATCCGATCTTGGATGAGGGCATCCTGAGGATTGGAGGCAGGTTAAGTAAAGCGTCCATGCCGGTGAATCTGAGAAATCCAATCATACTTCCCAGAGACTCTCCTGTATCCAAATTGATCTTGCGTGACATACATCACCAAGTAGGACACGCAGGAAGAAACCATATGCTCTCTAGGCTTAGGCAAAGATTCTGGCTTCCCTCTGCTAATTCTTCTGCAAGATCTGTCATTAAATCCTGTGTCTTCTGTAGGAAAGTGCAGGCAAAAGTCGGAGTTCAAAAGATGGCAGACCTGCCAGAGGACCGAGTCACTCCAGATTTACCACCCTTTTCACATGTAGGCATCGACTACTTCGGACCTATTGAGGTAAAAAGGGAAAAAGGGGTCGTTCCCTCGTTAAGAGATGGGGAGTAATCTTTACCTGTCTGGCGAGCAGAGCCATTCACCTGGAATGGCAAGTATGTTGAACACGGACTCCTGCATCAACGCTGTCCGGCGATTCCTTTGTCGGAGAGGGCCAGTACTCACCATTAGAACTGACTGTGGCACTAATTTCATGTGTGCGCAGAAGGAATTACAGACTGCTGCAAATCAGCTAGACCATCAAAGAATCCACGACGCTCTGATGAACCAACATGTCAAATGGCTGTTTAATCCTCCTTTGGCAGCCCATTTTGGAGGTGTGTGGGAACGACTCATCAAGCTAGTGAAAAAGGTACTCCTGTCAGTGTTAAAGCAACAGACACTCGATGATGAGATGTTGCACACAGCTTTTTGTGAGGTCGAATCCATCCTTAATGACTGACCAATAACAACAGTTTCCAGTGACCCTAACGATCTTGAACCACTGACTCCCAATCACCTGCTGCAGTTGAACACCAAACCGCTGTTGCCTCCTGGGCTCTTTGACAGAGAAGATCTGTATAGCAGAAGGAGATGGAGACAGGTACAATATCTGGCAAACCTTTTTTGGAAGCGATGGACTACTGAATACCTAACTTTGATGCAGCAACGGCAAAAATGGACTAATACCAAAAGGAACTTCAAAGAGAATGACTTAGTAGTCATAGTTGATCCAACCGCACCAAGAAGCTCCTGGCCTTTAGGCCGGGTGGTGAAACCCCTGCCAGGGCCAAAGGGTCTTGTCAGGAGTGTTGTGGTCAAAACCAAGGCCAACATCATCCAGAGGCCGATCGACAAGCTTTGCTTGCTCCTGGAAGCTGAGGAATCGGCTTGAAGGTCTGGCTGGCTCTGCCAGGCCTATGATCTATGTCCCATGCTCTTGCACGCATTCACATATATTGACAAACCTACAGATTTTTACATGCGTGCTCACACACCAGTCCACACATGCATTCATGGACTTTCTTATCCACAGCGCACATACACTCACTGCTATGCACATACATGGACTTTGCACCCTTGCAGCACACTGACACATGGACTCACATGGACAGTTATTATGTTGGGAAACTGTTTTTTGGCTAGTTTCTGGAGGGAAGGCATCATGTTCTGCTTCAGAATATATAGTACATGATGGAATCTATGTTTCCCTCAATGAACTGCAGCTCCCCAGTACCAGCAGCATTCATGCAGCCCTAGAACATGATGCTACCATCACCATGATTGACTATAGGCAAGGCACAATTTTCTTGGTACTCCTCACCAGGGCATCGCCACACATGATGGACACCAACTGATTTATCTTATAGTCTCATCAGATCACAAGACATGGTTTCAGTAATTTATGCTCTTGGACAGGTTGTCCTTAGCAAACTGTTTGCGGGCTTTCTTGTGAGCCAGCTTCAGATTAGGCTTCCTTCTGGGATGACGCCTATGCAAACCGACTTGTTGCAGTGTGCGGCGTATGGTTTGAGCACTGACAAGCTGACTTCTGCAACCTTTAAAGCAATGCTGGCAGCACTCTGTTTTTTGAAGCCAGGTTCTGCACCTGATGCACAGAATGAGTGCTCAACTTCATTGATCGACCCTTGCAAGGCCTGTTCCGAATGGAACCCATCTTGGAAAACCTCTGTATGACTCTGACCACTGTAGTGTAACTCGGTTTCAGGGCGTTACTGAACCTCTATTAGCTTTGGCCATCTTTGTGGAGAGCAACAATTCTAATTCTCAAATCCTCAGAGAGTCCTTTGCCATGTTGAACATCCAGTGGTCAGTATGAGAGAATTGTACTTAAAGCACCTAATTTTAACTGCTCTAATACAAGATACACAACTTTGTATGGTCCTGTCAAGCAGACAAAAACATAAACATGATGAGTAGGACACGTGGCTTTGCATGGTTAAACAACATACATTCATACATATCTGGGTATTCATACATATCCATATCTGTTGCCAAGATATTTTAACATGTCTTGTTTAGGCAATCTCGCCATGAGTTATAACCCATATTGACATCTTTGTAATATTTTAGTCTAGATTTGTACAAATGTGGATACTCTTAGGCCAAATGTACAAATTGTGGGTACTCTTTGCACCAGAGTATGTGAGCGGAGTGAGGAGTGAAGCAGCATGGTTTTTGACTGGAGTGTAGAGTGGATTTTTTGAATGGTTTTCACTTAATGCCAGCATCCCAAAATATAACTGCATTTTATCATGAATTCACGCATTAAAAATCATATAGCTTGACAGATATGTGGATCACTCAAATCAGAAAGAAGGTTAAGCTGTATGCTGTAACATTGCAGTACGCACGCACACACCACACAAGCTTGCACATAACATAGATCTCGCACACAGAAACATTCAGTCAACACTGTCCTCTGGTCCTGTGACTAATCAGCTTAAATACTGAAAAGTTACAACATATTCTTTCTGTTTCTGAAGTACAACCCTTAGCTTCACCATAGTAGAGAGACTCTGCACAGACAAGTGAATTAAACATTCATTTAATATCAACATGGGCTAACTGTAGTGTTCCAATAAACCACGTTAAAACTATTCTTATAATATTGTGTATTTATTTTTCGTATAATATACATTCTGAACAAAAGTTAGTGATATTTTAAAACATATTGAAATACTTTAATTGCAAATTTTGTCATGGAGCAAAAGTTGAGCTGTGTTTCTGATCAAGTGTGTGAAGAGTGGGAAATTGTGAACCCGGAGTGGAGCTGAAGCAGAATGATTATTAATGTCTAGACTGCGGAGGGAAAACTGTAGCTGCTCCACTCCACTCCACTCCACTCGCGTCTTGTAAAACATTTTCAAATCCTGCATTAACGGTTCATATAGTTAAACAGTTTATATAGTCAAATTTAGAAGAAAAAGTGACGGTTTCTTTGCCAGCTCTCAAAAACAGCTTTTTTTTTTCCACACCGAGTCATATGACATCACGAGAAGGAGTCCTTTGCCATGCTCTGTTGGTATTCAGTAGGAGCAGTCGTGAGTCAGTGTGTGTTCGGTAGTTATTTTTTATTTCAATTGATCATCGTCATGCTAAATTATTGTGTTTGTGGAGGCTGCACAAACTCCAGCCTGTAAATACATCATGTCCACGGGTTTACAATAAAAAGAACGATGCTATCTTCCGAACCTGGGTGCATTTGTGCTGGTGCGGTTCCTTCAGTGCACACAGTACCTTCATCAGGTCCACCGTCAGCCTGTGGTCCGTCCGAAGCCGTCAGAGATGCAGCTCGACGAAGACGTGAACTGTGCACCATAAGTGCATTTTTTAACTTTTGATAACTACTAAATCAGTGAACATAAATACTTAAATAATGAGACACAACGAGATGTGTATAAGTTGGCGTGTACCTAGCACAGCATTTATGATTTAACATGTTAACACATTCGTGTGATATCCACACTGAAAATATTTTTCTTTTGGTAGTATATGTTTGGTACATCTACATATTTTTGAGTTAGGTATTAACAATGCTATGAAATAATATTTATGATTTAGTGTTGAATAAATAAAACTGAATTGATTTAACCATAAAAGCAGATCTGCTTGATATATGTGATGTAAACTTTATAACAAGTGTTTATACAGTAAGACAATTTGTGATAGTGATTTTTTTTATTGATTGTCACCAAAATGGGGCCATTCAAAACCTTTATAAAGTCATCCTTCCTCTGTAAACTGTCTACTAATAGCTGACACAACACAAGCAGGTAAGGGCTTCCTGGTGAATACCAGTGGACAACTTGCCGGTATGCTGTCAATATTGATTGTCTTACACCAATGGCATCAAAAAGTGTGACTTCTTAGGTATTCGGGACCTAAATATAGTCATCTTGTAATTGAGAAACAAAATGTTTTAGATTGTTTTGATATTCAAATCTTAATTTTACTATTTTTTTGTACATACAAGTATTTAGCTCAGAGTAATAAATTATCTCTACCCTAAACACACTCATGTCTGCTGGCCTGGAGAGGTCCATGGTTCTTCCTGAAGTGCATATAAACTGTAGATCTGTAGAACCTATTATGAGTTCAGACAGCAAGCCTCAAAGCCTGGGTGCAGAGTCAGACACTACACATCAAATGTGGGGGTTACATTCTCCACTAAGGCCCAGCACTGATTTTCCTCAGCTGTGACTATGGCCTTGCATGTCCCACATAAGCATATAATGAAACAAATGTGTTTATCTCTCTCTCGTGCGTGCATGTGCAAGAAGTGATAAGAACCCGCTGTATCACACGCTTGATCAACGATTATTAGTTTCTGTTACTGGTAAATAGTATCAATACTTATAGATGACCAATAGGTCACACCACAACTTAATTTGTCTCCTTTGACCGTTGTTCTGTTTAATCCTGGCCTGTCCCTGCTCTCTTGGCCACATAGCAGGCTCATAATTGTATCTGTGGTTCATCATACAAGTGTAAATAAACATTTAAAATTTCCTCCGCGCCAGAACAGTCATAGCGATTCATTGTTTTCCTATTGTTTACTCTCCCTTTTGTTACGTCACTTCCAGTTTTGGAGGTTTTTCAGATGCGGAAGTAAAATTTTCTCACAAAAATGAGTTCAGAAGCCTTAGTAGCGTATTTTGAAGTATTTTTAAATACATTAAAATATTTTGCCAGCTGTGTATTAGCTCCTCATACAGAGAGGCACAAAAACTGAGCGTCGCATCTCGTGCTTGTCGCAACGGGACCGAGAGGAGCGCCACTTTGGGCTGGGGGCTTCTAAGACTAGGCCCAATCTGAGGGTCACGCTTCAGTTGAGGAAGTCCTCGACCAAACAGTCCAACGATCATGGTCCAGGACCTTTCAGAGCAGCCCCTACCGGGGAAGAGCGGGATGCAACGCATTACATGGTGTCTGTCTCTCTTCTGTGCCCTCATGAGATCAGTCTACTACCCCTGTCGGTGCTCCAGGGTGCAGCGATCTCCGGCAACGGCGCACATCTCAGGTCTTTCCTCCTGGAAACGTAGCAGAGCCAAGAAGCTCGCCACCCCTGTCGGGATCTCTAGAGCAATTTGTTCGGCTGCCTACACCGGTCCCCCATTCCAGGACATCGAACTAACAGCTGCTTCCAACATGATACCTCTTGGCCTGCTGTACATGAAACCCCTACAGTGGTGGCTAAAAACCAAGGATTTCTCCCCGAGAGAAAACCCACTTTGCATGATCAAGGTCACACGGCGATGCCTATGTGCCTTGGACATGTGAAGAAAGCATTGGTTCTTAACTCAGGGCCTGGTGCTGGGAGCTTCTTGTCTGGGGAGCAGTCATGAGTGCCATCTCACGTGGCACATCAACTGCCTGGAGATGTTGGCCGTGTTTTGGGCTCTGAAATATTTCCTTCCGGACCTGAAAAATCGCAATGTGTTAGTGCACACCGACAACACAGAGGTGGTCTGCTACATCAACCACCAGGGAGGCCTGCGTTTAACACCCCTTGTACAAGCTGGTGCACCAGATCCTTGTGTGGTCCCAGGGGAAACTCCGCTTGTTGATAGCAGTTCATGTCCCTGGGCATCTGAATATGGGAGCAGATGTCCTGTCGAGGCAAGGGCTGAGGCCCAGGGAATGGATGCTTTACCCCAAGGTGGTGAAGCAGATTTGGAGAGTTTTTGTCCAGGCTCAGGTGGACCTCTTTGCGACTCGGGAGACATTGCAATGTCCCTTCTGGTTCTCTCTGACTCGTGCAGCTCGGACCTTGCTGTGGTGCTAGAAACTCTTTGCAGGCCTCCTTTTGAGCCTATTGAGGATATCTTGGATCATCTTCTTACTTTCAAGACTACTTTTCTCTTGGCTTTATCCTCACTTAAGAGAGTTGGGAACTTGCAGGCCCTCTCTGTGGCTCCCTCCTACCTCGACTTTGCACCCGGTTTGGCCAAAGCATTCCTCTACCCTCGTGTGTGGTCACCTTCAAGGAGCTCGACCAGCAAAAGCTTAATTGAATATGTCCAGCATTTCTGTCGCTTATGAGTCCTCTGGCCTCCCATCTCCTCTGGGGGTCAAGGCTCATTCTACGAGGAGTATGGGAGCCTTTAAGGCCTTTCTGGCAGTTGTTTCTATGCAGGACATCTGCAACGCGGGAGGATGGTCCACGCCCCTCACCTTCATCAGGTTCTATGACATGAACCTTTTTGGGCCGCTCCAGGCTCTTCTGTTCTCCTGCCCTAGCTGTATCATAGGCAGGGATTTGTAAGTCTGGTGGTGTGGGCATCTTGTTCCCCTAGTGTTTTTTGATGCAGCTCAAGTTCCTAAAGGGGAATGTCTCAGGTTACGTATGTAACCATTGTTTCTGGAGGGAACGAGACGCTGTGTCTCCAGCCATACTTCTGGCATCCCTGCAAGTGCTTGCTTCATTCCTGAAGCACACATGCTTTTAAGCTTCCTGGTTGCTTACGTCACCCGCCCATGATGTCTTGCCCTTCCATTGGACTGATTACACATGTGATTTAGAGTGTTGGTTCGCTGTGGGCGTTCCCCTAGCGTTTTCAACGCAGCGTCTCATTTCCTTGGGGAACCATGGTTTCATACGTAATCTGGGATGTTTTTCCTGTTTAATTCTGTAAAGCTGCTTGGTTTAAACAATCTTTTGTACATAGTGCTATATAAATATAATATGACATGACTTTACTTGACTGAAGTGCCAAAATGCTTGTAAAATCATCCACATCACTATGATCAAATTCTTAACTGCCGTTTTCTCACAGACCCCAATTTTCACCTCTGTATCATTCCTCATACAAGAGCTCACACTTTTGTCAGATGTGTGATCTCGTCATGGGGCATGGGTGTTCAAATCTACATGTGCTAAGGAGTGTTTTGTTGACATTTCAATTGTATAGGCCACCAAATGGTTTGAGCAGTTCTTACTTAAGGAACCCCATCCATTACAGGTCTGATCACTGACCTCCATTGTATGGATATTTCTGAAAATATCTTGTATGTGTGCGAATGAGATTTTCAGTTCCAATCAAAGTGAAAACATAGCAGACTGATGGCCGACTTTGGTTGGCCAGGCATGGATGTGGAAATAAGGTGCAGTAAAACTTTAATGAGAGTCTGTCATCTTTAAAATGCCATTTTCTCATCCACTGACTTGCTGTATCCTCAGCTCTTACACCCCAGAGTGATAAAAATCAGCCCATCACTCGATGACCTTATTCTTTTTCAAAAACAGCTCAAAAGCCTTAAATCTGATTAATAGCAACTATCTGGTGTTAACTGGCAAAAAATTCTTACTGCAGTCAGAACTGTCTTTGCGCTCTCCTAAATGAATTCTTAGTGCTCAGTCTAACTGTTTTGAATGTTGAATGTGAATGTTGAGTGATCAAGCTGGCTAATTACAATCCTTGATTTACGGGCAGACAACACCTCTCAGAAAAGAGCCTGTGAGCTCTGTAATGTTTTGTAGTTTGCGCAGTATGAAAGTAAGTATACAGATACTTTTATGTGCCTTTGACATAGTTTTCCCATTTTTTGGGCGCTAGATCAGTCACAGACACACAGACAGTGGGAGGCAGGGAGGGGGAGGGGGAGGGGGGGTCTTGAGCAAAACAACAGATCACTGATTTTCATCCCTTTGTGTCAATAGTAATAATCCATTTGAGTAAGCCCCTGCATTATTTGCTGTAATAACCATACAAATAAATCTCAAATATATCAACTCTGTTCTGTGTGTATGTTTATTGTGATACACGCCCTCCCCCCAGTTTTGGCTGAAAGATTCAGAGAAAGCTAAATTGTTAGATATGTTTTGTTATTTTTTAAAGCAAATTTAAATATGAATGCATAAACAAACTGTGTAGTTTACTTCATTCTGTGATTTTTAATTTAAAGCTTTTAAGGTTTGGCTTTTTCACTGTGTTGTTTACTAGTTGAGGACACTGGGAATGGTGCTTACAGTTGTAAAGCCAAGGGGCTGAGTCTAATGAGGTCACACCCTGGACATCCACCCCGCCCACTGTGCCATGACTGACACATGTTTTCCGGCGCTTTTTTACTACAGCCCAGCAACAATAGCAGAGGAGCTGTCCTTGGTACTAAGAGCTGGAAACGGTGTGAGCGAGTGCATGCGAGGGGGAGAGAGGAGAAGGGTGGAGGCGTGTTCTTTGTGTTGTGCAGCGACTTAATCTGCTGTGGCATCCACTCAGAGAGGAGCTGTACATTCGATAACCAGCACTGCTGTGGGGTACCCAGCACAGCCCCCTGCTTAAGTGTGTATTTAAAAAAAAAGAAAAAGGATTCACTTCAAAAGATCTTCTCCTGAGCCTGCATGATTCATCTTGGAAGACTCAAGTGTTGTGCTGCAGTAAGACTTTTAAAAGTACGTCGATAGGAGTTAGAATAGATGTTTTTCTCAGGTTGTTCTCAAAATGTTGTTGTGCTCTAGCAGGTGTAGCATATACTGATGAAGAGGAGAGCATCTTTTAGATTAGAGTTACGTGCGTACCCAGGAGGCTGAAGGTTCTTCATCTACAAGGAGCTGCAGACAACTACTGTTACGGCAATTAAATCTCCTCCTCCTTTTATGCAATTAAAGCCTGGGAATTTGAGCTTGTGAACTGGAGCTTGACTTTGAAATGGCTTGAATATTTCCTGTTGGACTGGAGTTGGAACATCAGGATATCAGTCCTAGGTGCTTTTGGGAGTCTAATGGAGCTACCTGAACTGGGTAACATCATAGCCTGCAGGGACCCAGTTCCTCTGTAAGTATAAAACTCATCTAAGCTCTCGCCCCTTTCTTGAAACTTTACATTTATCCCTATACTCATGCAGACTTAATGTTTCTTATTGAAGATGGTGTCACCATCTGTCTAGCTGTTACCTGGAAACATGTATTGTGTTCAGTTTGTAAAATAGACTCATTTCTCCTCATAAAAACAGGGAGTAAACAGAGACGATAAGATGAGATGTTGGCAGAACGTGCTAGCGAATTAACCAAGGAAACAGCTTAAAGGGGAGAAGAGAGTGAAATTACAGGAATGATGCACAGATGCACAATATGTAAATATCCTTAAATATCCTTAAAAAAATTTATAACAAGATTAAATTACTTGTGAAGCTTAGGTATTACAAATTTTTTCTTTAAAGAATATATGAAGCTTTCTTCTCACATTGTCATATAGTTTTTTCCTGTCATAAACATCATCCTCACTGAATTGTTAGACAAGTCAAAAATTAAGGGAAACATCTTTTTGCACTGTGCAAACTCAAACTGGCAACTTTTGCAAAAATCCTACTGACTACTTCAGCAAGATCATATGAGATCAAACAGGTTCAAATGCAATAAGAAGAAAGCAAACTGAATACAACTGAACATCTGCTCTGAAAACAAGTTTCTCAAAGGGTCAACTGTAGATGATGCAGAGGATGCTGGGCAATGGTGGTGGGTCTCTGAGCTGGCAGTGCATTACCCATTTGGGTGTTTTAAACCCCCCTTCCCCCCACCAACCTTCCTCCTCACACACAGATACCGCCCCTTACACATAAACAAGCATGGCCATATTCTTGGATCACTCTGAAAATACTGACCTACATAACACAGAGTGCTGTCTCCTCCCTCTCCTCCTAAACCTCTGCAGATGTACATTGCAATAGACTCCACACTCTGCGTTTCTGTATTCTTCATCCAACACACACACATAAACATACACATTCTTTAGAAAATATAGTTACTTAAGGGTTACTCAAGCTCAAAAAAATAGTCACACAACATGTCTCACTAAATGCAGCCCGATACTCAACTAACATAGTCCTGCCAATGTATGTTTCATAATTCAGATTACTAAAACCATTTATTTGTATATGTGCTCTTGAGGCTTAACACTGAGCTATCTCTCTGTGTTTGCTGATGGTGGGAGAATCTCATTGACCCAGAATCCTTTTACACAATAACCCATTACAATAGCACTGCCGTATGGATTTAGCAGTTCTAAGCATTTCTATCTATCTATCTATCTATCTATCTATCTATCTATCTATCTATCTATCTATCTATCTATCTATCTATCTATCTATCTATCTATCTATCTATCTATCTATCTATCT
Source organism: Garra rufa (assembly GCF_049309525.1). Lineage (NCBI taxonomy): Eukaryota > Metazoa > Chordata > Actinopteri > Cypriniformes > Cyprinidae > Garra > Garra rufa. Next base: position 36,628,672 of record NC_133370.1, read on the forward strand.
ATCTATCTATCTATCTATATATCTATCTATCTATCTATCTATCTATCCATCTATCTATCTAATGTAAAAAGCAATATTGTAAGAACAATAATAAAAAAAAAATTAAATGATCACAATTATACCTTGAACTGTTTTTATTTGCAGAATGCCCTGTTGGAATATCTATAAGCAATGATTAGCTCAAAAGAGGAGGATTCACTAACAATTCTGCAGTATGTTGAAGATTGTGGACTAAGAGCATATAACAGATTGGTCTCACAGAACATCAGCCACATGTGGAATGAGAAAAACTGGATTAACTTTCAGGATAAAATCGACAAGAAGCAAAAACAGGAAGAAGCTTTTAAAAGGTAAGAATGAAAATATGCTATCAATGCTTACATAGGAACTCAACTCGCTCAAGCTGACATAAAACATTGTGAGCATTCACTCATTTGCACACACTCTACCTACATATATGTAAATGACAACCACAAAAAGAAACAAACCTTGATATCGTTCCCTGTGGTGCTCTCTCACACCGAATCCCTCTGGCGAAGACAGAAAAAAACATGTCCCCTTCTAAATGTGGATGTTGATTTATTATTATTATTATATATTTTTTTTAATGTATGCATATATATGACCCTGGACCACAAAACCAGTCTTAAGTCGCTGGGGTATATTTGTAGCAATTGCCAAAAATCATTAAGAAATTAAGTAAAGTTCATGTTCCATGAAGATTTTTGTAAAATTCCTACTGTAAACATATCAAAATGTAATTTTTGATTTGTAATATGCATTGTTAAGAACCTAATTTGGACAACTTTAAAGGTGATTTTCTCAGTCTTTTTGATTTTTTTTGCATCCTCAGATTTCTGATTTCAATGTATTTCATGTATCTCAGCCAAATATTGTCCTATCCTAACAAACCATACATCAACAGAAAGCTTATTTATTGAGCTTTCTGTTGAGTTAAATTTTGTCAAATTTAACCTTATGACTGGTTTTGTGGTCCAGGGTCACATATTAGGCTTGGACATGTTCATAATGTATTTCATTCTTTGAAAGGTTATATGCAAGACATGCTCAGAGATAATTTTGGATAATGTTGCACAACATTTGTATCAGTTTCATGTGAGTCAGTCATACAAAAGTGATTATATACATGAGCAAAGGCTTCAGATGGATTTTGACACTTTTCAAATCAGTGGCCTTGCTAACATAAATGCAGCTGTAATTGTGTCAGTGGGCAATTTACTGTTGAGTGCTGCCCCAGACCCGTTGGCATAGACTGTATTGATCACATTTGGCACAGCCTTCTAAGTGCAATAAAAGCTAAATGCTCTCAGAGACCTCCTTCATGCACCTCCTTCAACTTCTTAAAACCCATTTATTTCATCTTTGACATGATGTAAGTTTGTGCTTTTGAGGAATGCTGTATACACCAGTTACTGGGATGCATAGAATACATGGTAAAACATGCACAGCAGTCACTTTTGTTTAGCTTTGGTCATTTAGGAAGACATCTTTTAATAATTTACGCTTCAAAGCACCATTGAACCTAATGATACCTATAGATGAGTTTGGTTCAGACTTTTTAATACTTTCCAAGGCAGAAAAAAAGCAGTTTATAATAAATACATTTGTGGTAAATTAGTGAATTTATTGTGGTTATCATCCAAACAAATATAGTCATGGTAAAATACTTGACTTGTTTGTGATTAAGCAAGAAATGTACCTAAAAGACCTTAGGTGTCCCAAATTACCTAATGTCCTAGATTCACTTTTTAGATCAGTGAGATTCAGATTAAGTGGCAAGTTACATTTTTGACTGTAAAGAGTATAGAAGAGTATTTACCCTCAGATATTGGTCTACTTCTGGTCTGTTTATCAGCTGATGCTGATATAAAATATTTATACTCAGTGGCTAGAGGATGAAGGTTAGAAAAAAAAGAATAGCTGGATTTTTCATGAGACATATAAGTGGGTCAATGAGACGACCCATTTTTACAGGAACTGATGGGAAGAGAGAGAGAAAAATCTGGTAGAAAGAGATTAAGTGTGAAGAGTGTGCTAGCAGGAGTTGTGTTCTGCCTGGTGACTGCTGGAGCAGTCACTGACCAATCAGATTGCTTGCACATGTACATTGCTCTGAGTGAGGCGGGTCTTCTTTTATTCTGTGCCATTCTGTTGGAGCTTCCACTGTCTCTGGGAGTGCACAGAAACTTAGTCCATACACAGCATCACATGCTTATCAGCTTAAATCAACTAGGCTGTAAACACTGAAGAGGATGGACAGTGTTTTATATTGTTTTGTGTACATTGTTTCAATATAAAGAATTGTTTTTCTTGGCAGTATTGACATTACCACTTTTACTGGGCAGGAGCAATGTAATAAATAATAGGCTACACCTGTTTAAAAATACATTCTGTTTAATTGGCCTTATTTAAATGTGACATAATTTCTATCACCAAGTGGAGCTGCCAAAATAACGACTATAATGTTTTTAATCAGGTATTCTGAATATGCAATTTTAAAAGGAAAAAAAAAATGCAGCATAAGTGCAAATCTTGCTTTATGGTTGCTTTATTCAGAATTTCAAAAAAGATTGTGCAACACTGCACTAATGCTCTGCTAAGGAGAAGCATGGCATCAGTTACTTTTAACAGTAGGAAACTTGTCTGCGCCGTCACATGCAGTGCAGACAGCTGCGCCAACATCACCGTTCCTCTTCCTAATGACAGCTTAATGCCTGATCCGTCACGTGTGTGCATGTGTGTGTGTGTGTGTGTGTGTGTGTGTGTGTGTGTGTGTGTGTGTGTGTGTGTGTGTGTGTGTGTGTGTGTGTGTGTGTGTGTGTGTGTGTATGTGTGTACCTGGTATTCATCACGTTGTGGGGACCAAATGTCCCCACAAGGATAGGAATACCAGTAGATTTTGACCTTGTGGGGACATTCATTTCTCAGGTCCCCATGAGGAAACAGGCTTATAAATCATGCACAATGAGGAAGTAAAAGTGTGCACAATCTCCTGTGAAGGCTAGGTTTAGGTGTAGGGTAGGTGTAGGGCGATAGAAAGTACGGTTTGTACAGTAAAAAAACCATTACGCCTATGGAATGTCCCCATAAAACATGTAAACCCAACATGTGTGTGTGTGTGTGTGTGTGTGTGTGTGTGTGTGTGTGTGTGTGTGTGTGTGTGTACCTGGTATTCATCACGTTGTGGGGACCAAATGTCCCCACAAGGATAGGAATACCAGTAGATTTTGACCTTGTGGGGACATTTCTCAGGTCCCCATGAGGAAACAGGCTTATAAATCATGCACAATGAGTTTTTTTGATAAAGTAAAAGTATGCACAATCTCCTGTGAGGGCTAGGTTTAGGTGTAGGGCGATAGAAAATAAGGTTTGTACAGTATGAAAACCATTACGCCTATGGAATGTCCCCATAAAACATGTAAACCCAACATGTGTGTGTGTGTGTGTGTGTGTGTGTGTGTGTGTGTGTGTGTGTGTGTGTGTGTTTGAATGGTGTTGTGTACGCACAAATGTGTGCAGAGATGGGTTACACAGAGCAGCAGATTTTGTGTTTGGTTTCTGTGGGTACCCTGTTGCTAGGCAAAGTTAAGCCCCTGACCAATGAACCCATCTTTCAAGGTTCCTGCTGTTTAGCAGCTGTGTGTGCAGGAGTTACTAAGTTACACAAACACATGCACATGCTCAGGTAATAAATGAACACACCTTGAACTTTGCTAACGCAAACAGCAATTACATTTTTAACTCAAACAACTGATGGCTAGTGCAGTCATTCTCATTCGTGAGACAGAAATCCTCAGAGGGAGAGAGAGAGAGAGAGAGAGAGAGAGAGAGAGAGAGAGAGAGAGAGAGAGAGAGAGAGATTTCACCACACTTTATTCAATCATTACAAAGTCACTTAAAACAAATCAAATTTTCCAAGACTCAGAGAGCACACAAAAAAAACAGAACTTATTGTAACATGGTGGAAAAAATCAACATTTCTTCCACAACTGTACAAATAGCTTCTTTAAAACACCATTTTTGCAAAAAACTTTCTAGATCGTTCACCATTTTATAGAACTTAAAATCAAGCATTACCCTCGATTTTACCAGATTTTTAAAAACTGTTACCACATGATGTCCGTCTCTACCTTCTATTTTGAGAGAGAGAGAGAGAGAGAGAGAGAGAGAGAGAGAGAGAGAGAGAGAGAGAGAGAGAGAGAGAGAGAGAGACGTTAACAGAGATCTTTGATCTAGTACCAAAAGAATCAAAGTAGATTGACTTAGAAACATAAGTATAGTAGCATAAAAATGGCAAGCGTGGTAAATAAGAGACTAAAGAAGGTCAATAATATTTTCTAGTGTAGCTCATAAAACACAATGTAATTTTTTGTAATATTGTATAACTGGCATCATTGCACCAAATCCTGGAAAATATGCTCCATTGTTTTTAGGCTTGTATTCCTCCATATATAAAATAAATACCTTAACATTTATATTTTATTCTCAAATAAATAAAAAGTGTGATCAAAATAGTCATTGGGGGCCTTTTACTGTGTCAATAAGTCTGGTGAGGTGCCAAACAGAAATCAATAGCTCCAAATTAGCCATTCATTCAGATGAGTAACTTAATCACATATCTCATTAGAGTGCTGCTAATTAGAAGTGCATGCACAGACATACATAAGCACAGAATGATTTACATAGCAGCACTGTATGTTATGATTTAATACAAGGGCTTTCAAACTGGGATCCAGAAATCCCCAGAGGGCTGCAATGGAGTGAGTGGAACTTAAATAAGACCTGTCTGTATTTGACTTTGGGTTATTTTGTACAATTAAAAGATTGTATACAGCCAAACAGCTCATGTAGAAAAAAAATAGCAAAGCTACTGTTCATTGAACAAATCAGCATGCCTCATGTACATGCAATCATCCATAACCATAAGTTCTACTTTCTGCACAATGGCAATGGCAGAAACTTCAACATAACAGAAACTCTTTCAAATGTCAAACATAACTGAATATTAAACATTAATAGATGTTTCCCTTTACTCAAAAACACAGTAGCACAGTAGTTAAACAAAGTAGTACTTAATTTCAATATTTACTTTCCATATCCAGCCATATGCAAAGCATGCTGGGAACTAACAATCACTGCCAAAATAAAACTGCAAAATTGAGCTAATTCTCTTAAAATTTTTTCCAGTTTAATCAGTTCCTCAATTCAAGCCTCAAAACTGCTTAATTATCCTTAAAAAAAAAGGAGGAAAACATATCTCTTTGTTTTATTAGTGAAAAGTTCTCAATATTTTCTATACAACACTGAAGCACAATTTCTTGAATAAAACATACATACTATTTTTAATTACCACCTTAATGTTTTAAATGAAAATTACAAAACACGATTCATATTTTTTACAGTGTAGTATTATATAAAGCAAAGTATTTCGTTTTTATTTATGCTCAAAATATTCATATGATCCAAAACATTTATTTTATTTTATTTTATTTCAAGTGTTCCTCTGTGTTGAATTTCTCCAGAATTCTCAAATATGCCAGGGTCATCTAAAAGTAAAAATATACAAACCACAAATGAAATAAATTGTGATATATTGTTTTAATATATCACACAACTTTACTTTAAATCCATTCATTAATTGTTTTATTTCTGATTGTGATATCTTATCAGGGAGGAAGAGGTGATCGAGGGTAAACACCTGCGAATGGGTTCCATGAGCATGCCTGCCCCGGCGGAAAACATGTCCGCTCACCAGCAGCATACCCCCTGTAACCCAGGTTTCGCTGTTCGTTCTCAGTCCCTGCACTCTGTGGAAGGAGGGGAAGAGCAGGGCAGCCCTACATCCCGTAAGCAGCCCCCACCCAAACCCCGGCGGGACCCCAACACTAAGCTTAGCATCTCCTCTGAAGCTGTGGACCTCAGTCCCACAGGGTGTAAAGGCGATAACTCAGAGAGGTGTGACGGTAAGATCTGTGGTTGTTTAACCGAAGCTTTACCTTTACAATTTCTGTTGCACAAAATTTTGTGATTGCCTTTTTCTGTAGTTATATACTACCTAATGTTAAATTGAACCCTGGCTATTGTTTCATGTGAAAATAAGCACACAACAACAATGTGGACAATGCCATATATATATATATATATATATATATATATATATATATATATATACAAAGTTGGAGAGAGAGAGGGACAGGATCAGGAAAGGCCAGGACCTTGACCAGAGCACAACAGGTCCTGACTACAATGCCACAATTTTGAACAGCCAAGTGTGAAGACTTGTGGACTGAGCACAAACTAAAGCTGCTTTCTTATAATTTGTAATTATGAATTTGCAGGTTTTTAATTCCTGAAAAAAGAAAGCCATAACTGTTCCAGGGGCATCCTCAAGCAGATCTCGACAAGCCTCTCAGTTTATGTGTATGGATCTGTTTTATATTTTATTAAGCTGTAGGCTGTAAAAGTATTAAGTCAGTTTATATTTCTCAAGTTCTGAAGTGTGCAGTGAGAGTTGCTTTTAGTCAGAATTTGAAGGGATCGCAGTGTGCACGCAGATCTTCCTCAATGCCACAGCAACCAGCCCACAGAAATAGAGACCTCCTGCTGCTCCACCAATCCAGACATCAGATATCAGACTCAACCAATCATCAGCAAGGTGACAAGAAGACAGAGTGTGGCAACAGCCAATAAGGAATGAGATAGCAGCAAGCTCAACAGTGCTTTAGCCAATGAGCACCAAAGAGTGGGGAATGTCCCTCATTCAGAGGACAGTTGCGTGTTTAACGGGAGGTTGAGGGGATGTGGGGGAGGGACCAGCCAGAGCAGAATTCATTCAGGAGGAGTGACTGACCTAGATTTAGTTCCCCCGGAGGAGAGAGGGCGAGGGTAAACAGATCTGCTCGTAGGGAGGGGAAAGGCAGAGAGAGCAGGAGGAGGGGCACATTCAGAAGCACAGAAACAGATCTTAAGATCCACCAGTCTACACTTTTCAGGCATGCGCAAAGGGATTCTCTGACTCACTGAGAGAACATGAAAATGACTTTAATCTGGCTGCAATGCAGTTTTACTCTTTTTACTCACTTTACAATCCCACAAAGCATTTATGAGAAACTGTTCTTTGATATCAAAAAGGATTATCTTTTCTCAGCACAGAAATCAAGGCATCTTATCATTTTTATTATCAAAGTATAGGTGGAAAATTAGAGTGTGTGTGCAAAATTATGATCTATATGTCAGGTCACTTTTGAGGCAGTGCCCAGATTGTGTTTCCCAATGTGTGTATTTTGGTAAACTGCAACTGTTTATTGTATTGTATGTTATATTCAGACTTAGATTAACCTGTCTAAATTGAGATGTCTGGGAATGTGGGATGAGAACGGAGAAAAAATATATTGATGTGTACGTATTGAAGTTGGTGATAAAGATTGTGATAGAGTTGGAGCAACAGGACCATATGGTATCTGACTAATTGAAAATGTTTAAATTGTCCTGTTTACAGTGACCCAAACTCTCTGCTACTATGGTAGCATGCTAAATCATATATCTTTCTTCATGCTTTTCTGCTTTCTCAGGAACACAAGGTTGCAGTGAGGACTGCAGGAAAGTACCCCCACCGAAACCTAAGAGGAATCCCAACACACAACTGAGCACTTCCTTTGACGAGTCTTACATCCGCAATCATGGTTCAAAAGGTTCTCCCACCATGCTCTTCTCAAGTGATGACCAGGTGCCTTCTTCTCCTCAGCTGCAGGGCCCACAGGATTCAGACTTAGATGAACCTGTCTACATTGAGATGTCTGGGAATGTGGGACGAGAACCGACAATTCATCCTGAAGAAGATGAGCCGAGTGAGGCTGTCTATGAAGAGATGAAGTATCCTGTCCTTGACGAGTTTGACTTTCGTTGGGATCTTTCTAGCTGTCGCTCGCAGTGTGTCACACCCTGCACACCTGAGCTTGATATCCATGTCCCCCTAAGCCGTTGTACCACCCCTCGGGGCACACCAGTTTGTGACATCCCTGCCCCATTCCCCAACCTGTTGACCCATAGGCCACCTTTACTGGTCTTTCCTCCAGCCCCTGCTCAGTGCTCGCCCAACTCAGACGAGTCTCCACTCACCCCTCTTGATGTAGCAAAGCTTCCTATGTTAGAGAATGGTTCTTATGGCAAGTCACCAACCTCATCTTCTCTGGAACCCTCTGGCTCTGCATCTACGTCACACCTAAGACGTGCAGAAAGAGAGCTAACAAGCACTCCTACAATAACAGTATCTGGGCGATCGTCGGCACCACCACTGCCCTGTGCCCTCTATAAAAGTTCCTCCTCTTCACACAGTTATCAGCGCAGCCACTCAGCCTGCCCCTCACCTGTGAGTATGGGCCGCTGCCTGACGCCCCTCAGCCTCATGCGATCACCACCTTTTGATGGACCATTTCCTACAGCAGGCCTTCCACGCAGCTCCTCTGCCACACCTCATGGAAAGGGATCACCGCCACATGATACAGGCTCAGGGGGGCGGCATCATGGCTCTATGCAGAATGTCTCAGTGGCACGCTCACGGACGCCCACTAGCCCCCTGGATGAACTCACAAACCTCTTCACTACTGGCAGGAACATGCTGAAAAAAAATACCAGCGGCAGAAAGAGCAAGGAGCCGGGAGAAAGTGAGTGACAACTGCTCATAAACATATTCAGTCACTAATTTAGTAATTGTTCATCAGTTTTAAAAAACTTTAAAAAGTGTATTAGTAACTAGTGTACTGCAATAGTGCAAGAGAGTTTAGTGTACAAAATCAATTTAGTAAGATTAAATAATCACTGATTTAATTTATCTCTGACTTAAACTAGCACAGAAATACTGACCAACAGATTTTGAGCTATGTATTTTGACAATCTTTTTTTTTTTTTTAATAATATGTGAAGACGCTTATTTTAGAATTTCTGCACCTGGGAGGAATTTGTCTGCATGGCTCCTCTCCAACACTCTTCTCGTATATTAATATTTTACTTATTTTAAGATGTTAATCCTTTGAATTCTGGGTCCATTATATTCGCTAGATATTTGTAAACTTTCTAAAACACTGTATCTTGGACCCAACATACTCTGCGTTTAGCAAAGACTTTTGCCATGTTTATCTCTGCACAATCTTAAATTTACACAAAGACATAAACCACAGATCAAAATTTAATCCAGAGAGATTGAGGCTAATCCCCAGGTATACTTAATTTTTCACACTCTGTCTCGTGCACAGCTATGTTTACACAGCTTTTAAAGAAAGTTCAGTCACAAACTAGAGCGGATGGATGAGTTAAACAGTGGTGGACAGCAGGGGCGCTGCTAAGGGGGGGTAAGTTAGGACGATTCTAAGGACCCATGCCCTTTAGGGGCCCCCAGAGATCTACTTTGCTGTAGTAGGGGGGGCCCAAACTCATATTTTGTCATAGGGCCCAAAATTGCGAGCGGCGCCCCTGGTGGACAGTAACTAAGTAGTTTTACTTCGTTACTGTATTTTAGTACATTTTTTAAGTATCTGTACTTTACTGGAGTAGTTTTATAAAGGTAACTTTTACTTTTACTTCACTACATTCCAAAGCATAAGATCGTACTTTTTACTTAACTACATTTTATAAAACATATTCCTCCTTGATAAATATTACGTGCTCCGAGACGCAGAAGCGGTGTCTGATTCATGAACAAGCTGATTCTTTTCAATAAACCTGTTAAATCGGTTTCGCAAATCGCACCAAACGATTCATTCAGGAATTGGATTTATCCAATTGCAGCTGTTCTCCAGTCGACAACTCACTGATTCAAATGAGCCTTTTAGAGCGAGTCTCCAGTGAACTGAATTCTCAAGTAAGAACCGGGAGATTTTATGAGCGCGCACGCGCGACTGATGCTGTGAAAAGTAAGTTAGGCTACTAATGTCGAATATTAGGATTAATTACTGTAACTGTCAGTTGTTTGTGAACTAAATCTGGTGTAAAGGATGATCTACTTAAGCCCACTGAAATGGTTGAAGGCAGACACATTAACACCTCTAGGTCAAAAAACGAAACATTAAAATAACACAGACAAAATAACTTATGCACGTTCATATTTCCCGCTGCTGTAACTTTGACAGTTTTATATATATATATATATATATAAAGATAAATGCTACGCATTTAGCCCTATGTGACATCTGTTTTTATATTGTTTACAGTATCAGTTTTTATATTGTTTGGATCAACTACCGTTATAGCCAAGTATACAGATATGAATGTATAACCAGGGGCGGATCTAGAAAATTATTCATGTGGTGGCAAGGGGGTGGCATTAAAATTATGAGGGGTGGCAACACTGAAGCAAGCATCCTTGCATGTTTTTTGTGGATTCAAGGAACGCTATTCTTATTCGGTGTATACACTAGGGTGCACATTTTTACATTGTCCTATAAAAATGAAATAAAGGTTGATGTGTAATTGACTTGAACCTGATATCTGGATTGGAAAGTCAGATAAATTAAATGAGATGGTACGGTATATTTAACTTCTCTTTACTGAGTTCTATGCAAACCTGTATCAAGTTTAAATCTATGCCTAAGTTTAATTTACAAAGCATGACAAACAATGCAGACTGCATATGGATACAAAGTCTCAGTGGATCACGTTTCCTTAAGTCAAAAACACATAATAAATATACAGAAACCACATTTAAATCACCAACAAATATCTTCAAAATGAATAAAATAAATCACAGTATTCAGTGCAACAAGAGCAACAAAATGACCTTTTAAAGTATTCAAATATCTTGGATGAGACATGAAAACAAATTCAGTAATTTTAGTGCAAGTAAAGCAACAAAAGTCCCTATAAGTCCAAATATCTCTTCTTTTTTAACAAACCAACAAATTTGCATGGACCGAAAACTAAATAACAAATTTTGGTGTAACAAGGTTATGACCAGCAGTTTATTAAACCATTCACAAACAGTTTTGGTGCACATGTGTACAGTTGCAGACATATTGTTGTAGACATTACAGTTGTCAGGGTTCTTACACCTTTTCCAAAGTAAAATTCAAGCACTTTTCAAGCACTTTCAAGGTGCATTTTCAAGATTTTCCAGCACTGTGGTGTGGTGCATGTTCACATACATGAGTTCTTCATTTTAAAACAGATGTTATTGTGCTATTAAAAAAACAACTGTCTAGATTGCATATAACATTGCCTAATATAAATAGCCAACATACAGTATACAAATTATATAATTTAAAATATTTAATAAATATAATTTACAGAGTATCTGCAGTATTTTTATTTATTTATTTATTATTTTTTTAATTTTTAAGACCTGCACAAATAAAAGTAATACTGTATGAGTGGGGTAGGGCAATGTCTATGGTAACATATTAATGACTGGTATAAAATGATTGTAAAAAAAAAACATGATTCTAAACTAAAATTCTAAAACTTGCAGTTCAAAAACAAGTTTTTCACAAATACATTTCACATTTCAGCCTAAAAGTACTAAAGGTAGTCAAAAAGAAGCTATAAAATTAATAATAACATTAATTTAACTAGCCCAAATAAAAAAGACAATATTTTTAAATATAGAAAATCAGATAGGAATCTAAATGTCAATCAAAATAGTTTTAATACACAAACAAACAAATATGAAGGAATTAATTTTTTTTCACTATTTACAGTGCATCTGCAGAATTTTTAAATATCAATTTAGGGTAATGTATAACCCTTTTTAGGAGCTGCACAAGTAAAATGAACACAGTATGAGTGGGGTTGGACAATGTACGGTAACATATTAAGCCATAAAATGACATGACTTATAATTCAGATTTTCACAAAAACAAAACATCTTATACAATGGCATTTCAGCCTTTATACCATTAAAAGGGATAAATCAAGTATATAATTGATTATATTTATTTAAAACATAAATATTATTGTCTTAATTGTTTAGATATTTAGAAAGCACATTAACTTGTTTCACATTTACAACTCTATGTGTTTGCTGCATAAAAACGTGGGTAGATATTTGCAATAATCTGACTATAAACATCTGAAAATTTGCAAATTCATTCTCTGTCACGAAGTGGCGCTTTAGGAGCGCTGAAAAATTATGGTTTCCCTAGTAACGGCTGTACACAAAGCAGCATTAACGCTGTTTTATCAGGCAAGAAATGAAAATGCAAACGACACGTTTCTAAGGACAGTCTGTTCCCTTCAGATATATTTATATAAAGACATCATCTTTTTTCAGTGACATCATTGCCTTTTGAAGTTTTATCCAGCCCTATCGTGATTCTCCTCTTTCCGTCCCCAACTGTAAGAGCTCTTAAAATTATAATTAAGCATTTTCTTATTCCATTTAACATATTTAAAACTTTTTATGGCTTTAAATTTGATACAACTAAATTGAGGAGTTTTTAAGAACCCGCAGGAGCCCTCTACTTTACGATAGTCCGTCGGGGAGGCCGGTGAAACATTTTGGTAGCCAGACAGGAAAACACAATAGCCCCGGGACGTCAGGCCAGGTCGGACACAACCAACAAGTACACCATCCTTGCGGTCCCTGTAGATATGCATATCTTCTGTTCCATTCCTAAAAACCCCTACAAAGCTGAGAACTAAGTGCCATGGACCAGTGTACTCACTCTCTATTTATTTGGCCCGCAACTTCTCCGCACCTAAATCCACTGATTTCTGGCTCTGAGCCACTGACTGCATCTGACACAAGAAACAGAGGGGGAGGGGTGGAGCCTGTTAAGGGATGATAAGGCCAGCCCAGTGTCAGTATGGAAAATAAACCAATGGGCCGCTGTCCCTGCTTTATGGGCCGGTCGTTGGCCAATTAAAAAAAAAAAAAAAAAAAATCATATTATATCGACCAGCCCCCAAGTGCGTCGGCCCACCGGGCATTTGCCCGCTATGCCAGATTACCAGTCCAGCCCTGCGTCGGGCTGGTGATTTTGCGAGCCCCGGGTTCTCGTTTTAAACATAATTCGTATTTGTCGTTTTCAAGCCATCGCGGACTGATGCGACAACCTCCCGGCATGTTTTCGCTTGATCGCTTGGCTTTTGACTAGCTCTTCCAGGTGTTCGTCCTTGGTTTCCAGGGCGACGCTGATAGATGATTAGGACGCTCGTCACACTATACGCTATTTTTATGTCATCAAAATACAGAGTCGCTGCTGTAAATCGGTAGAGGAAACCCTTTTGTTTTTAGAACACTAGGACACTAGTGTTGGGGTGGCAAATGGGGTGGCAAGGCTTTTTCTTAGGGCCACCCCGTGCCACCCTGGTAGATCCGCCCCTGTGTATAACCATACTGAAAATAAGTAAATATTGTTAGCTGATGCTAACTGTCTAGCTAACAAGCTTGCTAAATTGAGGTAATTATATATATATATATATATATATATATATATATATATATATATATATTTATTCAGATTACATCTGGGCGAAAAAGAAAGGATGTGATGTTCAGAACATGGTAACTACAGTTATATCAAAGTGGGAAGTGATGCCCTCCAGGGGCATTTGTTCAGGGGTGTTTTTATACCACAGACAAGGTTTGAGAAAAACAAATATTATGAAAATATAATTATATTTTCATTAAAATGTTCTTCCTAAATTCAGGCCTTATTCTCATATCATATAAAACTGTGACATTCTGCAAAACAACAAACTTTAAAATGTTTTTCTTGTGAAAATTCAAATCTGTTTTCTCTCAGGTACACCGCATTGTAAGCTTCACAGTGAACATTACTACATGACATTCGTCAACATAGTTCATATCAACAACAAAAATATATCTTGACTCCATATAGGGTAGTGGTTATTTTGTGAAAATCCCAGATATTTTGAGCAGTAAGATCATAAAAAAATATATAAAATACATATAAAATGATATAAATATATATTATATATAAAATTACAAAATCTATCAGTACTTTTTTACTAAGGAGTACTTTCACTTTTACTGGAATAATATTTATTATTTATACGTATCTTTTACTCAAGTACTTGATTTGTGTACTTTGTCCACCACTGGAGTTAAACACATGCACAGTATCATCTGTGGACTGTTCTGTCTCAACATTCACTTTGCATGTTTGCTGTTATATAGTGACTGTCACGGAATGCAGATTGCGGAAGTGTACTTAAGGCTTTCACATTTGTGACGTTTGCACTTGACCACTTGTCTACTTTCATTAAGTATTTTCAGAAATTGGGCCAAGGAATACAAGTCTGTGTATAAATTTTGATTACCTGATGGCACACAGTTACAAACACAGTGTTGTAAAAAAAGAAAAAAAGTTTTTATAGAGCTGCATTTACACATTTTGAATTTCAGTGTACTACGCTTTGTAACAGATGACAGATTGTAATAATTGTGGTACTTCAGAGTAGATTGATAGAAAAAAAGTGATTCTCTTTATTTGCATGTTGACTGTCATTACTTAATGAAGTTATGAGATGTGAACTGTCATTTATATATGTCACGTATCTGGTCTATCCTGTCATCATGAACACTTGCACCACACTTCATGGACTTCATTCCCCACAAGCCACTGCACTAATCACTGCATTCACCTGCTCTCACTTTACTGATTACCGCTCACAGCTGCACCTCATCACACTGACTGCATTTAAGCTTCTCACACACACAGCCACTCTGCGAAGTCTTATTGTTCCGTGTGGTCTGTATTTCCGAGCGTTTCTTCCCGAGTTTGTTTTCCCTGTGTTTTGATTCCTGGACTCCCTCCCGTGTTTGATTCTTGCTGCCAGCCCCGACCTTTCTGCCTGTTTTTTGACCACGATTTCTGCTTGACCCTTTGTGTTTGTTTGTTTGTTTGATTAAATGCTGCAAATGGATCCGAAAGTCTCTGACCTTCCCTGTTACAATATACTTTAAATGAAAAGGCACATTACTGTTTGTCTAAAAAAGAACAACAGAAAAAGGTCACATGCAGAGTTGATAGTTCTATCATGCTGGACAGAAGGGGGTGTCTCCCTCAGAAGAGTTAAAGACCAATCAAGTCAAGTCAAATCACCTTTATTTATATAGCGCTTTTTACAATACAGCCGTTCGGCCTAGTTTCTGGAGGGAAGGCGTCATGTTCTGCTTCAGAATGTACAGTACATAAAGATACATGCATCTGTTTTTTGAAGCCAGGTTCTACACCTGACGCACAGAATGAGTACTCAACTTCGTTAATTGATCCCTGCAAGGCCTGTTCCAAATGGAACCTATCTAGGAAAACCTTTGTATGACCCTGACCACTCTAGTGTAACTCAGTTTCAGGGTGTAACTGAACCTACAAAAGCCTTGGCCATCTTTGTGGAGAGCAACAATTCTAATTCTCAAATCCTCAGAGAGTTATTTGCCATGAGGCACCATGTTGAACATCCAGTGGTCAGTCTGAGAAAATTGTACTTAAAGCACCAAATTTTAACTGTTCTAATACAAAATACACAACTTTGTATGGTCCTGTCAAGCAGACAAAATCTTAAACATGATGAATAGGACGTGGCTTTGCATTATTACACAACATATTGCTGTTATCACTTATGGTGTACTAACTTTTGTTGCCAGATATTTTGACAATAATGGATGTATGTTAAGTTATTTTCAGAGGACAGTAAATCTATACTGCTATACAAGCTGCACATTGACTACTCCAAAATATATAATTTCTATAGTTTAATTTCTATAGTATTAACCCTTGAGAAGATATACTAGAATGGTTGTTGAAATGTGAGGGGTGTAATCACTTTTGTGAGATACTGTACATTGACACAAACTCCTTACCCTAAACCTACCCATCAGAACTAAGTGCTTCACCCAAACCCTTACTTTAAACCTAACCTTTACCCAATTATAACCTTATCCCTAAAATCAAGTTTTGACCCTCAAACAGGCCTTTAAAGGGGTCTCAGAAAGTGAAGACTGGCCAAAATGTCCTCACTTTACAAAATTGTCCTCACTCCGATGGTCTAAAACTCAAAGACGGCCCAAAGATAGCTGTTCAAGTGCACACTAATAAAGCCTTTAAGTCAAGTCACCTTTATTTATATAGCGCTTTTAACAATACAGATTGTGTCAAAGCAACTGCACAGTATTTAAACAGCACCATAGTGTGTAAGTAACACATTATTGTAAATAATCAATTTTCAGTTAAAGGCAGTTCATCAATGAATTCAGTGATATCATCATCCAGTTCAGTTCAAATAGTATACGATATCGCTGGAAAGTGTCCCCAACTAAGCAAGCCAGAGGCGACAGCGGCAAGGAACCAAAACTCCACAGGTGACAGAAATGGAGAAAAAACCTTGGGAGAAACCACGCTCAGTCGGGGGACCAGTTCTCCTCTGGCCAGACGAAACCAGCAGTTTGTACCAATGTTTGATTGTAGAGAACTCGTCAGGATCCCGTGGTGTAGCACCAGTGGCCGTCTAGGTTGGCGAGGTCTTCATTGATGATCCATCTCTGGAGCTCATCTGGTTGACATCCACGGCTATTTAAGTCATCTCCAGGTGGAGATCCATGATCTAAGCTGGGTATACGGACTGGATCCGGGGGACTGCAGTGACCATTTGATCTGGATACAGGCTGGATCTGGTGGCTATGGTGACCTCGGAATAAGAATGAAACAGACTAATATAAGCGTAGATGCCATTCTTTTTACGATGCAACGAGTGCATCAGATGTTATGGGAGGTGTTTTCGGTTCCGGTTGACCTAATTAATGCAGCCTAACAATCCTTTAATGGATTTGAGTTCTAGGAATGTGTTAATGTTTTATGTGTTAGCCATCTTAAAGAGATGTGTCTTTAATCTAGATTTAAACTGACAGATTGTGTCTGCCTCCCGGACAGTGTTAGGTAGATTGTTCCAGAGTTTAGGCGCTAGATAAGAAAATGATCTGCCACCCGCAGTTGATTTTGATATTCTAGGTATTATCAAATTGCCAGAATTTTGAGAACGCAGTGGACGTGAGGGACTATAATGCGATAGAAGCTCTCTCAAGTACTAGGAGCTAAACCATTGAGGGCTTTATAAGTAATTAGTAAGATTTTAAAATCTATACGATGTTTTATAGGGAGCCAATGCAGTGCTGACAGAACTGGGCTAATATGGTCATACTTTCTGGTTCTAGTAAGAACTCTAGCTGCAGCATTTTGGACCAGCTGGAGTTTGTAAAGCATTACAGTAATCTACCCTTGAGGTCATGAATGCATGAATTAATGTTTCAGCATTTGACATTGATAGCATAGGTCGTAATTTCGATATATTTTTAAGATGGAAAAATGCGGTTTTGCAAATGCTAGAAATGTGGCTTTCAAAGGAGAGATAGTTATCGAATAGGACGCCTAGGTTCCTAACTGATGACGATGAATTTACAGAGCAGCCATCTAGTATTAGACTGTGCTTTAGGTTATTACTTGTGGAGGTTTTAGGTCCAATAATTAACACCTCTGTTTTTTCAGAATTTAACAGTAAGAAGTTATTCGCCATCCAGTTTTTAATATCAGCTATGCATTCTGTTAGTTTTTCGAATTGATATGTTTTGCCGGGCTGCGAAGAAATATAGAGCTGAGTATCATCAGCGTAACAATGAAAGCTAACACCATGTTTCCTGATGATATCTCCCAAGGGTAACATGTAAAGCGTAAAAAGTAATGGCCCTAGTACTGAGCCTTGAGGTACTCCATACTGCACTTGCGATTTAAATGATACCTCTTCATTTATTGCCACAAACTGATGACCTTCCTTTAACTGGAAGGTCTCTCAGCTGGTGTTAATAATTGTCTTTGACCTAAAGATGCATGTCCTTATTTTCCTTATTCCTTTTTTATAATCTGTTTTAATTTAGTTTGTTGATGTTGCCTGGTTGCCAGTTGGTTTTTAGGTTTTACCTGATGAAGGGTATATCTGTTGTTGTGGGGATGGTTGATGGTGCACATTTTCCTATGGCTTATTAAAGGCTTGCACCTGTCCTGCACCTTGTATGTTGTCTAATGCAGAGACTGGGTTTGGCACAGTTTCTGGTTGTACTTAGGTAAGAGTACCAGTTATTGATTGTTTCGTAAAGGACAGGCGTAACACACATTTGAACAATGCTGTAACAGAAGGTCTTTGTGTGAAACCTTCAATGGATAATCAGGAAGGCATGTTTAAGACTGTTCACATTACAAAACTATAGGATTAGAAAAATGTGTATAAATAACTAAACACCTTTTAGTCTTTTTTAGGTACAGTTCACCAAAAATGTAAAATGCTTAAAACAACTCTGGACCCCACATGAACACAAAAAACTGAAATTTTTAAACACATATCTTTTATTCCATAGGGAGGGAGAGCCACACCCATCACAACTGCCTAATGCACTGATACCATTGACAGTCCAAAGAACAAAAAACTACTGAATGAATCATTGAGTATCATGACACCTAGTGACCAAATTCCAGTACTGCAATAATAAAAACATTTGGAACACATCAGTGTGAATAGCCACCTATAGTTGTCCACCTAGTATAACATGAGTTGTCACTGAAATATCTGTAATGTCTCTTCTTCTAGATGAAACCAAAGGAAAAGGTCACAGTTCTGAGTCCAAACGGGAGCACAAGGAGAGGAGCCATCACAGCAAAGAATCCAAGCGAGATAAAGACCGCAGCAATGGAAAGTCCTCACATCTGCGTGATAGCAAAGACAGAGAACTAAATGGCATTGAATGCTTATCTCGACATGACAGCAAGGACTGTGGATATAATAACGTTGAGCCATTAGCCAGAAGGGACAGCAAGGACAGGGGATATAACTGCCCAGAGCTGCCTTCCCGACAAGAGAGCAAAGATCGAAGCAGTAGCAATGAGGCACTGCCTCAACGAGATAGCAAAGACAGGGGCTGCAATAGTGCAGAACATTTTGCCAGACATGACAGTAAAGACCGAGGTTATATTGGTTCAGAACATTTGCCCAGACAAGACAGTAAAGATCTGATCAGAAATGGTTTAAACAGCAGGCGTGACAGCCGAGAGAAAGTTTGCTATGGGATAGAGCTTTTTCCCAGACATGAAAATAAAGATCTGGGTAGAACAGGCTTAGAAAGTCAATGGGATAAAGATAGTGGCAAGCATGTCATAGAATCTGGTCAGGACAAGGAGAAAAGCAACCACAGTGCAGAGAGCAGGCATGGGAGCAAGGAGAAAAGCAACCACAGTGCAGAGAGCAGGCATGGGAGCAAGGAAATAATTACCAATGGCAATGATGTCATGAGCAAATGGGACTGCAAAGATCGAGGAGTACACACAAATGATACTTTTCCCTGCTATGATGAGAAAGATAGAAACAATTATAGCACAGAATCACCCAAAGCACAGGACAAGGATACAAGGCCTGGATCTTCAGCCATGGCATCATCCATTCGGTCTGGTCGATCCTCCATGAGTCAAAATACAATTGTGGGGAGCTCAAACTCTGGTAAGAACAAAATTTGTTTTACAGCCCAGCTAAAGTGATGAGCACGACTAGTTAGTAACATGTTTTAAATGCTGTCCCCGAGAAGGAATGCTAATTTGATGAAAATGCTGACCAACTTCTCTACATACTAGGTCTTTAAGCCTGGTCTTCAACTGTTATCTTAGTCTGACTAGCTAAAAGGTGCTGAAAACTTCTCTAAAACCAGGCAATAGACCAGCCCTATCAGCCTGACTAGTTTATTATTATTATTTTTTATCAATTTCCTAGACTAGCAATAACCACCATAAATCAGTGTGATTTATTCTGGAAGAGCACAGAAATTCAATTTTGGGTGGAAAGATAGTGTCATAACTGATGTTTCATGTTCATTTGTAGAAACTTTCCTTGCAGATCTGAAGATGGCTCCAAAGACAGGACGGTCTTCTTCCACAATAGTAGCACCATCTCCAAAAGGCACACCTCAGAGACAGCCAGCTGATGTTCAACAGGTAATGTCCTTATCTCTGAACTTTTTTGGGCAGCTGTAAATTTACATATAGTTGACAATCTATTTTCCCTATATGTCCAATAGATGCCCCCTATGCCATGGTTGTATAGTGACAGCACAATGCTGGAGATGATAGAGAGGAAACAACGTCTCTGCTGGGAGATACGGTCTCGACAACGCCTTCCTGACCGTAGCCCATGCAAGAAAGAAAGCCTGCCTACCATGCCCAGCTGGAAAAAAACTAACGGGACAAAGAAGCACAGCCCACCTCCCTATCCTACTCAGACTACAGTCTTCTGGGACACGGCCATTTGACTTTGTGGTCTTGTGAGCATATTAGGATCGTGCTCTGTCCTTTATTATCAGACAGGGTTGAAGCCAATCATAGTGTGCTCCTACCAGAGGGTGAGTGGGGTTACCATAGCAATATTTCAGAGGCTGCAGTTTATGAGCTTTTCAAATAATTGTTGATATCTACTATTTTTATACACAATGTGATTCCTTAATGACTTAGCATCAATAGATATTTTCTATATTAAATACATTATCTTTGCAAAGATTATGTAGTTTTTCTAACATTCATTTTTTCTTCTTCTTCTTTTTTTTTTTATTTTACCCCGCAATACACAATCAATACCTTTTCATCAAGCGTTGACATGCCTTTCTATTTTAAGACCTCTGTAAATTAAGTTTCTGTGGTATTTTACCACACTGAATGAAGTCTTTTTTTAACACTGGACATTATGGTGATTGGATTAGGGCTATCTTTTTTTCTTGCTGCCTTTCCACACATTATTAGATAATTTATTTGAATGTCTAATATTAAGAAATAAACAGATCAAGCATTTCTCAACAATCCTTTAAAAAGGTTAACCACATTCTTGTTTGTTCTACCTTTACTTTCTCTAGTCATTTAAAGTAAGTGGTGGGTTTAGAGAGTATGCCTGATTGAAGGTCAGGTCATTGCAGGTCAGGTCTCCTTTATTGGATGTTGTAACAGTTCTGTGTGTACATGACATGTATAGGTGTAAAACCGAAGGGACAGCCCTCTCCTCTTTGGGTCTGTGGCAATAGCTGGCAGGTGCCACTAAAAATCATCCAAAGTGCAAAGAAGGTCACCCAGAGATTAATGACAATCTGGAATATCAAAGTATTTTTTTATATCATCTCAGCATTATTTAAGAATTGTGTACGAGGACTGATAATTATAAAATGAGATGATTTTTGTGTAATTGTCTTGTATAGAATGACTGTGCCATAATTTATCATAAGTCAATGGAGTAGTTTTGGATTTAGATTTGTAAATTTCAGACAGACACAACTATCTGTATTAACAAAACAAACTAATGACCAATAGCTCTCAGCTCTTGTAAGTATATAGTACCCTATGGCCTCAAGGCCTGCTAACAGGGATTATAGATGCATAAACAAAGAGGCTGTACACAAGAGAGCTGCAATTCCACAATCCTCTACCACATATTCCCTGACTGAATACCCACAGTTGTCCCTCTACCTCAACCTCTCAAATCAGTTCAAGTGGTCATTCATTTGCACAACCAGTGCACCACCTGCACTGCCAAAGTACTTGGATGTTATAGTAAAATTCTCTCACCTTCCCCTCCCTCATTCCTTCCTTTGACCTCCATGATTGAAACTGATGTCTGTACAAAATGTGTTGCCTTGGAGACCGGTACTCACTGTAACTGGGTCACACTGGGTGAACACAGCCACAAAGACTGTAGACTAACCCCTGAGGTATAGAGCATTGGTTGCTAGTTTACATGCATTTTGGAGAAATAAAACTATTAATTATCTGAAATAGTGTTTTAGATACGGTATGAAACAGATGGTCCATTTTATTTAACTCATTATGGTTGTGTGAGCTGATCATAGGTGTTAAGGGGAACGAATAACCAAGGTACCACTTGGTATACAGTCTCAAAAACATGGAGATTACAAGATGTTGTAGCCTGTTTTTATGTATGTGTGCCAAGCTACCACTATATGCAGATCATCAATAAACTTTGGAATTCACTCTCTTGTCACCAGAGGGTGCAGTTTGGAAATGTAACAATGAACAATCTCTTTGTATGTAAAATGTGCACTGTGACAGGCAAAAAGCCTATGTGTTCGCTTCTCTGTACAGTGCCATTTGAAAAAAAGTATGCTGATTGTCTCAAGAGACTTTTCAAGAGGAATAAACAAATAGGAATTTTTAAA
This sequence comes from Garra rufa, assembly GCF_049309525.1. Lineage (NCBI taxonomy): Eukaryota > Metazoa > Chordata > Actinopteri > Cypriniformes > Cyprinidae > Garra > Garra rufa. The sequence goes on from NC_133370.1 coordinate 36,650,891, forward strand.
CTTCTGTGATGTACTTTGTCTCTTTTCTTGCATTAGCAAATCTTAAATGATGCCACTCAATTGTACAAATAGCTTTCATGTTTGAGGTTATAATAAACTGGTGTTCAGTTAACATTATTTTGTAAACACACTTTATTGTCTCAATAAGATTTTGCCACTTACGAATTATAATGTTTAGAATTTGTGTATAGCGAAAAATGTCCTTTTATTGTTACATTTCTGCTGTCTTAAGGCCCGTTCACACCAAGAACGATAACTAAAAAATAACTACATTAGTGGAAGATGTTGTTATCTGTTTATTCGAAACACATGCTTGTCTGCCGTTTTAAATTCTCAAGCTCATGATAGCAGGATTGATTATGATTGGGTGTCAACGTTTTTATCAATCATCAGCTGGAAAAAAAATCATTCTGAAAGAGATTACAACAATATTGTTTCTCTATGTCTTTATAGTTATAGTTGTGGTGCAGATTCCGGAGAAGAGCGCCGAAATATTTTGTTTTTTATTTTATTTATTTTTTCTTTCTTTCTCGATTCGATGTGTCGGATGTGGCCCCCCAGCTGCGATGCAGCGTAACTCGTGTGACAGACGGAAGGCCCCACACTGCGACCGAAGGGAGCCGTGGCCCTGCTGCACCGGGAGGGGGAGCCCATTCCGATACTGAATATGTAAAAATAAAGCGATTGATGGAGGGACCCTTGCTGCTTCCGAAGGGAGCTGCGGCTCTGCTGCGCCGGAAGGAAGAGTCCCCCTTGCGAGGCGAGGGTTGGCGCGTCGGCTGGAGGGCTCCTACTGCAACCGAAGGGGGCCGCGACTCTGCTGCACCGGGAGGGAGAGCCCGTCCGCCGTCGAGTACGCAGCGTAACTCGTGTGACAGACAGAGGGCTCACACTGCGACCGAAGGGAGCCGCGGCCCTGCTGCACCGGAAGGGAGAGCCCCGTCCGACGCTGGATAGGCAATAAAATAGGCGATTGATGAAGGGACTCTCACTGCTTCCGAAGGGAGCTGCGGCTCTGCTGCACCGGAAGGGAGAGTCCCCCTTGAGGGGAGCGTCGGATGGAGGGCTCCCACTGCGACCGAAGGGAGCCGCGACTCTGCTCCACCGGTAGGGAGAGCCCACCCGCTGTCGAGTACGCAGCGTAACTCAAATGACAGATGGAGGGCTCATGCTTACGACCGAAGGGAGCCGCGGCTCTGCTGCACCGGAAGGGAGAGCCCAGTCCGATGCTGAATAGGCGATAAAGATAAGACGATTGATGGAGGGACCCTCTTCCGAAGGGAGCTGCGGCTCTGCTGCACCGGAAGAGAGAGTCCCCCTTGCGAGGCACGTCGGATGGAGGGCTCCCACTGCAACCGAAGGGAGCCGCGACTCTGCTGCACCGGCAGGGAGAGCCCATCCGCCGTCGAGTACGCAGCGTAACCCGAATGACAGACGGAGGGCTCACGCCGTGACCGAAGGGAGCCGCGGCCCTGCTGCACCGGAAGGGGGAGCCCCGTCCGATGCTAAATAAGAAATTGAATTTGACGGCTGGTGGATTCTCTGTGCCAATATGATAATTTTTTTAAATTTTTTTTTTACATAAAACGGGGTGGTTAGAGTCGACAACAAATTGAGGATACAGTGCAGATTTAGCTTGCGCGTCCCCAAATTGAAAGTAATAAAAAGGGGTGTGATAAGGTTAAATTAGAGAAAGGAGGTTAAATGTCAATGTAGTAGCCTTTCCTTCTTGGTTTGTCTTTGTTTAATCAAATAAGCGATAGTTTCGTTATCCAGAATGGGTAAATCTGATGCCGTTGAATTTAGACGTTATTGCGGTTTCTGAAAATCTCCAAGCCAAAGAAATTGCTTGGAGGATAAAGTCCAGTGATGTGTCAAGGAGCGGTTTTAAGGGATGAGTTATGGGAATATGAGTTGCGAATAGTGAGGTACTGGGGTTGGCGATTGGCCCGCCTCCAGAGCCAGTGCTCTGAATTTTTGCAAGAATCTGGAACTTGATGATATTAGGCCCAGGGGGTGGTTCCAGAGCGACAGCCTTCAGTGGAGTAAGTAGTGGGACTGCTGTGAATAAAGTGTACCGAGGTTTAGATTGAAAAGAAGGATGAGAATGAAGATAGGGCGGTGCCATAACAGTTTGCGGAGGCAGCCTCGTGCATGGATTAGCCCCTGGTTACTGATAGGGAAAAGGAGTAGCAGGAGGGTAAGAGTAAGAGGTCTTGAGCGGCCAGCGGAGGCAGCCTCACTCTAGCGTCTGCTGCTGGAGATAGAAGGAAAGGCATGGGAAAGATAGGAGGAAAGCCATGATAGCGTGCAGTGTGAGGAGTGGCTGAGTCTGATGGCCTGCTGCATCCTGATGCTTAAGAGCCAGAACTTGACCTGGAGAAAGACAACATTATTTTGAATGAAGTAGAAAGCTGTGAGGGAGAGGAGCATGGGCTGCAATTGTCAGGGAGGTAGCCTCATACTTAAATAGGGCTAGTGTCTGCTATGGGAGCTGGATGCCACTGAAAAGAAAGAGGTTATTAGTAACAGGAGGAAAAGCCTGAGATGTGTGGGCCTAAGTTGCAAACAGAGACAGCCTCATGCCTCCTTCAATGGGAAGCGAGTACGGTTTGTGACATCTTGAAGAGCCTGTGTAGCCTGCACAGCAAGTGAAGGCGGCCTCGCACTAGCGTCTGCTATGGGAGCTGTAGGCGACTGAAAAGGAAAAGGATTAGAAGTAACGGGAGGAAAAGACTGAGATGTTAAGGCTTGTTGCAAGCGGAAGCAACTTCGCTTTTGTTTCGGCTGCTGTAGCTGTAGGTCACTGAAGCTTGAGATATGCGGAAGAAAATGCTGAAGAGTCTGTGCAGCCTGCACAGCTTGCACAGCTGGCGGAGGCAGCCTTATGCTTGTTTTCGCTGTTTTAGCTTTGGGTCACGGGAAAGGGGAGTGGTTTGTGGTGCTATGATACATACCGATGTTTTACTTCTACAAAGAGCAAACATTTCTTCTAAAACTTTGTTGGCTTTGGGTCATCATAGATACTATGTCTATTAATTCTGAACATGGGTGCTTATAATCAAGTACATTATTTATTTATTTACCGTTCTGTCTATTTGTGCTGGCTGTGCATTATGACTCATCACTTTATATATAAATATATATATTATTATTATTATTATTATTATTATTAAAATATTGTGTTTTGTACGAGCTCTCCTTTGCATTATTAACGTGACAGTGTGAATGTACGTTGAATAATGCGCCCAGGGATAAACATAACAAAATCAAAAATTTGTTAAGCTTATTTCTTAAATTTATGCATCGACAGGAGAAGTATAATTTATTCTTTGGAAAAATGTGCATTTGGATATAAATGCTGTAATAATTTAACGGAGTAAATTAAGAAAACACGCTCAAATTGACCAGTTTGAAAACAGAAACCAGCTGGCGCTATTGAGCATATTATTTTGTCAGCGGTCAGCAGCCTGAATGACCATATATATATTACGAACAAGTAAAATGTTTCTTTGTTGATTATAACAATACCTTGAAAAAACAGAAAAGGTAAGAAGCATTATTTTAAACGAGGGTATACGACAGGAGCAGACCTGTAGCGGAACAAACTTTACCCTGAGATTGTGTGTGTGTGAAAAAGTCTAAATCCTGGTAGGTTGCTAGTTGAACTCAACAAAAATATTAATGGTTGCCTTATGATGCGCCTTAGTTGTTAGTTTGTCACTTCAAATTGTTAATTTAAGAACACAGTTGAACGTATTTTCTATAATCTTTATCTTATTTATCTCGGAGTACAATGTGTAATTTAAAAACCCAGCTACAATGCTACTGAAACATCACACACAGAAAAGTTTAGTAGCTAAATTCATTTGTGTTCTGGTTACGAGCGGGCGTAGGCACAATCATCAAATACATTTCAAAGCAAGCCGGCGCCACGGTCCTGACTGCATTATCACTGTCTTTAGCGAATATTTACATTTATTCACATATGACTGGATGTGGTAGTGTCACGGATTGGCCAGGTTCTTCCACCTCACTCACCCAACGATCACTCTCACCTGAGTTCTAATCACCAGCACCTGCACTTCATCAATCACGGCACCTTCATAAGGCACACACACACAGTCACCATTGTTCGGGCTCGTTGCTGCGAAACCGGACTTACTCTATTCTCCTCCGTGGATTCTAGAGGTGATCTACAATACTTACCTGTGATTACTTACCTGTCTTGTCTTGCATTCCAGTCAGTCTGTCTCGTCAGTCAAATCCTGCATCCAGCGTGTGTGTGTGCCATAAGCCAGCACCCAGTCTGCCTCTTCAACACCCTCTGACGATCGTTCCTGGAAAAGGGAAGAAAAACCACGTTAACCATTCATCGCCATCCTCACCATCATCTACTATCTGGACAGTTAAACTTACCCGGTCCTGCACGCCATCTTCTTCATCGGCTCTGCTATAATCAATAAACTTTATCTGTTGTATCACTCACCTGTTTGTCAGTCTGCTTCCCTAACAGAAGCCCGGACCTGCAAACAGCACCAGCGGAGCGATGGATCCATTTCAAGAACTTGTGGATTCATTACGCAAAGTTTTGATGGGAACAACCACCAGCAATCCCTCAACACCGCGTCCCACCGCTCCACCGGCACCCAGCACTTCTTCGACACCCGTTCCATCCAGTCCCATGGCCCGACCAGCGCCCTACTCAGGCGGGGCGGAGGAGTGCAGCGGATTTCTTCTTCAGTGCTCATTTATCTTCACTATGCAACCTGAGTTATACCCTACGGATCAGTCTAAAATAGCCTTCATTACTTCTTTGCTTACAGGACCTGCTCTGAAGTGGGCGGACACCATCTGGCGCCAAGCCGGGCCAGCGACCAGCACCATCCAAAATTTCATCGCGCACTTTAAAGAGGTCTTTGGAAGTTCGGACGAAGCGATCTCCGCCGGAGAGCAGCTCTATCATTTACGTCAAGGGAGTATGACAACTCAGGAATATGCTTTACGTTTCCGTACCTTAGCAGCTGCCAGCGGATGGAATGAGAGATCGCTCTTAACGACATACCGGCTCGGCTTGGAACCGAAGTTAAGACTTCAGTTGGCAGCACTCGACGATTCCATGGGGCTAGAAAAATTCATTCATCAGTCACTTCGTTGTTCAGACCGAATACAGTCTTATCATCACAATGCTGACACCGCAGCTACTGCACTCCTGACTCAGCCGCTCCTCCAGAACCAGAGGCTATGATCCTGGAGTCTGGAAAATTGTCATCCGCTGAGCGACAGAGGAGGCTGACCCGGGGTCTATGTCTGTACTGTGGGGCCAGCGGACATGTCCGTTTCAACTGCCCCATCCGTCCTGTTCGTTCCTTGGTGAGTGGTCTGTGCTCCGAAGTAGAAAATCTTTATCCCCTAACTACAAATGTTCAGTTGTCCTCTCTGTCATTCTCTGTTACAGTCACGGCCCTCATCGACTCCGGGTCAGCCGGGAACTTCATCTCGGGCACCCTCTGTCGCCAGCTCCAACTCCGAACCGAAGCCTCAGCCTCAGTATACCAAATTGAGCCTATAACCAACAAATCCACCAGCCGCACCAGAGTACATCGTAAAACTGAGAGCATCAGCCTGCGAATTGGAGTCCTCCACAAGGAAGCCATTCAGTTTCTGGTTCTGGAGGGCGCCTCAATGGACATCATCTTAGGGTGCCCGTGGCTGGTGAAGCATGATCCCATCCTCTCTTGGGGCAACGGCGAGATCGTGAAGTGGGGGCCCGAGTGTGCAGCTACTTGTTTCCCAGAACTTCCACGTCCTGTCCGAAAACCCTTACCAGTCTACGTCACGTCAGTCGAAAGTCCAGTCGAAAAACAGTCCGTCCAGATTCCAGAATGCTACTCGTCCTTCCAGGATGTGTTCTGCCCCAAGAGAGCTTCCCAGCTACCTCCACATCGGCCATGGGACTGTGCCATTGACCTGGTTCCGGATGCCCCACTGCCCAAGGGCAAGATCTACCCGTTGTCGCTTCCGGAGACTAAGGCTATGGAGGAGTACGTGCAAGAAGCTCTGGCCCAGGGATACATCCGCCCATCTACCTCACCCGCAGCATCCAGTTTCTTCTTCGTGGCCAAGAAGGGTGGAGGGCTGCGGCCATGCATAGATTACCGGGTCCTCAACCAAGGCACCATCAAATTCCGGTACCCACTTCCTCTCGTCCCTGCGGCCCTGGAACAGCTCCGATCGGCCAGGATATTTACCAAGCTGGACCTCCGCAGCGCGTACAACCTCGTGAGAATACGTGAGGGGGACGAGTGGAAGACCGCGTTTGTGACCCCAACTGGCCACTATGAATATCTCGTTATGCCCTATGGTCTGGTCAACACCCCCTCCGTATTTCAAAACTTCATCCACGAGGTGCTCCGGGAGTTTCTACACCGTTTCGTCATCGTCTATATCGACGATATTTTGATCTACTCCCGGAGCGAGGCCGACCATCGCCTCCACGTTGTGGAGGTCCTCCAGAGACTGCGCGAGCACCAACTGTACCTTAAGGCCGAAAAATGCTCATTTCACCTCCAGTCTGTTCAGTTTCTTGGGTACGTCATAGATCGGAAAGGGGTCCGCATGGACGAGGGGAAAGTCTCAGCAGTCGTTTCCTGGCCAGAACCCACCAGCATCAAGGAGTTACAGAGATTCCTCGGTTTCGCAAATTTCTCCAAGACGTTTCATCCAGAACTATAGCCTCCTCACAGTCCCTCTCACGAATCTCCTCAAAGGCAAGTCACGGACCCTCCAGTGGACTCCTGAAGCTGCCGCAGCCTTCCAGTCCCTCAAGGCCGCATTCACCCAAGCTCCACTACTCACTCACCCAGATCCTGATCATCCGTTCATCGTTGAAGTGGATGCGTCCACCACTGGTGTCGGAGCTGTACTCTCCCAACGCCACGGTACTCCTCCACGTCTCCACACGTGTGCCTACTTCTCCAGGAAGCTCAACCCGGCGGAGCAAAACTACGACATCGGTAACCGGGAGCTACTGGCCATCAAGCTCGCCCTGGAGGAGTGGCGGCACTGGCTGGAGGGAGCACAACACCCCTTCGAAGTTATTACGGACCATAAGAACTTGCAGTATCTCCGCGACGCCAAGAGACTTTGTCCACGGCAGGCACGCTGGGCCCTCTTCTTCTCCAGATTCCATTTCAAAATCACCTACCGTCCAGGCTCTAAAAACATCTGTGCCGATGCCCTCTCACGACTTCATGATAACCAGGATTCCCCCAAAACATCCACACCTATCCTCCCGAAACACCTCTTCGTCGCACCTATTAACTGGTCTAGTCCCCCAGCCGTCGCCACTCCGACAGCCAGATCTCCGCCGGGCTGTCCCCCCGGACGTCAGTTCATCCCTAAGGAACAACGGGTAGATCTCATTCACGCAACACACACCTCCCTGGGCACTGGGCATCCATGGGCCAACAACACCCTCTCGCTGCTATCAGAACGCTTCTGGTGGGCAGAAATGGCAAGGGATGTGAGGCGCTACGTCCAAGGATGTAAAGACTGTGCCATCTCTAAGAGTCCCCGTCACCTGCCGGCAGGAAAGCTCCATCCCTTTCCTGTCCCGAACCGTCCCTGGTCGCACCTAGGAGTGGATTTTATGACGGATCTCCCCCCTTCAGATGGGAACACTTGCATTCTAGTCGTTGTGGATCGTTTCTCGAAGTTCTGTCGTCTCCTTCCACTGAAGGGGCTTCCCACAGCCCTAGAAACGGCCCAACTGCTCTTTAACCACGTCTTCAGGTATTATGGACTCCCCGAAGACATTGTATCGGATAGAGGACCCAAGTTCATTTCCAGAGTCTGGAGAGCTTTCTTCCAACTCCTAGGTGTGACCATAAGCCTCTTGTCGGGATACCACCCTCAGACAAATGGACAAACCTAACGCAAGATCCAGGAGGTGGGACGGTTCCTGCGGACCTTTTGTCATGGTCACCAGAACTCCTGGAACCAGTTTCTGGGCTGGGCAGAGTATGCCCAGAATTCACTGCGGCAGCCCACTACAGGACTCACACCATTCCAGTGCGTGCTAGGATTCCAACCGCCGCTCTTCCCCTGGGATGATGAACCATCACAGGTGCCCGCAGTGGATCACTGGTTCCGGGAGAGCGAGAGAGTCTGGGACGAGGCTCATCACCACCTCCAAAGGGCAGTCCGCAGAGGTAAGGCCATCGCGGATCGCAGGAGGATACCAGGTCCCACATACACTCCCGGTCAGAAAGTCTGGCTCTCCACCCGAGATATCCGTCTGCGCCTGCCCTCAAAAAAGTTGAGTCCCAGGTTTGTTGGCCCCTTCACCATCTGCTACGGTCAACCCCGTCACGTATAAGCTCCAACTGCCACCTCACTACCGGATCCACCCCACGTTCCATGTGTCACTGCTCAAACCTTACCACTCTCCTGTTCTTCCCTCCACAGAACCTGGCCATGAAGAGGAACCCCCTCCCCCATTGGACTTGGAAGAAGGATCCATCTATGCCGTCCGCGAGATCTTGCAGTCCCGACGTCGCGGTGGCATGCTGGAGTACCTCGTCGATTGGGAAGGATACGGGCCAGAGGAAAGAACCTGGGTACCCAGAGGAGACATCTTAGACCCTGCACTTCTGGAGGAATTCCACAGCACCCATCCTGACCTCCCAGCGCCTCGGGGACGAGGTAGAGGTAGGTCTCGGCCCTTAGGAGCGGGCCCTGGGGAGGGGGGTAGTGTCACGGATTGGCCAGGTTCTTCCACCTCACTCACCCAACGATCACTCTCACCTGAGTTCTAATCACCAGCACCTGCACTTCATCAATCACGGCACCTTCATAAGGCACACACACACACAGTCACCATTGTCCGGGCTCGTTGCTGCGAAAGCGGACTTACTCTATTCTCCTCCGCGGATTCTAGAGGTGATCTACAATACTTACCTGTGATTACTTACCTGTCTTGTCTTGCATTCCAGTCAGTCTGTCTCGTCAGTCAAACCCTGCATCCAGCGTGTGTGTGTGCCATAAGCCAGCACCCAGTCTGCCTCTTCAACACCCTCTGACGATCGTTCCTGGAAAAGGGAAGAAAAACCACGTTAACCATTCATCGCCATCCTCACCATCATCTACTATCTGGACAGTTAAACTTACCCGGTCCTGCACGCCATCTTCTTCATCGGCTCTGCTATAATCAATAAACTTTATCTGTTGTATCACTCACCTGTTTGTCAGTCTGCTTCCCTAACAGGTAGACTGTCATGATTTTGGCTAATGCGGGACACTAACGTTACTGAATAATGCACATCAAAAGGGGTTTTAAATAGTGGGGTATACGCCATATACCTGCGTATATCGTCCACTAAACCACTGGACTTACCTAAAAATAATTAACAACACGGCCCGTCTCGCGCTAGCGACTGCTACGAGAGCTGGTGGTCTGACTACATGCAGCGCTGCGGCCGGAAAAAGTGAATAGTTGAGTCGTGCGGGACTAGTGGTGTCGAGCGAGGCGAAGTGAATCTAAGGCCGGCAGATTGCAACGGATGATCCAAAAAACCCCGGTACAGGTTTCATCTTTGTGACTGTGATATTTTGACCAACGCCAAACAGAATGCCAAGAAACTGTTGCTGGATGGAGGTAAGACGGCTGGCAATATATAGATGATGCGCTAATTCAATGATTGGTTAAACAAGTTGCACCTGTGCCGAATGGATTGATTATCTGAACGTGCTCCTCCCGAACCTTGTTAATAAAACATCATATTGTGTCAAAGCAACTGCACAGTATTTAAACAGCACAATAGTTGTAAGTAACGCATTATTGTAAATAATCAATTTTCAGTTAAAGGCAGTTCATCAATGAATTCAGTGATATCATCATCCAGTTCGGTTCAAATAGTATACGATATCGCTGGAAAGTGTCCCCAACTAAGCAAGCCAGAGGTGACAGCGGCAAGGAACCAAAACTCCACAGGTGACAGAAATGGAGAAAAAAACCTTGGGAGAAACCAGGCTCAGTCGGGGGACCAGTTCTCCTCTGGCCAGACGAAACCAGCAGTTTGTACCAATGTCTGATTGTACAGAACTCGTCAGGATCCCGTGGTGTGGCACCGATGGCCGTCTAGGTTGGCGAGGTCTTCATTGATGATCCATCTCTGGAGCTCATCTGGTAGACATCCACGGCTATTGAAGTCATCTCCAGGTGGAGATCCATGATCTAAGCTGGGTACGGACTGGATCCGGGGGACTGCAGTGACCATCTGATCTGGATACAGGCTGGATCTGGTGGCTACGGTGACCTTGGAATAAAAATGAAACAGACTAATAGTAGCGTAGATGGCATTCTTTTTACGATGCAACGAGTGCATCAGATGTTATGGGAGGTGTTTTCGGTTCCGGTTGACCTAATTAAAGCAGCCTAACAATCCTTTAACGGATTTGAGTTATAGAAATGTGTTAATGTTTTATGTGTAAACCAGGTTAAAGAGATGTGTCTTTAATCTAGATTTAAACTTACAGATTGTGTCTGCCTCCCGAACAGTGTTAGGTAGATTGTTCCAGAGTTTAGGCGCTAGATAAGAAAATGATCTGCCGCCCGCAGTTGATTTTGATATTCTAGGTATTATCAAATTGCCAGAATTTTGAGAACGCAGTGGACGTGAGGGACTATAATGCAATAGAAGCTTGCTCAAGTACTGAGGAGCTAAACCATTGAAGGCTTTATAAGTAATTAGTAAGATTTTAAAATCTATACAATGTTTTATAGGGAGCCAATGCAGTGCTGACAGAACCGGGCTAATATGGTCATATTTTCTGGTTCTAGTAAGAACTCTAGCTCCTGCATTTTGGACCAGCTGGAGTTTATTTATTAAGCGTGCAGAACAACCACCCAATAAAGCATTACAATAATCTACCCTTGAGGTCATGAACACATGAATTAATGTTTCAGCATTTGACATTGATAGCATAGGTCTTAATTTCGATATACTTTTAAGATGGAAAAATGCGGTTTTGCAAATGCTAGAAATGTGGCTTTCAAAGGAGAGATTGCTATCGAATAGGACACCTAGGTTCCTAACTGATGACGACGAATTTACAGAGCAGCCATCTAGTATTAGACTGTGTTTTAGGTTATTACTTGTGGAGGTTTTAGGTCCAATAATTAACACCTCTGTTTTTTCAGAATTTAACAGTGAGAAGTTATTCGCCATCCAGTTTTTAATATCAGCTATGCATTCTGTTAGTTTTTCGAATTGATATGTTTTGCCGGGCTGCGAAGAAATATAGAGCTGAGTATCATCAGTGTAACAATGAAAGCTAACACCATGTTTCCTGATGATATCTCCCAAGGGTAACATGTAAAGCGTAAAAAGTAATGGCCCTAGTACTGAGCCTTGAGGTACTCCATACTGCACTTGCGATTTAAATGATACCTCTTCATTTATTGCCACAAACTGATGGCGGTCTGATAAGTACGATTTGAACCATGCTAGTGCACTACCATTAATGCCTACATAATATTCAAGTCTTTTTAAAATATTGTTGTGGTCAATAGTATCAAACGCAGCACTAAGATCCAGTAGCACTAATAGGGAGATGCAACCACGATCGGTTGACAAGAGCAGGTCATTTGTAAATCTAATAAGAGCAGTCTCAGTACTATGATATGGTCTAAAACCTGACTGGAAATCCTCACAGATACCATTTTTCTCTAAGAAGGAGCATAATTGTGAGGATACTACCTTTTCCAGTATCTTTGACAGAAAAGGGAGATTCAAAATTGGTCTGTAGTTAAATAATTCATTGGGGTCAAGTTGTGGTTTTTTAATGAGTGGCTTAATAACAGCCAGTTTGAAGGTTTTGGGGACATATCCTAATGATAATGACGAATTAATAATATTTATAAGGTCTATGACTTCTGGAAGTACCTCCTTTAGTAGATTAGATGGAATAGGATCTAACATGCATGTTGTAGGTTTAGATAATTTAACAAGTTTATACAATTCTTCCTCTCCTATAATAGAGAATGAGTGGAATTGTTCCTCAGGAGATCTACAGCGCATTATCTGATGCGATACTGTAGCAGGCTGTATGGTTACAATTTTATCTCTAATAGTGTCTATTTTGGAGGTAAAGTACGTCATAAAGTCATTACTGCTGTGCTGTTGGGAAATGTCTGCACCTGTTGCTGCTATATTTTTAGTTAATTTAACCACAGTATTGAACAAATACCTAGGGTTATGTTTGTTTTCTTCTAAGAGAGACGAAAAGTAATCCGATCTGGCAGTTTTTAATGCTTTTCTATAAGATAAGTTACATTCACTCCAAGCAGTACGAAAAACCTCTAGTTTTGTTTTCCTCCAGCTGCGTTCCATTTTTCGTGCTTTTCTCTTTAGGGCGCGAGTGTGATCGTAATACCACGGTGCTACACTGTTTTTCTTCATCTTTTTTGAGCGCACTGGAGCAACTGTATCTAAAGTGCTAGAAAAGAGACTATTTCTATTACATCATCAAATTTTTCTGAGCTATTGGATATGCTGAGGAATTCAGATAAGTCAGGAAGATTACTTACAAAGCAGTCTTTTGTAGTAGAAGTGATGGTACTTGTAGCAAGGAGTTGAATTTACAGTTTTCACTATCTGGAGTATACAAGAGACTAGATAATGATCTGAGATATCAACGCTTTGCTGCAGAATTTCAACACCATTAACATCAATTCCATGTGACAGTATTAAATCTAGAGTATGATTTCGGCAATGAGTAGGACCTGACACATGTTGTTTAACCCCAATAGAGTTCAAAATATCTATAAATGCTGTTTCTAATGCATCTTTTTCATTATCAACATGGATGTTAAAATCACCCACTATTAAGACTTTATCTGCGGCCAACACTAACTCGGATAGAAAATCAGCAAATTCTTTAATAAAGTCTGTATGGTGCCCTGGTGGTCTGTAAACAGTGGCCAGTACAAATGTCACAGGGGAATTATCATTAGTACTTGTTTCTCTGGATAATGCTATATGAAGCACCATTACTTCAAACGAGTTATATTTGAAGCCCGTTCTCTGAGAGACATTGAGAATATTGCTATAAATAGTAGAAACACCTCCCCCTTTACCTTGTAGACGCGGTTCATGTTTATAACAGTAATCTTGGGGGTGGACTGGTTTAAAATAATGTAATCGTCTGGTTTTAGCCAGGTTTCTGTCAAACAGAGCACATCTAGCTTATGATCAGTGATCATATCATTTACAAAAAGTGCTTTCGTAGAAAGGGACCTGATATTCAATAAGCCAAGCTTTATCAATTGTTTTTCTGTATTATATATATTTTTTATTTGTTGAACATCAATTAAATTGTTAGTCTTGATTTGATTCAGGCGTTTTTTGTATTTTCTAGCTTGGGGAACAGACACAGTCTCTATAGTGTGATATCTAGGTGAAAGGGTCTCTATGTGCTGAGAATTAACTGATTTCTGTGACGTGAGGCGGCTAGCAGACGGTCGGTTTAGCCAGTCTGTCTGCTTCCTGACCTGGGCCCCAGTTAGTCAAGTGCAAACTCTAAGACTATGTGCCATATTTCTAGATAGAAGAGATGCTCCACATCCGGATGGATGAAGACCATCTCTTTTCAACAGGTCAGGTCTGCCCCAAAATCTTGTCCAATTGTCTATGAAACCTATGTTATTTCGAGGGCACCACTTCATCTGTAGACCCTAGACAGAAGTCACCCTTAAAACTAAAACAGAACATCCACAAAGATAAGGTAGTAAAAAGTAAAATACTATTTAAACTATAAACTATAAAATACTAATACTAAAAAAAAATAACAATAATAAAAAATGTGAATACACAGAAATCACAACTAAAATGCAAAAATAATTATCTAGACAAAATAAAATATAAGGTAAAGGAGAAAGATGGCAACAGGAGAAAGCAACATGGCCAAGAGAAATTTGTACAAAGAAGTCTACTGTCAGGAATGCAGTACTAATGTTGACAGTGCTGAGTTGTCAGTAACCATTTTTTTTTTAAATGAGAGCAGTTGTTCTAATATTTACAAACTGTTTAATGGTGAAGTCAGGCTATGAATAGTCTTAAACATTAGACAAATATCTACATATTTGATCAGGTGATCCCAGCTTAGCAAGTTATTATTATTATTATTTTTTTTTTTAGTATTCAGCAATGATAAAACTGAACTGATTTCTTATCAAGAGTTTTTAGTGATTGTTTATACAGAAACTCCAATGGTTTCAAAGTAATTATACTAGTATGCGACCAAGTAGTTAAACAAATAAGTGATATAAGAAATTATCATGGAATCAATCATCAATTTGACAGACTAATACAGACTAAATTTGACCTGGTTATAGACCTTTTTAACCTGAGCCTTAAATAAAAGTCTGGAATCAATCAGAACACCAAGGTACTTAAATGGGGCAGCCGTGGCCTAATGGTTAGAGAGTCGGACTTATAACCCAAAGGTTGCGGGTTCGAGTCTCAGGTCCGGCAGGGATTGTAGGTGGAGGGAGCGAATAATCAGTGCTCTCTCCACCCTCAATACCACGACTGAGGTGAGACCCTTGAGCAAGGCACCGAACCCCCAACGGCGCCGCAGCAATGCCTGCCCACTGCTCCGGGTGTGTGTTCACGGCGTGTGTGCACTTGGATGGGTTAAATGCAGAGCACAAATTCCTAGTATGGGTCACCATACTTGGCCTCATGTCACCTCCTCCTCCTAAATTCAGATACAACTTGTAGTCTTTCCTCTAATACAAACACATCTGGAACTACACTTGAACTATTAGTTTTGGTAAAAACATACGCACTGTTTCAAGCTGTGACATGAACCGATGATTCTGTAAGTTCATTTGCAACTTGTGGCACACTGCTTCCATGTATATAGATAACAATGTCATCCGCATACATTTGGATGTTAGTATTAGGACAGACAGGTGGAATATTATTGATGTACAACGTGAAAAGCAAAGGACACAGAATAGATCCTTGTGGAATCCAGTGGATATACTTAGGGAAGCTGACTTATAATTCTGTATACTGACATACTGTGAGCGACCTGACAAGTATGATTCTATCCATCTTAAAGTATCTGAAGAAAAATTAAAACCTAATAATTTAGACAAAAATTATGTGGTTTACAATGTTAAAAGCTTTCCTGAGGTCAAGAAACACCACCTCAATCAACCCCTATTTTGTCTAATAGAGACTTTTCAGTAAAATAACCGTCTCAGTTGAATAGTTAGCTCTGAAGCCAAACTGCATTGGATGTAAAGCAAAATAACTGGTATTAAGTGATGTAATTGTTCTTCTGACATCTAATTCAGTGATTGCCCTTAAAGTAAGGGCTTATTCCACTGTGTTAACCGGACAAACTTCTGTATACTTAGGAGAAAAACATTGTGCAATTGTGACTACAGAATCAACAAAGCAATAATTAAGTGCTTCGGCCACTTTAGCTGGATTATTATTATTAGTCAGCTTCCTATTTACCATCAATTCAAGTGATGTCCTATCATTTCTTTTATCTCCTTTTAAATAGTTGAACTGATTCCAGATTATTTTAGAATTACCTTTTGCCTCTTTAATTATTCTCAGGAAAAAAATCAGCCTTAACTTTTCTCAGTGTCTTTACCACCAACTTTGATCTATTTGCAGTTTTTAAAGCAAGGTCCCATTTTTTAATCTATTCTAAAACATGTGAATTCATCCAATGGACAGTATGTTTTTTTATTTGTAGCATTAAATTTACTAAAACCCCCCTGATATTTTCAGATTAATAAATCACCCCATTTGTCTGATGGACCGCACTTCTAGTTTGCATTTTGGGATGCCATGAGAATCATATTTCCTTACAAAATAATTGAATCTCTTACTAGATAATTTACCACTAAATGCCACTAAAATCAAATTGTGGTCAGAAAGGCCTGTTAACATATTACAAGTTTTTAAATTCTCTCTGCTCGGTTAAAAATCAAATTGAGTCCTTGGGTGAATGCTAGCAATAACATGCTTTCGTCATCATAAATAACCTTAACTTGTGCAGTGATTGGTGGCAACAAACACACAAGAAATATAAAGTCAGAACTAGTCTGTATGGACTGAATAAAGCAAACAAGCTTCTTAATTGTGGTAAATACGATTAGAGTGAAATACAGGAGTCATACATGAATTGCGAGTCCGTTATTATTAGTTTGCAAATAAACAAACTGTGTATGAGCGTTCACTGATAGCTTTTTGCAAGAGCAAATTTTATACATATATTATACATATATATTAACATTTAATCTAACAGAGAAACTGGTCATGTTAAGCTGCCTTCAGATCAACACATTCTGCAGTTTCAGAACGTTTTTATTTGTGTTTTGCTCTGTTTCATAATTCTGAATGCCCAATGTTTTATTGTTTGTGTTATATGAAAATGTAGAATATAGAAAAATGTGTTTTGTCCACCTCATGTAGGAGATTTAATGCGGGTGCGGTTCGGGTCAGGTACCAATTAATATTAAGTTAGTGTTGCTATCAGATAATAGGTTGGGTGTTCCATTAATTACTGCGGCTGTGGGTTTTTCAAACAGGATAAGGCCTCTGGCCCTGGGCAAGGCAGTACATTACAGTTTTTCTCAATTGCTAAAACACTATAACCAGTCTTTTGAACTAAAATTTCAAAACTATAATGCCATTTTTGAAAAAGCACACCCATTTCCCTAAACTATAAACACTATTCCCTGCTTTGACACATGAGTTATATTTGGTGAACTGTTACTTCAAAACTCTACACACAAATCCCTACATTTCTCAGTGCTTACACCATGAGGTCATAAGCACAAGCATTCAATATTGTTCACTCAAGTCTGCGAAGTTTGAGCTCAATTAGCACACAATTACCCAACTGGAAACACTAGGAGTCAAAATTTAGCACCCACCAATCAGAACCTTCGATGGAGATAAAAGGATAAAAGTTTTTGTCAGTCACTTTGGTGCATTTCTCAGATCAGAAATTAAATATACATTTGTCTGCAGTTTCCTACATTATCAGTTGCTATTGTCATGTTGCTCAAAATGTATTATATACTGTAGTTCTCTGTGCAATAGTCTTACCCCTCAAAACATCAAGTCATTAGCTCATCGTATAAATCATTACCTAAATGCAAAATTTTTGATCTAGTTGTCCTAAACTGTCAATCATATATTCTACACATTTCTATTAGACTTTTTGTAAATTTGCCATGAATTATTCAAGTGAATCTTGACTTTCACTAATGAAGATAATACAGATCAACCAATGATAAAGCAGTTCTCTGAAATAGATCAAAGGTACATCTCATGAACCTTCCATTGGAAAGCATATAGACAGAGGACAACACAGGAGTTACAAATTCTGACAGTGGACTTTCTTATTTTTATTTTCACCTTTGTGCCCATATTTCTTTTTTTTTTTTTTTCTGTTTCACAATGACGTTGTGTGCTTTTATTTTATTTTTTTATTTTTTGTCAGACCACTAGTACAAGTGTAACTGTGAATCCTATCCAGTCTTTTTCAATCAATATCCCACATACAGAAATGTGTAATTTTGAAGAGGAAGAGTAGGAGGTGAAAGAGGAAGAGGAGGAGGAGAAGGAGGACGATGATGACAACAACATGGAAGAGACAGAGGAAGAGCAAGGGCAAGAAGACAAGCAGTCTCATATATTTTAGTTGATGAGTGCCAGGGTTGGATCAGGCATGCAAGAGGATTTTACCCCTGCTGCCTGGCCAGGGCTAATTTAGCCTGTGATGCTGAAGAGGTTCTTTGGCCTGTCCCAGACCAAAGACAGGATGCTGGGCAGAATAATTATTTTGTTGTTTTTTGCTGTTTTGTACTGTACTCTACAGTACATTAAATTAAGGAATAAAACACTTGCAAAGGAATAGATTTGTTGTGTTCATCATGTGAAAAGTTTTTTATTTGTATTGTTTTTGTAGTATTGTTTTGAATTTATCTCATCAGTGTGTAAAACTGTGTTGTAGTGTGTTTGTTTTTGAGGATTTGTGTGTCATGTCTGAAAGCAAAGTTTGGTTTTTCAGCAAGATTGAATAGTTTTGAGTGGAGAGCTTCATTTTGACCTCAATATAGGAAGTTTGGGGAAATGAGTTAGGAGTTGTGGATTTGTGTTTAGAGTTTCTCAAATAAGAGGCATAATTTCAAGAAATGTGTTTCACACACACACACACACACACACACACACACACACACACACACACACACACACACACACACACACACACACACACACACATGTTGGGTTTACATGTTTTATGGGGACATTCCATAGGCGTAATGGTTTTTATACTGTACAAACCGTACTTTCTATGGCCCTACACCTACCCTACACCTAAACCTAGCCCTCACAGGAGATTGTGCACACTTTTACTTCATCAAAAAAACTCATTGTGCATGATTTATAAGCCTGTTTCCTCATGGGGACCTGAGAAATGTCCCCACAAGGTCAAAATCTACTGGTATTCCTATCTTTGTGGGGACATTTGGTCCCCACAACGTGATGAATACCAGGTACACACACACACACACACACACACACACACACAAATGGACTGGATTCAACAAAGTTAAGTGGTTGAAACAACAACAACAACAACAACAAAACTCTTTAATGAATCCAACACAATGCAAATCATACATACACATAAATGAAGGGGTGATACACAAACCCATATAGAAAGCATTGAATGAGCCTATAACACGTTTTTTTTTTTTCTTTTTTTTTATTATTTTGTTGAATTAAAACAGTCACTCATACATACAAAACCAAAGAATTGAATGAGCCAATGACTGAGCTTTTTTTTTTTTTTCAGCCACTGCAAGCATACACACACACACACACACACACGCACACACACACACACACACACACACACACACACACACACACACACACACACACGCACACACACACACACACACACACACACACACACACACACACACACACACACACACACACACACACACACACACACTTCAAAGTC
Source organism: Garra rufa (assembly GCF_049309525.1). NCBI lineage: Eukaryota > Metazoa > Chordata > Actinopteri > Cypriniformes > Cyprinidae > Garra > Garra rufa. The sequence goes on from NC_133370.1 coordinate 36,669,965, forward strand.
AAATCAAAGGCCTACTTCAATATTTGTTGATGATTCCGAACAAAAAAATGTCTGAAACATGCTCCTTTTTAGGTTTATGGTTTATTTGTACCTGTCTGGTACTATTTGGTACCATTTTACTTGTTTGATTAGTTTAAATTCGAGAGTATTTTTTTAATTGGTTAAAAACCAATGATTACTCTCTTTTTCTTATAGCATAGTCAGATTATTATTATTATTTTTTTATCTCTACAATTTTAACTTGTGATAAAATCTAAAACTTGACAGGTTAAGATTATTACAACAATGATTTATAAGTGACAGAGTACTACAGCCATATGGCTACGGGTATTTTAATGCTATTTTATGTCACCAGGTGTCACCAAATTTTTAGGTTTTGGCTGTATAAACTTACTAGAATTCTTTTTAAATTCTATTTTAAAAATTTCTTTTTTTTCTATTAAAATAATGTTCATTTTAGGGGTAAAAAATAAAAATAAAAAAGTTGCATAAATTAATAGTTTTTATATTATCAAAGATGGTGATATAACATTCATAAAAATAAAAAATAAAAACGGGATCACGAGACATTCGTGGCCAAATTTGTCCACAAAAAGGACAAATTAAGGGCTGCTAAATGAAGGATGCTTGAGGGTTAAAGCGAAAAATTACTAAACCTAAACATAGGAGCCTGATAAAACTTATTATTTAAAAGAAATAAAGTCAGATCGACAGATCAAGGTTTTTGCATCCGAAACTCTATATATTCAGTTTCCTAGGTTTATAGTGCATGCAGAAAATGTAGGCAATAACTGTTCAAGGAAAAGTTGACCTGTTTCCTGGTAACATCCTTTTGCTAGACCATCAAGAATTTATGACCAAGAGACATTGGTAGCAAAGTTACTCTATAGCAACAGATCGATTTATTGGGGGATAATTAGCAGTTTATTAGGGGTCCTGCTTCATGTGGATGCACTCTGTGTTTAGACAGCAGAAAAACACCAATTACTTTACTGAAGATGGAAAATGAGATATAACTGTATTTGAAGTTACAAATACCAGCTGCAACCAGTTGAACTTGTTAATTTTTAATTTGTAAAACTTATTAGCATGTAACTAATTTGTACTCTATGTAAGAGAAGGTACCAGTATAAAACACAGTGTGGATAAGCAAAAAGACACACTTAGGGAGCACAGTGCAGCGGAGAGGCTTGAACCAAGGTTGAACAAGCCACATCCTTCAAGACAGCAACGATGGCCTCATCCCAACTTCACCTCACTGTCTCCCTGTTCTGTTTGGCAATGACAGCAAGCATCATATCATGCGGACGATCTCATATGGTTCTGAACTCTGCGCTACAGGCATCTCATGGCACTCCTACTGATGAAGAGGTAAGATTTTAAAAAGTTTAAATACTCTAAACCTCATTGCATTTGAATAGCAGTAATACACCATATTTAAAGCATATATTGTTTTTAATGGCATAATAAAGTTTTAGTTTTTCTTTCTAACCTGAAAAAAAAACTGATTTAATTGAATTAACAGGTGCCAGAGAGATATTCCCTTTCACAGCTTCAGTGGTTGCTCAGTAACGCAGACCCAGCAGCCATCCAGTCTGACAGCCCATCTTTGGGGATTCTACAGAGTGGACTGGACCTAATGAGGAGAGACAATGGAGACAAAGAGCGAAAACCAGGCTGCAAGAACTACTTCTGGAAATCTAGAACGGCTTGCTAACCACAGGCAACTAACAGGTCCAAACCAGAGGCCTTTGCCACAATCAACATGCTGCCAATTATATTCTTGTTCCCTTTCCTGAATTCACACTCATCATGATTGTTATATGACAGTCTCCATCTTTCAAATGAGCCTGAGTAATTGTAGCCATTATCTGTTAAGAGTGTTCCTCTGTCTCTTATCTGTCTTACTCTGAAGCATTGACTGCTTGCAATAAACTGAATACAGCATAAAAATTCCGTCCGGTGTTATTTTATGTGCTCCTGGGCTTATAATATTAGATGTTACAAAGAAGTTCTGAAAGCCATCTCACCAAACAAATAAGAATCTTGTGTATGCTAGACATTTAAGAACAAACAAAATATAGCTGCAAGTAACAATTCCCAGGGTTCAAACGCTTAAAGAACTTTAAGTAATCATAGATTTTTTAAGATGATTTACTCAAAATAGCAGAAAAAATATAAATACAATCACTAGTAATATTATTTAATGATTTCTCACTTTAGACCAATAGGTGGCACTGCTCCAAAACTGATGTCAGGTGGTCAACTAGGGGTGACAATGACACACACAAAGTTTGATGCCAATATAACAAAGCCTTTGCAGAAATACAGACTTTGATAAATGTTGGCACCATGACAACTAAAGTGATGATTAGTTATGCGTGTTTGTGATATCAAAGAGCTTTTGATAATTTTTTTCCAGAAAAGCATAAAGATGATTTGGGTTTAATTTGATGACAATGGGACAAACGGTCTAACAGGAGTTTGAAAAACTAGGTTTTCAGATCTGGCCAAACTGTCAGATTCAGATTCTTTTTCACTGCAAAAAGATTCATATCTTCAGCACTGTGCCGAAACTCTGCGGGTAACATCAGGTCAAACTCTTGAGTTTAGTCTGAATACAATAAAGCATTGAGGAGATAAAGCCTCACGTCCACTTTGGCAAGCTATTCACGACAAATTCATTTCTGCAGGACAGTCTGAAGATGGTCCGTATTAATTTTGGTGGAAAATCAGACATACTGTCTAGGATAAGTTTGAAAAAGTATGTTATTTTTTTTTTACATAATCAGGGGTGCAAACTTGTCAGGGGTGAAAAGAGTGACAAACTAAACTACCGTAAAAATCCTGCTTTCGGGGAATGCATTCCAAGGTAGGAAGGCATCAAGGCATGTCCGAATCCAGTGTTAGCTTTACTTCCTGCCTCCTGAGATACCTCGGATTATTTAAGGCAGCATAGATACAGGGTTTCTGCAGATATGAACAAGTGAAATTTAAGACTTTTTAAGACCTTTTTAATACCACCTTATATGAAATTTAAGACCGAAATCTGTAATGGAAATAGATATTATATTACATGCATACATGTAATATTTAATGTGTTTAATGTAAAAAGTAAACACAATTTCATGGCTGTCATAAATTAAATTTATTACTACGATATACTGTGAACTTTTCATATCAGCAGATACTATTCCACACAAAATATCCCCATAAAAGTACCACTAGAAATATCTGACGTAAAAAAAAAAAAATTCTGAAGCAATATTTTCATCAGTGCTCTATTAGCTTTTACATCTTAAATCTGCATATTTGATTTACCTTTATAAAGGCCTTTTTTTTTTACTTTTGAAATGTATGCATTACCTTTGAAATTTATTTTATGAATTTATCAATAAATTCTAAATGGCTGTTAGCAGTGAGATTACACAATTTACACTGCAAAATGAAAAGTGATATTAATGTTTTAAATACATTTATTGATTTATAAATATATACATTAGAAATGTTGGGTGTGGAGGCATACTTTTAAACACACTAAATTACCAGCAGGTGGCGGTAAGTCACTTCATGAGCGAGTTATTTCAACTGATTCGATCAAAACGCTGAATGCCTCTGCTAATGTTGCATATTGTCTAATAGTAAGTAACTACTTGACTAACTACTTTTTTATTGAGCTAAAATTAAATGTAACATTTGTAATTGTGAGAATTTTCAGCAAAAAGCTCACTTGGTATATTACTGAACTATATCATGTTATAAATAAACTATACATTTTAAATTTTTACCTCATTGTGTTTCTTTAGAGTGCTGTTACATTTAAATGCATGTACATTTTTACATTTAAAGTATGTCACAAATAGACCAGAAATACACACATATCCATTATCAATTTCTGTTTACGTTGAATGTATTAAAATAGGAATCTTTCTTGCCTTTCGATGCTTCGCTAGTTGTTTTTGTCACTTCAGTTTTAATCAGGCGGTTTGTTCGGTTGGGCAAGTAAAAAAAAAAAAAAACATTTTAAAAGTATTTCGAAGGCTGGCGGTCAGCTAGCTCGACCTATATTTCTTATTATTATTGATAACATTATATACAGAAAAAGGTCGTTTGACCTGTATTCTGCTACTGCGATTCTGAAGACGCAGTAACTTCCACAGAGGGAGAAAAAAAATCTAGTTGTTAGCAACTGGCCTTAGCCAAGCCCTATATTCAGTTTTTTCAAGCCAAGTATCGCTAAACGTGCACTTCCCCATAGCTAAAAAGTTAAATCCATTTTACTTCTGCGGTACAATCCGAGAGAGACTCGCGCCAATAACAGACAGCTAATTGGCTATTGCATGCTGGTCCCATTTGTAGTTTAAATGCAGCAAATTATATTTGGACCAGTGAAATAAAGAACTACAACACCACGGAAACAACAAAAAGAGAATTTAAATGAGCATTAGAGGTAGCGTTACATGGACATCGGAAAAATAAGACCTGTGTAAAATTATTTAAGACCTAGAACAGCGAATTTAAGACTTTTTAAGGCCTAAAATTTTGATTTTTAAATTTTAGACTTAAGACTTTTTAAGACCCCGCGGAAACCCTGTAGATATATCCTTCACTGCCTTTAATATCCCACAACCTGTGAATTCCATTCAATGACAGCTGAGCTAAAAAAATAAAGATGGCATCTGAAAGTTGTGGTTGGTGATCAGTTTGTGTTTAAATGTATTGACCACCATTTTCACTCTTAACATAAAATATTAAACAACTGAGGCATAAAGTGAACATGTTTTACACAATCAGAAATATAATAAATTGTCCCTGAACATTTTACAGACACATCAGTACTGATGACTGGAACAGGTTGGTTGGTTAAGACAAAGCCCTTGAGGAGAACAAGTGTCATTTGGACATTTTATTTACAACCATGATCTGGCATCACAATGTTAATTAAAAATTACAAATCTTAAAAATCTTAATACAAAAGGTAAAAGTTTCCATGTTCTTTATGGTCTCATCTTCTCATGAAGTTCTTCTCCAGAGCAGCAGGGGTCCTCTGAATAGAGTGAATGTTTCTCTTCACACGATCTTCCAGAGAGGAGGTGGCAGCACTCTCTAGTTTCATGTCACTGTAAACAGATTAAAAAATGAATTACTGAGCAATTCATTATCATCCAAATAATTTTATGGCTAACCAAATACAAGAACATCATTTCCAGTAGGACTTAGTGTTAAGTGATTTGCCCTATGTGGACATTGGTGTCAGAGCAGGATTAGTTTTTTTTTTTTTTTTTTTTATAATCAGGCACACAAAACTCCTCACACAGTTCTCCTAACTATCTTTCAACTTGACATCAGTTCATTTCACAATCAAAATTCATTAAAACATTTAATTAAAGTCTCAAATCAAGTCATTCTTACATAACACTAGCAAAGGTTTTCACCACTTTATCACACTTAACACAACAATCTAAAAAAACACTAACAGGTAGCATTATACAGTGTTCCTTCTTTACAAAAAAGAAGGATACTCTCTACTGTTTATAATTCACTGCAGTATGTTACATCGTCCATGTTTACATTACTGAACAAAAATATTCCTGTTTTCCACTTTTGTATAATGAAAGTAAAAGACTACCACTTCTGAAGATGTTCAGCTACATGCAACTGCTTTGATAGTATTTGATTTTTTACATCCAGTTTATTTTTAAATATGATATTTTCATTTGTGTCTTATTGTTTTCAAAACTGTTAAACTTAAGTTCAAAACCTAGCACCGTATAAAAATATGTAAACATGTACAAACTGGCTTGTATAATACATTAAGTTTTGTTGGTGTTTGTGTCCAAGTAATAAAAGAATTCATATAATTTAACAGATGTCTTCAATTAATGCATTTTGTGCCAAGTAATGATTAACAGTCTAGCCCACATAGACTGATGTTGTGCTAACTGTGTGAAGAGTTTAGAAAAAGTAACCCAAGTATTGAGAATGTGAAAACTGTAACAGAGCAGATTTAGACTGTCACTGCCATAAATAAAACTACTGGGTATAACAGAAACATTTATTTTAAGTAAATTCTGGTTTTAGTAACTTAAATACTGACTGTATGAAGCCAGCATGATGGTCCTGTTTGGCATTCTCTCTGGCTTTCTCCTGTTCCTCTTGTCGCTTGTACCTCTGCACATTATTTTGCCTTTCCACATCTCTTTCATGGGCAAAATCCATCATTTCCCTTCTCCTCTTTTCCAACTCTTCAGCTGAGAGGTGCCTGAAATGTAGTTGCATTTTATGTAGCTGACAAAACTGAATGTCTTCTACAGTAAAACAAACTAATGAACGTATTCATGCCAAAATGTTTTTAGAAGAAATGCATGTTCAGAGTAATAGGTTGTTTGCAATCACGTGGCTCTGATGACACGCGAAATGCAGCTGGAGGGCAGGAAGTTATTTTTCTCCATAGGAATCACTAGCAGAAACTCGAAATACCTATGTTTTGAGTTGTTTATGGAAATTGGTCAAATCTAGAAATTTCATTTCATATTATGTATAAAAATTTGCTGTTTATAAGGAGGAAAACGCAAGAAATTGACTGAAAAATGCAGAGAAAAGTGGCTTGTAAACCTGTGTCTGCGGTCACGAAGGAGAGTCGGATAATGCTTGTGTGTGCAAACGGTTAATAAAAGTTATAATAATAGTAAGATAATATATAAAATATATAAATAGATACAGGGTGAGACAGTGAGAATTCGCTAAATGCCACATGTAGACATGTAAATAAGACATTACATTTGTGATTGATTACAACAGAACCTTGTGAGATTGCCATAAATTGAAGTGAGCGACGGCTTTTTAGTGACTATGGAAGCGATATTTGCTTGCTTTACGTGCTGCTAACAGGACCAATAGTCAAAAACCCTGTAGAGCAGTAGTTTCAGGAGTGACATATCCTGCATCCTTCATATAAATGTGGGAATCACTTTCGAAATTGTTTGCAATCAGGCTTAATCAGCTTATATTTACAGCCTCGATGGCAGGCAACTATTTCAGTTTGGTTGAAAAAATCATCTTCATAACATAAGGATCACATCCAACATACGTTGTGACTTCATGCTTATACCTTTTCTCTTGTTATTGCGTATAAACCAGTACAGTACAGACTTTCCTCCATCTCATCCGATCTGCTTTTTTAGTCACGCACGTAAAGCGAAACTTTCATTAAAATTAGTCACTAAAAAGCTGTCACTCACTTTAATTTAATTTTGTCACTGCTATTTCCGTTAAGCTCTCGAAACTACAAATATACATCGTGTCTACGTGTGGCGTTTAGCATTGAGTAAATTCTCATTGTCTCACCCTGCATCTATTTACATATTTCTTTATTAATATCTTAACGTATTATAATATCTTTTAACCATTTGCACACACAAGTATTATCCGGCTCTCCTCCTGACCGCAGACGGAGGTTTACAAGCCACTTTTTCCTGCGTTTTTCAGTCAATTTCTTGCCTTTTCCCAGTTACGAACAGCATATTTTCATACAATGATAAAAGCTGGTTTCTCTGTTTGACCGATTTTGAACGCCTATAAACAACACAAAACATAGGCATTTTAAGTTTCTGTTATTGATTCCTATGGAAAAAAAAATTACTTCCTGCCCTCCAGCTGCATTTCGCGCCACAGCAATGACGCCATGTGCAACAGATAAAAATAAAACATTCATGCTTGCTATATGTTGTAGATTAAATGATTCTCATTAACATATCATACTTGCTGTGATTAGTATGTTGCCTTTGATTGCGGTCTCTGTGTCTTGATGGGCTGGGGGCTTTGGTTTTAGGTCTCTTCTCTGACGCTCTTAAGGAGTGATTGTCCCTGTCTGTTTTATGAGACAATGGGGATCGACTTCTGTCTCTTGAACTGTGATCTGTGTGGTTAGATACTGATGAATGATGAGATCTGTTTGCTGGTAACTGAAAAAAAGGAATACATCAGACACAATAATGTTTTCACAAATTTAAGATGACAAAATTATATTTGATAAACATTCCCAGATCAGTGTTAAGCAGTGGTGTGGATTTAAAAAGTAAATAAAAGTAAATCAATTTGGTTATGCAGATCTAGAGTTTTTGACATGCAACAGGTCAATGTACAAAAAAACATCAGTTTCAAAAGTCAACTTTCTTGTTATTTTAAGCAGCTTTTATTAAAAAAAAAAAAAACGAGCTCAGAAAATGAATCGTTTAGGAATGTGCCACTTTATGACATAATAATGAGGTCTCTGCAGAAGACCAAAACCTGATTCTACATCACTGCTTCTTTAGCCACAGCGCATGTATATATATATATAAATACATTGTGATTAAGCCCACCTAACATTAAAGTTTTTAACTATACCTTAATATTGCAATAATTTCACATTCAATCTTCAAATTAATGTAGAAAGAACATAAACTTTATTTTTAATATTTGTTTTAATGTCATCTTTTTTTCCTCCTAATACTTAACCATGGACTATGGCCATTAAATATTACAGTATAATTGACAGCAATAAATTTTACATTTATTACATTTAAAATAACGATCTTCACATAAACCTATTATAATACATGAACAAAATATTGTCTAATTTAACAAAGTTATCAAACACTAAATTCTAAAACACAAAAAAGATGAAGCTTAAAACTACATAAGTTATTGATTTCCTCTTTTTAATTTTGTTCTTTGATTAACAGAAATCACAGCAGCTGGTTACTTGTCACAGATCTGAAACTGTTTTAAATAAGACTTATAAATAAATACTTACATGCACATTTTTAAGGCAGCTTTAATCACGTTTTTTTGTAATTTCTCGTCTTAACTGACGACATGGCTACGACATTACATAATGTCCAAGTTTTATTTGGGTTTGAATATGATACAGCATTTTAATACAGCCTAATACAGCACATGCCGGCACATTTGCACGTGCACTTGAAGAACACGCACTATAAACATAGTATAATGGCTGACAGTACAGGAACATTCGTTTTTATTTAAATGGGATTTTGACTAGGCCATCAAAATAGCTACAAACGGCCCTGGTACCACATCAAGTTTTGTGAAGAGGTCAAATACTTATTTTACTCATTAAAATGCAAATCAATTTAGAACTTTTGGTAACACTTTCTATGAAGACCACTTATAAGTAATTATAATAATATTTCCCATAGAACCCCTAAGATCAGGCATCAAATCAGATGAATGTGTAATGACACATTTGTTTTATCAGTTTGATTATTTTGATGATACCCTTTAGACAGCTTTTGATAAGTAACTCTGCAACTCCATGTCAGCTAGCAGTAATTATCATTAGTAGTATGCAAAATATATGCTAACACTAAATTTAGATGTTTCCCCAAAAGATAAACTATTATATTATATTATATGTAACTTTGCAAGTACATGAACCTTCTACCTAGCCTAACCTTAACCTAAGTCTACTAATACTCTAAAGAGTGAAATGTAGTTGGAAAGTTTAAGCTTATAGTAAATAGAATAAGTGGACCATCAAAATAAAATGTAATATAATGTAAAAAATAAATGTAACATGATATAGTCCATTATAAATTTAGTAGATTTAATATGGTGTCCATTGAGTGTTATTAATAATCATAATCTTAAAAGTTATAACCTCAAATACTCAAGTATTATAATGTATTATAATAGTTTTTTTTATAATGCATTATGCATTCATTATAATGCCTTAGAAATACCCTTATAATGTATTATAAATACGGGCTTCATAGAAAGTGTTACCGAACTTTTTTTTAAATGCGTTTTTCTGGATTGTTTGTTGTTCAAATAAACCTACCATTAAAATTATAGAATGATCATTTATTTGTCAGTGGGCAAACATAAATCAGTAGGGGATTAAATATTTTTTTCCCACACTGTAGTAGTAGTAGGAGAGCGAAAATACTAGAGCAGGGGTCGGCAACCTTTTGGGCATGAAGTGCCATTTTTTAACTTTTCTGGTTAATCACTGTGCCAATAACACTTTTCAAAAGTTTAATTATTGTTATGTTTAAATTAAACTTTGAATAACAGATTTACAATGTGACACTGTCACACACACACACATACAGTGGTGTTCAGTAAAGTGCAGTAAACAGTAAATCTGTTTGCACTACCAATCAGTGCGCTCATAATTAAGATAACACATTAAAATAATATGGTAAGACACACCAGCTTTCAAGAGGGCTGTGTATTGGCAAGAATCTGGCGACATGATAAGTAACACGATACAGGGGTTGTGATACATTGCGATACTGTAAGCAAGGCGGTATATTGGGATATTTCTTATTTTAAGAATAGGATATAATTTTAGGAAAGCTGTAATTAGGAACACACCACCATATGCAAACCAAAAAAAAAAAAAAAAAAACTGTGGGATTTCTATTTGCATAACCAGTCCCTGTAACATTCAATGTTATTGAACCACTTTTTGTGCAGTATAAGAGGGAAAATTTAGGGGGATTCTCAATTGACTAAATGTATAAAAAGTAAGCTTTTATAAAAGGAGCATAAATATTTTTAGACGCTGATTTAAAAGGTTCACAGTTTAAGTTTACAGTTGTAACATACACTGCATGTTTTAAGATCAACCAATGCAAGTTTCTTTCAGTTTCAAACTACTCAGACATACATTTTAGCCTGAACCATTTTGCCTGAGAATTTCAAAAGTTTTGGATTCCACAAGTTTTTCAGTATTTATTTAAATTCCGCTTAGAATCAGCGAGGCCGAGACGCAAACACAGCTTCAACTGCACAAAACACCCTAACCACGAGAATGGGCTGCCACCCCTCCAAGCAGCAGAAGCACCCCGTGCAGCTGAGGCAGCTCCCGCGCTGCAGTCCCGAGGCAGACGTTGCCACAAAAGCCGAAATGATGCTACACTTCATCTTTGTACACCGAGGCGGGAGCAGGAACTATCCTCCATTACTAGTGTGAACTATATCAGTGATTCACAACTCCAGTCCTCGGGGCCCACTGCTCTGCACATTTTGTATGTTTCTGAATCTGACACACTCATTTCAGTTCATGGATCTTTCTCCTAACGAGCTGATTATCTGAATCAGGTGTGTTAAATGAAGGAGACATACAAAATGTGCAGAGCAGTGGGCCTCGAGGACTGGAGTTGAGAATCACTGAACTATATTAACGCTAACGTGCCTTTATGTTAGTATTTCCTGTCACTGTTTAAGTTTAGAGATAAGAAGACTGCAATATTTATGTTTTTTAACCCAAATGACCCCTGTTGTTTTCAGAGCATGTTACAGCAGCATCCATTTGTTATTATAATAAGCAAACCTGTAAGCCAATCATAGCATTGGCATTTACTTGCAAGTCTTTAATGCACCCGCCTACAAAAACAGGCCGTTCTGTAGTGCGGGTCAAAAACAGAATAGAAAACTGCCTATAATTTATAAACTATGTTTTTTGTTGTGAAAATCACAATAACATAAACCTCAGAGAACATTATAAAATTATTTAAAAAAAATGTAGTTCCTGACCCCTTTAATCATCCATTACTGAATTTAGTACTTAATTAGTAGGTAATTTAATATTTAAAACATTAAATAAAATGTTTAATAATAAAAATCTAAAAGAAACATGCCATCAAGACAAGGAGAAAATGACTTACTTGAAGCCCATAGCCTGATTTGTGATCTCTGTAAGAGGTTGTGTCATCTGATCGTTTCTCCTTTGATCTGGTTGGCAAAACAGGTACACATATTGTTAAAATAATTTATTTAAATTAGGTACAATGTCTCTCAAACAAGGTGCCAAGTGAGATTTATGCCAGTAAATAAATAAATAAATAATAATAATAATTTGTAAGAAAAAAAAATAAAATAAAATAATAATTTGTACCTATGCTTTCTGTCGTCCTCATCAGAGCTTGAACTTCTCTTTCTGTGCCTTTTCTCCTTCTTCCTCTCTTTCTCCTCTCTTTTCTTCTTTTTTTGTTTCCTCTTTTTTTCCTTCTCAAGATTGTGACGCAACTATGTTGAGGAAAATAAAATTAAAATTAAAAAAAGTCACAGTCCAGTGTTGTCAGCTGTGTTAAAACTCCATTCAGAACACAACTAAGAAGGTGTGTTTTTTTTTTTTTAATTCCAAATCAGTTTCTGAATTCGAACAACATGCATTACACATACATTAACAACACATTATTCCAAGTATAATTAGATTTTAAGTACACTTTTAGGAGTAGAATTGAATTATTTAAACAAAAAAGTCCTTATTTTCTTCATCTAATTTTTAATAAAAAAAAAAATCTTTAAAACTTCATTGAGACACAGAAAGTATATAGGCTAAGATCATATTTAGTAAATTAACCTTCATTTCGTGGACCAGAGTGAAATACTTTATTTCCCAATATGCCATTAACTGTTGAATTTCTTGGATTTCAATTAGGTACAGATATATTTCTGTCAATTAAATTTCAGCTTCCTGTGAGGTGAGACTAATTCATTTAGAAAGCAAAGTGAATTAACTTTACAATATTTAAAGCACTAAACAAACATACCACAAAATAATATCATGCAAAGTACACTACTCACCATCTTTTGGATTTCTTTCATTTTAACAGGATTTGTAAGAACCCCTCTCTTCTTCTCCTCCTCACGTTTGCTGAAAACAATAATTTAAAAAAACACTTACTGTAAACATTTTACCTTAGCAGCATTTGAAGGAATATTCCCAAATCCAGATAAATATAAATTAAGCTCAAAACTCAAAACTTGTTTTCTTTAAAACAGCTGTTTCAATCAACATTTATTTATACAGCCTTTTTCAACACTCAAGGTGAACCAAAGCGCTTTTCAATAAGAGCACAAAAAAAAGAAATTGTCACAGCATTGCTAGATATTAAAAGCCTGTCTAAATAAATACGTTTTAAGCCTAGTTTTAAGAAAGCCCAGGTCAGTAATGGTGTGCATATCTGGGAAAGCTTGTTCCAGAGTCTGGGCTTGGCCACAAAAAAAAAACTAGACAATTCAAGCTTTCAGACACGGGAAAGATTGTACTTTTGTAGATTGTACGCTTTAGTTTCATACGGATTACATAATCAGAGAAAATTTGTGTTTGATTTAAATTCATTTATTTAAAAGAAGACACTTCAAGCTTTCTATAGACATATAGACATGTCTCTGTAGTGTTGGGCAATATACTAATATTTACAGTATGTAACAAAAGTACTTTATAACTAACTGTAATTAAATTACCTATTTAAACTTTATTTACTAATGTATTTAATTACAGTAACATATTACACCAAACCTATTAAACCTTCAATCCGTTGAGCATCACTGAAGTACACTATATGGAAAAAAATCCTGGAATGTTTAAAAAAAAATAAATAAATAAATAAAATTATTTGCAACTAAAGAAAGAAATAATGAATATCTTGGATGACATGGGGGTGAGTAAATTATCAGGAAATTTTTAATCTGAAAGTAGAGTAATCCATTAAAAATTGTTGCTCTCATGTACACTGTAGCATGCAAAATACGTATTTGTTGTGTGTTTTGTGTTCCACTGCGCAGCTTGTAGGTCTCTGAATAGAACAATATATTGGTGTACAAACTGCAGTGCTTTATCAATTAGGCTAACGCATATACCATGGCTGTTTGGGTGTTTAAAGCCACTATAGGTCATATTTTTACTAAAATATCCAAAAACCACTAGAACAGTGTTATATAATTTACAGACTTGCGTATTTACATTACATTATCCTAAATGTTTCGAATAATGTTTAAATCCAGAGAAATAAACTATTTTAACTAGCATCGCCTGCCAAAGACGTCATACACCCTCGATTTTCCAGTTTTATTTGGCAGAAAACATGGAAACCTCAAAGACGCATTAAAATGTAATGCATTTTGATTTGACAGGTGATGAATGCACAGAGTAACAATAAAACAGAACTTTTAAACAATCAAATGTATCTAGTATAATATAACAGCGATGCTTTTTCTGGGCCGTTGAGCGAATCGTTTGGGAGTCGGTGAACAAACAAGGTAAAGATAAATGCATATTATAAGACAGTAAAAGTGTTTTTTGACTTCGCATGCATTTCAACCTGTTGTTGGGGACTCCCAAAAAACCAAAATATGAACCTTTAATCCATAACAGGGGCACATATTTGTCCTTGTTTTAATAATGAACTTCATTTTTTTCAGTTTCACAGAAAACAAGCCTTCTTGTGTAATTTTTTTAACAAAAAAAAATTATTTTTATATTTTCTATCTTTTCTTATATTTTTATATAATTTTCTTGTATAAGAAACTATTCTTTTTATATTTCTATCTAGCTACATTATTTTTGACAGCAACCTCATTTTACAGCATTTTTACAGAAATGCCTAAAACTTTTAACAGCACTTTAGCTTTGTAGGTAGGTCTCATGAAGCATCTTGAAGCTAACTTCTCTTTCTCTAGAATTTCTTAAATAAGAACCATTTTGAATAATAAATGGCAATTAAACTAAATTATCACGCATGCCTACATCTTAGGGGTGGACAATATAGCCTCAAAACTATATCACAATATTTTTTAGAATATTTGGGATAATGATATTTATGACGATATAGAAAAATATGGAACAATTTTTTATTATGTTATTGCTGATTGCAGCTGGCAGGCAGCAGCATTTATTAGTGCAAACAGAATGAAGGGCATTTTCTGGCATTTTCCAATGAGCTACTGTCATTGATGACAGACTACCTAATTCAAAGTGTAAATCAATTGTCATAAGGTAGCAGCAGCAGCATTATACAGTAGTCAACATTTGAAGTGGATCATAAAAGTTCAAAGTTGTACAAAGACAAGAAGAGGGATTTTTTTTTTTTTGGTTTTAGGGCAACTTTGATGAGAGGTTTTGATCCACTTCAAATGTTGACTACTGTAGTGCAATAGTAGTGACACAGCATGAGTCAAATCTAAATAAAGTACAAAAGTAGCCTTGGTAGTGTTTCCCTGGAAATCTTAAGTAAATCTTATTTAAAATCTCTGGAAATCTTTACTACAACATTTTTATTTTTTATTTAAAAAAATTATATCGTGGACGGTATGATATGGCTTTATGGGGTTTTTTTCCCCGCTGTACTGAAATTATAATAAACCGCAACTTCAAAACCCAAGTATGAACCATCACTTTTTGTGTACAGTTACAACTCTTTAAGCTAAAAATAAAAATACCATTCAAACTTACCGGATCTCAAAAAGAGGGTCTTCTCGGATCTTGGCAGCCATATCATTAGTAGAGACAGAACTTGTAGGGTTAAATATGGAACCAGGCAGGAGGCCTGTCTCAGTTGATGGACCGGTCTCAGGTTCCTCATACTGCTGTGTGATCTGCTTGTCAATGGGGCGACCGAGAAGGTATTCCTCCCGAGAGATCTGTCCTGCTGGACCCTGGTACATCCAGTCCAAACGATCATCTTTCTTCCTGCAACATTGGGAAATTTGTAATGTAATATCAAATTTGATATTACGTTATTACTTGACTGCAAATCAGTTATTATTACAAAGTCCATTTATACATTATGTGTTATAATAAATCGCTTTCACAAAACAGCTTTGTGGACTGACTGTGAAAACTGAGAAGAGAATGTGGCTGAATGTCACATACTTTACAGCGCCTGTCTCTTGTGCATATCTGGTAATCTCTTCTCGAGCTCGCTCCTCTTTAAGCTCCTTCTGCAGCTCCTCAATCTTCTTTCTCTCTGCCTCATGTTTCTGCTCCGCTTTCCACACTCGCTCGATGTTTTTCAGAGTTTGTGGATGCCAACTCTTTTTTAAGTTCTGGTGGTATTTGTGGAGATAATAGAGATAATACAGATTTTTGTGTTAATAACTTTTAGCAAATTACGTCTTGGTTGCTTAGTTGGGGACACTTACCTCATATAAATCATGGCTTAGACTAAACCAGGATTAGGCCATAGTTCAATTAGGACACTTAAGTAATTTTTATAAACTTGTCTTAGAGTAAAAAAATATTACTGGTGTCCATCTTAAGACAAAACAAAGGCATTGATATATTTTAAGATCAATCAGTGCAAGTTTCTTTTAGCTGAAACAGCTCAGACTTGTCTGTAAAACTGGGGATTAATGTTTGGCAATATTATGACCCACAGACACTATTGTATGAGAACTGAACTGAGCTGGATGATGGGATCACTGAATCAAAGATGAATGGATATTAACTGAAAAATTGGCTGTTTACTTTTGTCCTATTTTTTAGAGCTGCTTTACAGCAGAATTTTGTTTGCATTACTGAAACATTAGTTTCCTGTTTAACAAATTAAAGCTGCTTTGACGCATTTGTATTGTATAAAGCGTTATATAAATAAAGGTGACATGAATTGGTAACCATTGAGTTTGTTTTATTTATGACAAGTGAGTAAAACGTTCATATTTTTATAGTACGTTTTCATAAAGAAGCTAAACTAGGCCACAATGCTTATCATTAGTAACTGCGCTAGTGTCTAAAAAACTTAAAACAAATGTGTACTTACAAGGTCACCACCTCCCATGTTGTTGATTCCGTATTAATTATATTACAATGTGTTAAATATTTTAAACATCCAACCCAAATGCTTCTGGTGTGTATTTACGACGTTTTGTTATGGAACGCAGCCGGAACCAGAACCGTTGAGAGTTGCTGTTTCTGCTGTTTCTTCTTCTTCTTCTTCCGACGTAGTGGCGGAAACTAACTTTTAGTGCTTTTCCGCCACCTACTGCGATGGAGTGTGAAGCATCAATGAGGAGCGTAATATAATACATATGAACTGAAAAGAGAGAGAAAAAAAAATACATATAAATAAATGCATTTAATTATTTATTTTTTTTTACCTTTACAACTTCTAATAATATCCTGAAAAATTGTGAAGAATTTCTTAAAATTTTTTGAATTGATAAACCACTTAAACCTATTGACTTGATTTGATTTTCTAGTTTTAACATTTCATTTTTATATCTGGTGCATTCTAGCAGCACATGTTCTACTGTCTCTGTTCTTTTACAGATAAATCAACTTAGAGTCCATCCATAGTCCCAAATATTGAACCCATGTACATCATCTATAGATTGTGTTAGAGAGACACAACTGCTATTTTTGGCCATTAGTGGTCAATAAATGCATTTCTTTAAAATATTTATAAAATACATTGACATGTATATGTAGTTATATCAATTATTAAAAAAAAAAAAAGATAAAATATGCTAATATTTAAAAATATAATATTTTTGGTTAAAGACCGTTTTTGCTGTTGTTTTGAGGGGGGGGGGGGGGGTCAAACATTGTGGTTTAACTAATTTCATGGTAACTGTAGGTCTCATTAATCTTTATGGCACGCTGTTTAGTGTGTTGTCTTTGAAAATTCATTCCAAATAAGTGAATTTAAGATTAAATTAAGTAAAAATTAATCTTGTTTAATGTTTTCAAAACTTGTGTCCCCCTTGGTTATTAATATATTATTTTCAAATTAAAAATAACTTGAAACGCTTATACACATATGATAATATATTTTATGTATGTTAACTTTTGTTATGGACTTATATGGTTTGCTGTGCTGCATGGGAAGGCTCCAGTCGCTCACAAAAAGCAGTATGAATGTATGCTTTCCCTATTGACATGGAGAGGAGGGGAAAAACAGTATGCATCAAGTTTAAATCAATTCACATTTATTTGTGTAGCACTTGTCACTATCACTGTCAATGTAATCTTCCTATGGCAGAAATGTTCTAAGATTAGGCTGTATACTATTCATGCAGTTAGTTAACATCATGTATTCAGCAGAAACAATTAACACATTAAAGCAATCATTATATGATGTGATCATGAATATCAAGTCAAAGTCAAAGTCAAAGCCAACTTTATTGTCAATTCTGCCACATGTATCAGCAGCTTGTTGCCGTAGGCTTGGCATCTCAACGCACGTTTTACGCACACAACCAATGTCCAGTCTTGCTTCCAATTCTAGTTTAAGTTCACTTTATTTAACATAATGGAAATACATACTTGCGATTAATAATGGTGAACACCTTAGCGTCCTGAAGTGCATGAGTGTGTGTGGTAAAAACTGTATGCGTTCCCTCTCTCAAGCCTGCTAACTCTACGTGAATGAAACACCGACTTAAAAACCCTATGTGCACATACTGCCCCCAAGTGGTAACAGCCCAAAATACATTCACATCAACACAGAGGCTGCGTCCGAAATCGCCTACTCAATGAGTAGGTACTTAATTTCAAAAAGTACTTACTTAACGAGCGCTAAAAGAGTACCTACTCAACAGCCAAATCTCGTTGAGTATGGATGCGTTCCGCCATGTTGACGTTATCATGTGACCTATGACGTTATAACAAGCGCAACATGAAATGATATGAGCGACGGATTTAATTCATCTATCTGTAAACATTTTGATGTTGATGAAATTTGCTTATTTTGGATTGATTGAAGTTTTTATATTTTTAACAATACTAAAATGACTAAAACCCCCAAATTTGTTGTCTTGAATATGTTAATGGGCAAAATTGTGCAAAACTAGCTTAGATCTGATTTGTTTTCCTTTTTCTTGCTGAATTTCTCTGTCCTTTCATCCCAGAAACTTAAAATAATAATAAATAAATAACAAAAACAAAGGCAATTTTTAATTCATTGCGATTTTATGAATATTCAAATATATTTAATATTTTTTTTCTGTATCTAATCTTGTACTATGTACGCAAACCTTTTATAGTTATGTTTTCTGTCATGATTGTTCTTTGTTAAAGATACTTAAGTCTTTCCCTGAGTTTGTATGGAATTATAAATTCTGCAGTAATAATAATACAAAAATTTGAGCGACAGCGACACCTCATGGCATCAGTAATTATGACAACCCTACCCAGTACGCTCTCCTCCATGTTTACAACATCTGCACAAAAGAGACGTCGATCAGTTGCTCAAAGATCTTACCTTTGGAGAAGACTGTTGATTTTACACTCGGAAAATTTAAGTATTACTATTTAGAAATTAAAATAACTTTAGAATGCATTGCTAGCCCACTCCAACACGTACCAACAATAATAATGATAAATGCTGACTAATAATTAATGATATTTTTAGTTAAACAAGCATAATGTTGTTGTTTTTTTCAATGAAGTAATGATTAAATGCATAGGCTTATGAAAATGTTATATTTTATTTACTGACAACATCAGGAAACATGAATAAATTAGTAAAATAATAAAAGTAACCATGAACATAAATAAATACACATGGAACAAAGCTTTATTAAACATATTGGTCTTCTAGTCTTTTTGATGAAGAGACCGCAGCAACATCTGGTCCAGATGAAACAAAGGGCAGGTGGAGTGATGGAGGGTCTCATTTCCAGGATGCTGCTGTGGATTTCTCCTTTGTCACTGCACACACCAGTCTGCAGACATTTCAGATCATACAAAGATGCACAAATATAATACAAAAACTGTCATTTTAACAGCACAGTGTCATTAGATCTCTGTATTGGAAGTTACAAAATGATCAATCTTTATATTAAGTTTCGGATTTTACTTTTCCCCAAAAATGCTGCAGTCACCTTTCCTTTCAGGTCCTGCTCCACCACAAAACATCTGCAACAAAGTCACATAAATCAAGAATCAGAAAAGTTCTGTTATAGCTCTGTTTGAAATGAGTTTGAAGTTCAGTTAGGCCTACTATATGTATATGTGTTTATTTACATTACTTACATTAATGTAAAGCAGTGACAGTGAATTCTCACATAACGTCCATCACTCACTCAGATGTTTTGTGTTTTGTGTTGCTCTAGTCTAGAACATTTTCCTGTCATTTGATAAATAGACATTTATTAAACGTCTTTAAAATGTATATGTTTTATGTAAATCCGCTTTTAAAGACGTGCGTGTGCTACCTGAAGCTTAATGTTCGCTATACGTCATAAAACATGTTTTAACAGCGAAATCACAAATATACTAACTATAGCATACTGTATAACATCTTGGCACCTTATGCAAATCAACAGTTTACGATAAAGTAGCTCAACAAATATGATTTTTAAGACAGGGAACCGTGTTTTGGTTGTAATACTCACATTTGTAAACACCCTCGCCGTGGTTCTCAATCACGTTTGATGATGACGTTTTGGCCTCCTGTGGACTCCTGGGATTGAAAAGTATCCATCGATGAAGACTTCAGGATCTGGGCTGAAGCAGTAGGACATCCGGGGATTTCTCGCCTACTCTTTTGTGAATACTGAGGTTTCGGACGTACTTCTTTCTTCACGTACTCTTTTTTTCCTACTATATAGTAGTTAAGTAGGCATATTCGGACGCACTTTAAGTAGACGTACACCCGAATCTCGCGAGAAGTAGTGCATTCGCCTACTAATTCTCGCCTACTCTTTTATAAATACTTAGGATTCGGACATACTTATTTGCTCGCCTACTGCTTTTCCCTACTAAATAGTAGAGAAGTAGGCGATTTCGGACGCAGCCATAGGCTCCTACACAGGACATACAGAGAATTGAAATTACGTTACTCTTAGACCCATGGTGCATACAAGTAACATTAAATACAAACAGTAACATTAAATACAAGGTAGAATTAAAAAACAACTATATGAATAAATACAATAAACATAATATATAAAATGAAAACACAATATACAAGTAAGGGCACATGGTAGAGAGTGCAAACCATGTAAACATGTAAAAATTATATTGTGCAACAAAGCTTGTAATGTGTAAAAGTGTCAGAGCAGTCTTGTAACTGTCTATGAGTAATGTGAGGTAGTTGGCAGACCAATACTGCACAAAGTGACTGGTGCACATCAGTGTGTGTGTGTGTGTGTGTGTGTGTCAGAGTTCAGAAAGTTTGTGGGGCAGAAGAGGGGAGTGAGGGGAGTGGGGGCAGAGTAGGGAGAGAGTTGAGCTTCCTGACAGCCTGATGGGTGAAGCTGTCCTTCAGTCTGCTGGTCCTGGCCTGGAGACTCCGCAGTTTCCTCCCTGATGGCAGCAGGCTGAAGAAGCTTTGCATTGGGTGGGTGGGATCGGCTGCTATGCAGAGGGCTTTTTTGGTGAGACGTGTGCAGTATATGTCTTGGAGGGAGGGGAGAGGGACACCAATGATCCTCTCAGCTGCTCTGACTATGCGTTGGAGAGTTTTTTGGCAGGACGCATTGCAGGCTCCAAACCACACAGGGATACAGCTAGACAGGATGCTCTCGATGGTTCCTCAGTAGAATGTGTACATGATGGGGGCTGGTGCTCTTGCACTTCTTAGTTTGCGGAGGAAGTAGAGACGCTGCTGTGCTTTCTTGGCCAGTGCAGGGGTGTTGTTTGTCCAGGAGAGATCCTCAGTGATGTGCACACCCAGGAACTTGGTGCTGCTC
Organism: Garra rufa; assembly: GCF_049309525.1. Taxonomy (NCBI): domain Eukaryota; kingdom Metazoa; phylum Chordata; class Actinopteri; order Cypriniformes; family Cyprinidae; genus Garra; species Garra rufa. The sequence continues at coordinate 36,691,397 of NC_133370.1, forward strand.
ACTCTCTCCACAGATGCACCGTTGATGGTCAGAGGAGCATGCTGAGTGTGCACTCTCCTGAAGTCAACAACAATCTCCTTCGTCTTCTCCACATTTAGAGAGAGATTGTTGTCTCCGCACCACGTGGCCAGGCGGCTCACCTCGCTTCTGTAGTTTGTCTCATCCCTGTTGCTAATGAGACCCACCACAGTCGTGACATCCGCAAACTTGATGAAGAGGTTGGAGTTGTGTGACGGAGTGCAGTCGTGGGTCAGCAGAGTGAAGGGGGGGGGGGGCTCAGCACACATCCCTGAGGGGCCCCCGTGTTTAGAATGATAGTGCTGGATGTGTTACTGCCGCCCCGTACTGCTTGTGGTCTTCCTGTGAGGAAATCCAACAGCCAGTTACACAGTGAGGTGTTGAGCCCCAGCTGGATCAGTTTTTGTGCTAGCTGTTGGGGGATTATAGTGTTAAATGCTGAACTGAAGTCTATGAACAGCATTCGGACATATGAGTCTTTTTTGTCCAGATGTATGAGTGCTAAGTGGAGTGCAGTGGAGATGGCATCATCGGTCGAGCTGTTGGGCCGATATGCAAACTGGACGGGGTCCAGTGAGGGGGGAAGGACAGATTTAATGTGCTGCATGACTAGCCGTTCAAAGCACTTCATGAGGATGGGGGTAAGTGCAACTGGACGGTAGTCATTAAAGCAGGAAGGAGATTACTTTTTTGGTACCGGAATGATCGTGGTTGCTTTGAAACAGGTGGGGACGACAGCCTGGGAGAGTGAGATGTTAAAGATGTCTGTGAAGACATCAGTGAGTTCCACTGCACAGACTCTCAATACACAACCAGGAATGTTGTCAGGACCCGGAGCTTTGCGAGCTTTTGATCCTCTTGAGGGATCTCCTCAACTTTCCGGGGACAGAGTCATCACCTGGTCACCAGGAGGGGGTGCGGTCTTCTGTGCAGTGGTGCTGTTTTGCACTTCAAAGCGAGCGAAGAAGGTGTTCAGCTCGTTCAGCAGGGAGATGGTGCTGTCACAGGTCTGTGGAGGGGGCTTGTAATCTGTGATGGTCTGTATGCCCTGCCACAGGCTCCGTGTGTCTCTGCTGTCATTGAAGCGACGAGATATTCCTCTGGAGTACTGTCTTTTAGCCTCTCTGATGCCACGGGAAAGGTTTGCCCTAGCTGTCTTCAGGCTCACCTCGTCTCCAGCTCTGAAGGCAGCGTTCCGAGCTTTCAGCAGCCTGTAGACCTCCCCTGTCATCCATGGCTTTTGGTTGGCATGGACAGTGATGGTTTTGGTGACTGTTACATCCTCAGAGCATTTGTTAATGTAGGCAGTAACAGTCTCTGTGTACTCTTGGAGGTCAGTGGTGTTGTTGTAAGTGGCAGCCTACTTAAATATATTCCAGTCTGTGGTGTCAAAGCAGTCCTGTAAAGCCTCTGAAGACCCCTCTGGCCACACTTGTATCTGCTTACAAACCGGTTTGGTGACTTTAACAAGCAGTCTGTAAGAGGGCATTAGCATAACAGAGATGTGATCAGAGGCACCGAGGTGGGGGAGGGGGAAAGCTTTGTAAGCTCCTCTCTGGGTGGTGTAAACAAGGTCCAGTGTGTTATTTCCCCGTGTTGGAAAGTCAATGTGTTGCTGTATTTTTGGAAACACACTCTTTAAGTCTGCATGATTGAAATCCCCAGCCACGATGAGAAAAGCATCAGGGTGAGCTGTCTGCTGCTCACTAATGTGCTGATACAGTTAATTTAGTGCCTCGCTCCTCTTGTTGTTGGAGGAGGGAGGGATGTACACAGCACACAGCAGTATAGCTGTATACTTGGTAGGTAGAACGGCCGGCACTTAATAACCATAAATTCCAGCACTGGTGAGCAGTATTTGCAGACTGCAACAGCATCGCGGGACCAATCGTCATTGATATAAACACAAAGTCCGCCACCGCCGGTCTTACCCCCCGTGACGACAACCCTGTCGGCACAATAGCATGTCAGCTGGTCGAGCTGAATGGCGCGGTCCGGGACACTGTCGCTGAGCCATGTTTCCGTGAACACAAAAACACAACAGTCCTTTACATTCCTTTGAGATGAACGTAGTAGTCGGATGTAGTCCAGTTTGTTGTCTAATGAGCGTACGTTGGCCAGAACGATGGAAGGCATAGCGGATTTGTGTGGGCTAGCCTAGCTCGGATACCTCCGCACTTACCCCTCTTTTCCTTACATATTACAATGTAAGGAAAATTTGGCAGTTTTGTATTTCTATTTACAGTTGGTGTCATATCTTCACAGGTGCTTGGTCATTTAAAGGTCCCATATTGTCAAAATCGAAATTTCCTGGCTTTTTTCATGATAACTGAGTTATAGGGGCTATGTAACTACCATATGAGTTTCAAAACAGTCAATCCACAGTAAACTGCACACAGCCTGCTTAAAGTAGCTTAGGGATGCACTGATATGAATCGGCCGATCATGCTTGCGCGCTTTGTCAGTAAAGTCGATTCTGTAATCAGCGGTAAATGCCATCAGGTGCGTGATTTCACCTTGAGCCGTATATACTACACACAGCCGTTGTTTACCGACGAGCTGCGCAAATTAATGTTCATTATCAGTGTGAATGTGCGCAGCTCGTCAGTGAACAACGGCTGTGTGTAGTATATACGGCTCAACGTGAAATCACGCACCTGATGGCATTTACCGCTGATTACAGAACCGGCTTTACTGACAAAACGCGCAAGAGATCGGCCGATACATATCGGTGCATCCCTAAAGTAGCTGTTCATTTTCACAAGCCACTGTGACTTCTGCAAAGATGTGACGTCCGATCTACTCAGTCACCGCCTTCAGTCACCACCCCGAGCACCAATCACGTCCCACCCTCCTTTTGTCAAACCCAGACAATATCGTGTCCATAACATTGCTAAGCAACAACAACACGAAAACAAGTCGAGAAAACCCTGTTCAGTCGATAGATGTCGAAACTACATCATTGCACAGGCTTCAGAACAACGTGAATATAAGAGACCACTGGCACGTCAACTTCAGCCTCTTTCACACAGCGATTCCGGTAAATACACGGATAATGTGTCCCATGATTTGTTCCGGAGTTGTTTGATTTGGTTCATTCACAGTTGTTTTCTGGAATCTGTGACGTTTGGATGTGAGATGTAATGCGACGCGTATGTTTCACTAAACTGAAACTAACCTGAACAAACTGTGCTTCAGTGTTGATATTGAGGAGCTGGCTCTGCCAGATCGCCGCTTCATTCCACTTTGCACGTATTTTTTCGTTGTGAAGAGTCGCATGATAACATGCATCATCACTACAACACTGCCTTTATGGTTCTGGCTTTTGTTCACACAGCGCTCCTTCCTGTAATTTTCCAGAATCAGCGCGCATTGTGAAAGGGGCTTTACTAAAGCAACAGTTATGTAGCTTACTGCATTCGGTGTTTGAAAAAGAAAAAACATTAATGATCATTCTGAAATATCCTGTTGAGTATCAGCAGGCTCTGGGCTCAGCTAAAGCATACATGACCGTAGTTAACTGTGGTTGGCCTGGCTGTGCGTCACTCAGAAAACAACAGGCCAATCAGAAGAGAGGATCATGAATATTAATTAAATGGGCCAAAATCGATCTGTTTTTGACAGAGCTCCTAAAAAAGGAGCTGTAAAAATATATTGAGATGCATTTTGGCACTTATACCGCAAATATATATTCTTAAGGACATCAACAACTAAAATAAACCTCCAGAAATGTGTACAATATGGGACCTTTAAGTCTTCATAAGGACTGGATATAGTTAGCAGAAGCAATGTAAATATATGTGGCCCAAGGGACTGATTGACAATTTGAAATTGTTTATATGTCAATTACGCCACCTAGGGCCTATTACCCCAGCAAATTATCAGATTATATTTTCTCTAAAGGTCACACCAGTTCGTTATTGGACAAAGAAATGGTCAGAGACGTAAGCTCCCCATAACAACACCTTTTTTGTTCAATCAAATAAAATCAGTCAACACTCAATAAAGCATCCCACTCCACACTTATACCACTGCACAAGGACACCCACGCAAGTGGCCCTCAGCTCCTGCATGTAAACACAAACTAATTAAATACAAAAAAAAAAAAACAAATACATATAATTCAAAACTCCATTTACACAAACCGAGAGTGGCTACCCGGCCCTATACAACCACTCATGTCCCGCAACACACACAAATACTTTAAATACTGTAATAAATGCTTCCTTATAGGTTGGCCTAACCCTCGTAGCCAATGGGTGACCACTACACCATACCTCACGCTACATTCTTCCCCCACCTTTTGCATCATCGCCCCAACGGTGAGTAAAAGAATCTTAATCCCAGGGTCTAAACCAAACGGAGACACTACTAGAAGTAGTAAGAGAAGTAGCTGGGGCCCCATTCTCTACCACTGCTGCTTTAGGGAGACGGTAATTTGAATGTTGGCCCGCTGTCACTTGTGTAGTATGTCTTACTTCTCCCCAAATTTGACTCCTGTAACATCTCCATCGATGTTTCAACTGACACGTCCAAATCAATAGCAGCACAGGCCCCATCATTTCCAAAAAGCATCAAACTCTCTTGCACTGTCACTACTTGACCCATTCACAGCTGGAACCAACTCAACCTGCGGAGCAACTGGCACTGCCATCCATAACTCGTCCTCCTCATCCTCAGCTACCTCCTCCTGACCTAACATCCCAGGGAATACATCAGAGAAAGAATCCTCCAAAAGAGAATCCTGCCCCAAACAGACCTTTAACAATGAACGGTGCACATGCCTTACCTTACCAATATCAGTTTTATATTAGTAGTTGTAGAAATTGCAGCGTGAATGTCATCATGATAACGTCTCAGTGTGTATGCGCATCATCTACTCCGGGCGTAGTTGCACATGAGCATAGTTTTAGTTGGTGCAAAATGTGTAAATATTTATCGTAAAGCTGGACGTTGCAAAGCCCTGCGTAGGGCTTACACCCAGCTTTTTTACATCTAGCTGGTGCAACCGGCCCCTGGTTCCCATGTTGTTGGTGGAGTTGTGTGATATTTATCGTAAAGCAGGACATTGCAAAGCCCTGCGTAGGGCTTACACCCAGCTTTTTTACATCTAGCTGGTGCAACCGGCCCCTGGTTCCCATGTTGTTGGTGGAGTTGTGTGAGGTGGAGTTGTGTCTCTGTCCTTAAAGCAGCTGGTAAAACCAACTGTAAAAAAAGAGCTGCTGACGCTCTTCTCTCTTGAGGGATGACTCTCTGTCCCAGCGCCTCAACACTTCTTTAATATCTGGGTCCCCTTCCTGCAACACACACAAGTCAGATGCAACATAACAAGGCAGAGCATTAATAGCAGCAAGATAAACCGGTTCGACTGGTCCTATATTCAATGGTGGAATACTACTTTCTGCTGCCAGTTCCCCCCACCCCACACACCACCAACTCTGCTTTGCCTAGAAAGTGCATCTGCGTGTTCTGTTGCCCCCAGTTTAGTAGAAGTTAAAAGGCTGAGAGGGTTGTTGTCTGTGTACACTACGCACCGGTAGTTCCCAAAATTTTTCAGCCATGGTCCACTTGAGTGCCAAAAACTCTAACTTCGTTGAGCTATTATTACTCATATTGTGCCCAGTGGGCCTGAGACTGCGGCTGGCATAGACAACCGGCCGGACCCTCCCATCTTGTTCCTGGGACAAAACTCCACCTAACCCCCGATAACTAGCATCCACTTCAAGAATAAACAGTAAAGCAAAATCTGTGTATGCTAGCACAGGGGCCGTAGTGAACTTATGCTTCAGCTTCTCAAAACTTACTTGGCACTGGTCCATCCAATAGTCGCCAAACTCTTGATTTGCTCACTTTCCAGGCCCTTTCCTAGTCCCCTCTGCCACCAACCAATGTAGAGGGGCTGCCAACTTGGCAAAGCCCTTTGCAAAACGGTGGTAATAATTGGCGAAGCCTAGGAAAGAATACAGCTCAGTCACCATTCCGGGCTGCTTCCATTTTACCACAGCCTCAATTTTCCTGGTGTCAGTAGAAACCCCCGCAGTTGATATTACATGCCCTAAATAGGTCACCTCACGTTGAAAAAAAGGCACCCTTTAAGACAGAAATTAAGAAAATTCAAATTCTTGAAAATAATCTTCTTAAAATCCATCGTAAATAACTTCTTAAAGTTAGGATAGCCCGAGACTTGACTGACAATGATGACTGATGATGTAAACAATGATCGGTCATGATTAGTCTATGTATGACCCTACTTTTTGCTGATGTCAAAACTCAGTAGCAACTCTACAAAAAGAGTCAGATAGGGAGATTTATGCTGCATTAAAAACATGCCGCATTAAAAACGTGAAGCCGAGCGCCAGTCAAGGTCGTGATGAAAATAGTGTGCGTGCTTATTAAGATTATTGGGAAAATCTGCAGAAACCGCAAAAAAAGTCAGTCCTTGAAGTGCAAGTTCATAAATGCATCTTCAGCCATGTATTCACGCAGATGTATAATTTTTTTTCTTAAAAAAAAAAATTAAGATGTTCTTAAGAACATATTTAAGAACTTTTTAAGAATTTTTCAAGAATTGAAAGGACATTCTTATGAACTTCTTAGAATTTATCTTAAGAAATTTCTTAATTTATTTCTTAAGAAGATGTTCATGAATCTGGCCCCTGGTTATACCTGGCCAAATCCAGTGTAAGGAAAGGAAAAGCATCCTTCCTGGGGCCGGATTCACGAATATCTTCTTAAGAAATAAATTAAGAAATTTCTTAAGATAAATTCTAAGAAGTTCGTAAGAATGTTCTTAAGTGCAATTCTTGAAAAAATCTTAAGAAATTCTCAAATATGTTCTTAAGAACATCTTAATTTCTTTCTTAAGAAAAAAAAAAAGATAAATCTGAGTGAATACATTGCTGAAGACAATTTTTTGCGGTTTCTGCAGATTATAAGCACGCACATTTTCGTCACGACCTTGACTTGCACTCGGCTTCATGTTTTTAATGCGCCGTGTTTTTGAACCGTTACTTTTAAAGAGTCTGTCTTATGCTTCGGCGATCAGTTTTATTCATTTTTGTGTTGTTTTCGTTCCCTCGTCCGAATGAACGTTATGTGTGTGCTCTGCTGCAGCAAACGGGTCCTGCACATATGCACTAAATACGGCCAAAGATTATGGCGTAGTATTTATAGGCCAAGTAAAAAAAAAAAAAAAAATGTTTAATTAAATCTATCTGACTCGATTTTGTAGAATTGCTACTAAGTTTTGATGTCGGCAAAAAGTAGGGTCATATAGGCTAATCATGAACGATCATTGCTTACATTATCAGTCATTGCTGTCACTTCAGCGAACTCGTGCTCATCTCTAATAATAGTCCTAATATGTATTAGATATGTAGCTAGTAGTGTTGCAATGCTTTAATATAACAGTTAATTTGAAATAACCCAATAAATTAATTAAATAATTCTAACTATTTGGGATTTAAGACAAGTCTCGGGCTATCCTAACTTTAAGACGTTATTTACGATGGTTTTTAAGAAGATTCTTTTCAAGAATTAGAATTTTCCTAATTTTTGTCTTGAGAACAATCTTAAGTAAAAAGATAAGAATATTCTTAAGATGATTTTTTTGGGAATTCAAAATATTCTTAACTTTTTTCTTATTTTAAAAAATAAGAAGAAAATGGCAGTTAAGAAGAAATTTCTTCTTAAGAATGTTTCGTGAATCCGGCCCCAGGTCTTTGCATTTAATTGACGTAGTCCACGCACATGCGGAGACTACCGTCTTTTTTCTTGACCAAAACATGTGAAGTATACGGGCTACAACTTTCTCTTATAACTTGTGCCTCCAACAACTGATTTATATGAGCCTTGACTACCTCGTACTCCATTTGGGGGATCCGCCGATGACATTACTGAACCGTAATATCATCTAGTAGGGGTATCTCATGTGAGATCAGATTTGTACAACCCAAATCTCCCTCATAACTAGAAAACCTTACCAATATCCGTTTTATAATAGTAGTTGTAGAAATTGTAGTGTGAATGTCATCTCAGCTATCACTGCGGGATAATGTGTCAGTGTGGGTGCGCGTTGTCTACTCCGGGTGCAGTTGCACCTGAGCATAGTTTTAGTTGGTGCAATATGCAAATATTTATTATAGGGCTTACACCCAGCTATTTTACATCTAGCTGGTGCAACCTGCCCCTGGTTCCCATGTTGTTGGTGGAGTTGTGTCTCTGTCCTTAAAGCAGCTGGTAAAACCAACTGTAAATTGTCCTCACCCCCGTCAGGGCGAAACACCCTATGGTATAACACCCCATCCTGCTTCACTAGGCGATCCTTTTGACAAAATAGGGTCTGACTCGATTTAAAGAGCTGACGCTCTTCTCTCTTGAGGGATGACTCTCTGTCCCAGCACCTCAACACTTCTTTAATATCTTCTTTTTACAACCAAAATCCCGCTTATAACTACAAAAGACTGAACTAATTCTGTGTAGCAATGCCCTTACCTGACCCTGCTCTTCAGCAGCTAGGCTGGACAGATCCACAGCCTCAATCTACTCCTGCATCTCTAATTTCTCCTCAGCATCATGTGAATTAACCATGGTCACCACTGGTACCTCTGTAACCCTGGTCGGCAGACTTACCACATAGACATTAGCCAAGGTACTTATAATTGAACAAAGGTAAAGCATTACATCAGTGACCCCAACATTAACGATTAGTACATACACAGTCCCCTGTACTACCTGTACCAAGGCTGAAGGAGCCAATAGCCCAACAGGTAGCCCAGACTTGGGGGGTTTAAAAAGTACTACTTGGTTAGCATACTGACCCGGGCAGGTAGCTGGAACAAACTTCATTTTACCTCCTGGAATACAGCATGACTGATGGCCTCGCACCTTGACCCTACCTCTACCATCTCCTCCAGATGAAATTGCAGCCTCTTGACAATCCTGCAATGCTTGTGAAACAAAACTCGGAGCTGTAGACACCTCGGGCAGGTCAAACAAAGCAGGGCCATGTTGACCGAAGAGCCCCTGATAGCACCGGCTTAGGAAATTCATTCCTAAAACACCTGGCACTTGATCATGCAACCCATCAAGGGGATCCCGAACAACCAACACCCCACATTGTAGAACCAATTGTCCACACATTATGACATCTAGCTCCATATACTCAATATAGGGAATCAGGAGACCATTCGCTGCTTGAAGTTGCAACCACTGACAAGACTGTAACTCTAACCCATGGCTTGATATGTTGCAAAAAAAAAAAAAACGTTCTGTGATGGTAGATACCATAGACCCCGTATCTATCAAACACGACACTTAAACGACACCCCAATCGAAACAAGGTGAGGAAACAGTGACATTAAATTTGGCCTTGGTGCAAAAACACTCATCTGTGAGCCATTAAGTTCCCCATTCAAGCCATGACTCTGTGGCTCAGGGGGTATTAATTTCCCGATGGGTGGTTGCTTCGAGCTGCTGATAAACTCAAATAACTGGGAGGTTGAGAGCGAGGGGGAACCCGATCCCCATCACACTCCCTAGCAAAATGGACAGGTTTCTGACACGCTGACATGTCACTGATGTTCTATGGGGAGAACAACTATGCGTTTTCAGGGCGGTGCAAACGGGCAACACTTTGTACGAGGTGGGCTACTTGTTAACCGTAACATGTCTTTTAACTCATAATCTCCTTCTTTTGTGACAAACTACTAGCTCCCGCACATGGTTCCCTTTGCACCCCGTACTAAGTCCCATTAAAAAAGTCCTGTGGCATCACTGCTCCTCCACAACAAAGTGCTTATACGATAGCTAAGAAGTTTAAGTATACTATACATGTCACAAGGAGGGTCAGAGACGTGCGGATCCATTTGCAGCATTTTATTGATACAAAACAAACACGAAGGGGCAGGCAGAAATCGTCGTCAAAAAACAGGCAGAAAGGTCGGGGCTGGCAGCGAGAATCAAACACGGGGAGGAGTCCAGGATTCAAAACACAGAGAAAACAAACACGGAAAGAAACGCTCGAAAAACGCCTCCCCAAGGAGCGGCTTCCAGACGCTCTAACCACCTAATGAAACCCGGAGGGTGGTGGAGCGGAGGCGGAACAGGGGGAGGGATGGAGGGCCAGGTCCATGTGGGGGTACTGGAACTATGAACTGAGGCGGAGCCGACGGAGGGAGAAGCCATGGCCAAGGAAGGGTTGGCTCCTGCATGGGGCCGACCGACGGAGGTGGAGCCGGTGGAGCCCGAGGGAGAACCGGAGAGTCGACGATCCTAGGTGACATCGAGGATCCGGAGGGCCAAGGCGGAACCCAAGGCTCTGGCGACCCCGGCGGAGATGGAGGTCCGGAGGCACGCAGCGGAGCCGGAGTGACAGAGGATCGAGGCTGTGCCCACGGGAGGGAGGAGGTCCACAGAGCCGGCAGGACGGAGTGACGAGGCGCAGCCGGAGGAGTAGAGTCCAGAGGCGAAGGTGGGGCGACGACTGACCGGGGCGGAGCCGGAGAGACGATGGAGCCCGGAGGAGCTGGTGGGCCAATGGCCGACAACGGAGACGAGGGAGCACAGAGCCGGGGTGGAGCTGCAGGGTCGGAGGGCCGAGGTGGAGTCCAGGACTCTGAGACTGGAGGTGATGGTGAGGGATCCTTCAGTCTGGACACTGATGGAGACTGGCAGTCCCACGGCAAGTCCTCTGCACCGAAGGTGGGATGTGGGTGAGCAGAGGGACTGTCAGGAGACAGAGGTGGCGGGACTGGAGCAGCAGGGAGGGTGGGTGGGAACCCACACAGTCCATGCATGGCCTCCGTGACCAGAACCGGGCAGACAGGAATCTCAGGATGACTGGATGGAACCAGCGGAGGCTCTGGAAGACTGGGCTGAAGCAGCGGAGGCTCTGGAAGGCTGGGCGGAACCAGCGGAGGCTCTGGAAGGCCGGGCGGGACCAGCGGAGACTCTGGAAGGCCGGGCGGGACCAGCGGAGGCTCTGGAAGGCCGGGCTGAACCAGCGGAGGCTCTGGAAGGCTGGGCTGAACCAGCAGAGGCTCTGGGAGGCTGGGCGGCACCAGCGGAGACTCTGGGAAGGCGGCCATCTTGCAAACAGGCTCTGGAAGGGCGGCCATCTTGCGAACAGACTCTAGAAGAGAGGTCATCTTGTGAAAAGACTCTAGAAGGGAGGCCATCTTGCTTACAGACTCATGCGAGGCAGCCATCTTGGCCGGGAACTCAGGAACAGAAGCCATCCTGGCAACAGGCTCAGGAAGGGCGGCCATCTTGTGAACAGGCTCAGGAGGGGCGGCCATCTTGTGAACAGGCTCAGGATTGGCAGACATCTTATGCTGTGGCTCTGAGCTGGAACTTACTGTGGGAAGATGGTCCTCCTCCACAATTCCCACAGTAAAAGGAGAGCCACACAACAAAAGAGCAAGATCCATATAATATTGCAAGGTCCAGTTAGGTTCAATCATGGGCATGAGTGAAGCCAATGGCTCTAAGAGTCCTCCACGGAAGAAAATCATCAGGCATCCATCATCCATAGTAGACTGATTAGCCAATTCGATGAAGTCCATCGCATACTCCTCAATAGTCCGCTCACCCTGCTTGAGACGCATGATCTGTACAGTGGTGTTTGTGCTGGAACCGGATGACACCATACTCGCTGCTGGATCCTTGTAGCGGCGAAGTCTTCTGTCACAAGGAGGGTCAGAGACGTGCGGATCCATTTGCAGCATTTTATTGATACAAAACAAACACAAAGGGGCAGGCAGAAATCGTCGTCAAAAAACAGGCAGAAAGGTCGGGGCTGGCAGCAAGAATCAAACACGGGGAGGAGTCCAGGAATCAAAACACAGAGAAAACAAACACGGAAAGAAACGCTCGGAAATAATGACCAGATGGAACAATAAGACTTCGCAAGGTGGCTGTGTGTGTGAGAAGCTTAAATGCAGTCAGTGTGATGAGGTGCAGCTGTGAGCGGTAATCAGTGCAGTGAGGAGCAGGTGAATGCAGTGATTGGTGCAGTGGCTTGTGGGGAATGAAGTCCATGATGTGTAGTGCAAGAGTTAATGATGACAAGACGACCAATACGTGACAATACATTAATAAAGTACAGGTTTACTGTAATTATTACTATAATACAGTAGTGGTATACATTTAGGTAATAAGTAAGATTCACCATTTAGCCTATTATGCTTCTAAAATTAATACTGCTTGCCTAGTTTAAACCTTTTTTTTTTTCTTACTTTGGTCCATCAGCATCCTTTGCAATCAATCCAGTTCTAACATTTTACACCTCACCCTGAAATTATCATGTTTAAAAGCCTTAATTACACAACAATGGATGAAACCGCATGAAGAGAGGGAATATAACATCCAGTCAAGTCAAGTCAAGTCACCTTTATTTATATAGCGCTTTTAACAATACAGATTGTGTCAAAGCAACTGCACAGTATTTAAACAGCACAATAGTGTGTAAGTAACGCATTATTGTAAATAATCAATTTTCAGTTAAAGGCAGTTCATCAATGAATTCAGTGATATCATCATCCAGTTCAGTTCAAATAGTATACGATATCGCTGGAAAGTGTCCCCAACTAAGCAAGCCAGAGGCGACAGCGGCAAGGAACCAAAACTCCACAGGTGACAGAAATGGTGAAAAAAACCTTGGGAGAAACCAGGCTCAGTTGGGGGACCAGTTCTCCTCTGGCCAGACGAAACCAGCAGTTTGTACCAATGTCTGATTGTAGAGAACTCGTCAGGATCCCGTGGTGCACCGATGGCCGTCTAGGTTGGTGAGGTCTTCATTGATGATCCGTCTCTGGAGCTCATCTGGTTGACATCCACGGCTATTGAAGTCATCTCCAGGTGGTGATCCATGATCTAAGCTGGGTACGGACTGGATCCGGGGGACTGCAGTGACCATCTGATCTGGATACAGTGGCTACGGTGACCTCGGAATAAGAATAAAACAGACTAATATTAGCGTAGATGCCATTCTTTTTGCGATGCAACGAGTGCATCAGATGTTATGGGAGGTGTTTTCGGTTCCGGTTGACCTAATTAATGCAGCCTAACAATCCTTTAATGGATTTGAGTTTTAGGAATGTGTTAATGTTTTATGTGTAAGCCAGGTTAAAGAGATGTGTCTTTAATCTAGATGACAGATTGTGTCTGCCTCCCGAACAGTGTTAGGTAGATTGTTCCAGAGTTTAGGCGCTACACAGTAAATTTTCCTGAGTAAAATTTACTCAAATTGAAGAAAATTTTACTCTATGACAGATAACATTTGGTCCCTCTCTAAAAAGAGTAAAAGTTACTCTTTTGATAGAGTTGTTTTTCCAGAGTTAATTTTGCTCAATTTGGTGTTAATATTTTACTCTCTCCTGTTATATTTGACTCTATTTAGTGTTTTTTAAAAATTAACTCTTGTGCTATTTTACTCAATTCAGAGGTACAAGAAATTGACTCTGCTACTTCTTAACTCTGTTCTGAGGAAAGTCAAATTTACTCTGCCAAAATGTACATCTCCTCCAGAGTTGTTTATCATCAATTGTGAGTGAACTTTAAAGAATAACTAACTCTACTCAGAGTTAATCTTTTAAATTACACAATTCATGATTTATCCTCAAAAAAAAAACCTAAAATATAAATGAAAAACTTGCTTTTCAATCAGAAAAAAAAGTCAACAACAAATAAATGTATACTCATGTCTCACAATTTTATTTTTCAAGCTCCTATTTAAACAATATTATTACACTTTAATTCACTTGTGATCATGATCATTTGGTAGTTTCAGTATCTATAATCACATATATAACAGTGTTTTGCAGAAAGCTATACACAATGGTCAGGTATTGACAATATGAAGTTCCTAAGACAAAGTGAGCTTTGAAAAGCTCATCAAAAAAGGCCTGTGAATTAGCATGTTGGACAATTACAATAAAACACTGGACCCTACTTCTCATCAGCCCAACAACAAGTAGATACAGCTGGAGACTCTGTCCAATGCTGTCCAAGTGCCCTTGGATACTGGTAGCAGTCTGTGAAAGAATGAAAACAAATTAGTGCCAATGTGACTTAACAGTTAAAGTACACAGTTAAAGTATACAGCATGAATAAAGATACAGTGATATCTGTCTTCCACAAGTTTATGTTTTACATTCTTCCAAACAGATTGTTACTAAATATGCGCAGTAGAAAAGAATAGCACAAGAATAGTTCTCCCAAAAATGAAAATTCTGTCATGAATTACTCACCCCAGTGTCATTCCAAACCTGTAAAACCATTGTTAATTTTTGTAACACAAATTAAGATATTTTTCAAGAAATCCAAGAGCTTTCTGACCCTGCATAGACAGCAACAGCAAAACATGTTCAAGGCTCAGAAATGTATTAAGAACATTGTTAAAATAGTCCATGTGACATGCGCATGCTTTGCTCTGCTCGTAAACAAGACGCAGTGCGTGTGTTCAACGTCATAATGTGGCTCCTGCGTTAGCAGCATACTTCATGGTACTCTCAAGTATGGCGGAGGATGGTGACTTTAAGGAGAAGGATTGTTGAATAATTGTTATAATGAGGGTGAGTAATTAATGACAGAATTTTCATTTTTGGGTGAACTATTCCTTTAAGAACCTTTCTGAGAAATAAGCAAGTATAAGGTCACACAGTAATACAACATTATGAAAATATGTGTCATTTGACATAGTCTCACCTTGATGAATTTCAGAAGACGATCACATGCTTGTCTAGCTGAGATCTTTCCCATTCTTTTGCGGCATTGACATGGTTGACAATGGAAGACATGTTGCTGTCCCAACCGGGAGACATGGAAAACAAAATAAAAACATTTTTTTTAGCCTTTTAGGTTTTTAGTTTTTAGGTGTTACAAGTGGGACGACTGAGAGTGAGGATCCAAATGCAGGCTTTATTAAACAGATCATGTTCGAACATTCAGGGTCAAAATACCAGCAAACAGTAACAATGAAGACAATCCAAGGAGTAATCCGTAAAACAGGCGTGGGTCAAAAACCAAGTGGGCAGTCCAAAGTGACAACAGAAAACAAACGAAGAAACAAAACAAGAAACAAGGCTAAACTAAGACTGAACTAAAACTAGGAAACAAGACCGGGAAAAACTATGAAACCTGGAACTAGGGAAAACGCTTGGTAATGTCGCAAGGAGCAAAACAATACTTCGCAGGGTGTGTGTGTTCTGAGCATGCTTTTATGGCTGACAAACAGGAAGTAACCAGCGAAGCAGCAGAGGGAGCAGCAACAGTCAGTGAGGGGCAGGGCTCCCTCTGCTGGCCTGGTGTGACATTAGGTAAAACATACCCTCCTGCTCATTTTAACTTGACTTAACTTCATTGGAAGATGTGCCAATACAAATACATTAACCACTTTATTTCTTTAGTTTATGCTACACACTGATTCAGTCTTAAAAGAACATTCATGACCAAGTCTTGATGACTACAGATGTGTGAATGAATTGAGCTAAAACCTACATACATACAGTTAAACTTTATCAACAACATGATTTTTTTATTTAAAGTCCCAAATGAAAACAATTTCTAATTGAAAATCTACAACTCCTGTACTAGGTCCTTGTGAAAAGATCAGGGTAGAAATGTTAGAAAATAAATCAAAAAGATTGAGAGGCAGTAGTTACTTACATAACCAAAAGCTCCTGGAGTCAACCAAGTATGAGGAAAATGGAGATGATTACCTTTGCACATTCTTCTTAAACTTCAGGAAGGGCTTGTCCTACACACATAAACATAAACCAATTACAACCCAAACCAATAATACACAATCATACACTTAATATATTACTATTAAAAAAAAATCAGAGAGAAATGTATTGATGATATTAACAAGGTTAAAATTTATCTTACCACATTCCAAAAGCAATTGAAGAAATAAATATTTATTTGAGCTTCACTCTGACAATGTTGTTGATTTACATCCTGAAGAAACCAAAAAGACAAAGTTAAACACAAGACGATAACACTCAGTCAGATGAAGAAAAGAACATTCATTAGTGCACTACACAACATGAGTTATCTTTGTTCAATAATGTGTTTTTAATTTGTAATCACTGTCCAATAGTTCTGTTAAGGTATGGTGCTCAATTACATTTACATTTACATTTATTCATTTAGCAGACGCTTTTATCCAAAGCGACTTACAATTGGGGAATACAACAAGTGATTCATCCTAAGGAGGCAGATCGACATAGGAAGTGCTCAAAAATACCATATATCAGGCGTTGTTAGATGAGTACGGGCTAGAAAGGGAAGATCAGGAAAGAGAGGAGAAGAATTTTTTTTTTTTTTATTGAGTCAAATAGTGTCGAAAAAGATGGGTTTTCAGCAGTCGCTTAAAGACAGTTATGGAGTCTGCGTTCCGGATAGGGGTGGGAAGATCATTCCACCAGGCAGGGATGTTGAAGGAGAATGTTTTGGAAAGTGATTTCATGCCTCTCTGTGGTGGTACAATAAGGCGTCTTTCACTAGAGGATCTCAGACTTCTGGAGGGAGAGTAGATGCGTAGTAGTGAATGGAGGTAGGCAGGTGATGAGCCGGTGGCTGTCCTATAGGCCAGCATCAGTGTCTTGAATTTGATGCAAGCCAAAACCAGTAGCAAGTGCAGGGATATGAAGAGAGGTGTGACATGGGCCTTCTTGGGCTCATTGAAGACCAGCCGTGCTGCTGCATTTTGAATCATTTGTAGAGGCCTGATTGTACATGCTGGAAGACCGGCTAAAAGAGCATTGCAGTAGTCCAGCCTGGAGATGACCAGGGCCTGGATGAGGAGTTGTGCAGCATGCTCTGTTAGGAAGGGCCTGATTTTTCTGATGTTGTGCAATGCAAACCTGCAGGATCGAGCAGTTTTAGCTATGTGGTCTTTAAAAGTCAATTGGTCATCAAAGATTACACCAAGATTTCTGGCTGAAGTCGATGGGGTAATTGTTGATGAACCTAACTGGATGGAGAAGTCATGTTGTAAAGTTGGAGTGGCTGGAAAGACAAGGAGCTCAGTCTTAGCTAGATTGAGCTGAAGATGGTGTTCCTTCATCCAGGCAGAGATATCCGCCAGGCAGCCAGAGATCCTTGCAGCTACTGATGGATCATCTGGTTTGAAAGAAAGATAGAGCTGTGTGTCATCAGCATATCAATGGTAGGAGAAGCCATGTGCCTGTATGATGGGGCCCAGAGATGTGGTATATATGGAGAAGAGGAGGGGTCCAAGAACTGATCCCTGAGGAACCCCAGTGACCAGTTGATGAGTTTTGGAAACCTCCCCTCCCCAGGCCACCCTGAAAGACCTACCAGAGAGATAGGATTTGAACCAGTGAAGTGAAGTCCCTGTGATGCCCAACGATGAGAGGGTAGACAGGAGGATCTGGTGATTCACCGTGTCAAATGCTGCAGATAGGTCCAGCAAGATGAGTACTGATGATTTGGAATCAGCTTTTGCAGTCCGCAAGGCTTCAGTGACAGACAGTAGCGCCGTCTCAGTTGAATGGCCACTCCTGAACCCTGACTGGTTAGCATCCAATAGATTGTTCTGTGAGAGAAATAAAGATAGCTGGTTGAAAACAGCTCGTTCCAATGTTTTTGCTATGAACGGAAGGAGAGAGACAGGTCTGTAGTTGTCTATGAGTGAAGTGTTAAGTGTAGGTTTTTTGAGCAGTGGGGTTACCCGGGCATGCTTAAATGTAGTGGGGAAAGTGCCTGTGAGAAGAGATGTGTTGATGATGTGTGTGAGCGCTGGTAGGATTGTAGGGGAGATTGCTTGGATAAGGTGTGAGGGGATGGGGTCTAAAGGACATGTCGTCGGATGGCTGGAGAGGAGAAGTTTGGTTACTTCTGCCTCAGAATGGGGATGGAAGGAGAAGAGGGGAGTTTCAGCCGTGGGTGTGGTCAGTTTTAGTTCCTGTATGTGTGGAGCTGAGAACTTATTACTGATAGATGTAGTTTTGTCTGTAAAGAATGTGGCAAAATCATCAGCTGTTATAGAAGTGGTGGGAGGTGGTGGAGGGGGACAGAGCAGTGAATTAAAAGTTTTGAAAAGGTTGCGTGTGTCAGTAGCATTGTTGATCTTTTTGTGGAAGTATGAAGATTTGGCAGGATGGACTTGGGTAGAGAAAGATGAAAGCAGAGACTGATACATACTCAAGTCAGATGGATCCTTAGATTTGTGCCATTTTCTCTCAGCTGCCCTAAGTTTGGACCGATACTCACGAAGAACATCGGATAACCAAGGGTTCGAAGGAGCAGCCCGTGCTGGCCTGGAGGAGAGAGGGCATATATCATCTAGGCAAGAAGTAAGAGTGGAGCATAACGTGTCGGTTGCTGCATTAGTATCCAGGGATGTGAACTGGTTAGGAGAGGGAAGAGAGGAGGATACTGAGGAAGAAAGGTGGGAGGGTGAGAGAGAGAGCGTAGGTTTCATCTAAAAGTAACAGGTAGGGGGGATGGGGGTGCACAAGTAGCAAGATGTAGGTTAAGTGTAATGAAGAAGTGGTCAGAGATGTGTAGGGGTTTGACCACAATGTTGTCTGAAGTACAATTTCGTGTGTAAATGAGATCAAGTTGGTTGCCGGATTTATGAGTGTATGCAGTGGTAATGCGTTTTAGGTCAAATGAAGCAAGGAGTGAATGGAAGTCTGCAGCATAGGGTTTGTCCAGATGAATGTTAAAATCCCCAAAGACTAGAAGTGGGCTGCCATCTTCTGGAAAAGAGGATAGCAGCCCATCCAGCTCTTCTAAGAAGATGCCAAGTTGACTAGGAGGGCGGTAAATTACCACAACATGGAGTTTGATAGGAGATGTTATAGTGATTGTATGAGATTCAAATGAGTTATAATTGCATAGAGGAGAATGGGTTGAGTATTTCCAGTTGTTAGAAATAAGAAGTCCCGTACCCCCAACCCTTTCCAGTCTGACGCGGGGTGTGAGAGAAGGAGAATTTATTAGATAGAGCGGCTGGGGTTACAGAGTCTTCTGGACGTATCCAGGTCTCAGTCAAACCTAGGATGCTCAGGCCAGATTGCAAAGAAAATGCCGAAATGAAGTCAGCTTTGTTGACAGCTGACTGACAGTTCCAGAGTCCAACCGTGAAAGAGAAAGGTTCAGTGGAAGAGGTGTCGATAGCTATGGCGTTATTCTTTAGTCAAAAGTTATGAGCGTGTAAGACATGCTCACGAGCACATTATGTTATTTCACACGCGCAAAAATGAACCTTCAGCTGGCATGATAAAAGTACTCGCGCACAAATTCAACAACCGAGAGGTGTACAGACAGCAGCGGGCTTCTGCTCGCGGAGTGCTGTTTTGCTCGCGCAGTGGATTTCTCCTCGCTCAGCTGATTTCTGCTCCCTCGAGTCTAGATGACTTTTGACAATTTGGGGGCGGAAACCAAGGAGGGCACTGACTCTGTTATGATTGGTCACTTTCATCATAATCACACCCACAGGGACATCCTTGTACCTTGATTGACAGCTCTCATTACAGGAAGCACAGAGTTGGGTTAAGTTACCACCGAAGAAGAGTGGGAATGAATTCTAATATACATAAACTGTCTCTCCACGTATAAAATGCTGTGCAGATCATAGTTAAATCAATTACCATATTTTTTAGCAATAAGTAACGTAACTAGCTAGCCTATTCGTTCTGTAGCTAACGCCTTAGCCAACATGCTGATCGCCCGACACTCATTTTAAAACTTTTAATCTTTAAAAACTGCATCTTAGACAACTAACATTAGGCTAACTGAATCATAACATAATTGTTTTCACATGTAAAAGTGCTATTCTTATTGACGCTGATTTAATGCATTTGATTTTGCAGGCTAACCTTGTCCCTTATTGAGTTTTTTACTGCGGTCAAGCCAGCCACGCCTTAAAATACACGGTCAAGCCAGCCGCGCTTTTTTTTCTTGCGCGTGTAATCGTGCACTTACGGTACGGGTACTGAGAGCAGGCAAAATGCATGTAAAGAAGCTGTCAAACCGGCGTTTCCTATATACTTCATATTCGTATGTTTATAAATACTTTACATTAGTCCATAAACGTTTGTATTGTATATTAATTATTCTAAATAATTTATTAATGTAAAAAATAATACTATTAATGTGTTTAATGTTTAATGTTTTATTCCGTTTTTTTTATTTTGATGTTTGTGTGTGTGTGTGTGTGTGTGTGTGTGTGTGTGTGTGTGTGTGTGTGTGTGTGTGTGTGTGTAGGCTCTCTCTCTCTCTCACTGACTATATATAGAAGAAGAAAAAGCCGTCACACCGGCGTTTCCTTTTAGTTTATGCAATTTTGTGCATAAACGTTTGTATTTGTACATTATTAAAATAATTGATTAATGTTAATAAATGGTCATATAAAAGTGTTTTAATTAATCTTTTATTTTAATGTTTGTATGTGTGTGTGTATATATATATATATATATATATATATATATATATATATGTTTGTAAATACTTTAAATTTCTACATAAACGTTTGTATTGTACATTAATAATTCTAAATAATTTATTAATGTTAATAAATGTTAATATAAATGTGTTTTATTTAATCTTTTATTTTAATATTTGTATGTATGTATGTATGTATGTATGTATGTATGTATATATATATATATATATATATATATATATATATATATATATGTTTGTAAATACTTTAAATTTCTACATAAACGTTAGTATTGTACATTAATAATTCTAAATAATTTATTAATGTTGAGAAATGTTAACATTAATGTTTTTTATTTATTTTTGGTTTTGTTTTTCCAGTGTTTATATATTTTGTTATTGTTTTTCTCCAAAACTATACAGTAAAATGTCTTGAAAATAATTACACTTATAGTCAGGGTCACTCTGAATACAGATGGAGTGAAAGAATGAGCTAACCTATAGAGGAACATTTTTTATGAGTATTTAAATATATGGAAATAATCCAAGTGCTAGGACATATGTTGTTTTGTATGAGCTAACCTATATAAGGAAATTATACAAGTGCAAGTATGTTTGGGATGGTTTTGCCTTTAATTTTCACTGAAACTGTACAGTAAAATGACATGAAATTAATACATTGATAGCCAGGATCACTTTGAACAAATGTGAATTTAAAGAATGAGCAAATCTGTAAAGAAAAGTGTTTAAAAAATGGGACATATATATATATATATATATATATACACACATACAAACATTAAAATAAAAGATTAAACTAGATAAAAAGTTTGTTAGCAAACTTTAAGTTGGCTTGAGAAAGCCTAGCCAGTAAGTTTTAAGTAGTTTTAAAAGCTTTTAGTTTAAAGAAAGTTTAAAGGTTTTCAGTTTGAAATAGTTTTAGTTTGAATGATAAAGTTTGAAGATAGATAGGCTAGATAGATATAAATAGTTTGAAAATAGATAGATTTATAGATATAAATAGTTAGAAGATATAAATAGTTTGAATGTGGATAGATAGATAGATAGATAGATAGATAGATAGATAGATTTTTCTTTCTAACTAATCCTTTCTTTCAAACCTTTTTTTCTTTCTAACTAATCTATCTTTATTTCTTTCTATCTAAAGCTAATTTTGAACTAATCTGTCTATCTGTTTGTCTGTCTGTTGTGTCTATCTCTTTCTAACAAATCTATCTATCTATCTATCTATCTATCTATCTATCTATCTATCTATCTATCTATCTTTCTTTCTAACTAATCCTTTTTCTTTCAACCTTTATTTCTAACTAATCTTTTTTCTTTCTTTCTAACTAATCTTTTTGTTTCTAATCTTTCTTTCTTTCTAACTAATCTGTTTCTTTCTTACTAAACTTTCTTTCCTTCTTTCTTTTTCTGTTTCTTTTTCCTAATTCTTTCTAATTTATTTCTAACTAAACTTTCTATCCATCCATCCATCCATCCATCTGTCTGTCTTTCTAATATTAACACCAATAACAAAAAACTTTTCTAAATCTAATTGCTAAGGTGTTGCTATGCGGTTGCTAAGGTACCCGGGGTGGCTGCTAAGGTGTTGCTCTGCGGTTGCTAAGGTACCGGGGTGGTTGCTAAGTTGTTGCTATGCGGTTGCTAGGGTACCCGGGGTGGTTGCTATGGTGTTGCTATGCGGTTGCTAAGGTACCCAGGGTGGTTGCTAAGGTGTTGTTAAGGTACCCATGGTGGCTACTAAGGTGTTACTCTGCGGCTGCTAGGGTACCCGGGGTAGTTGCTAGGGTGTTGCTATGCGGTTGCTAGGGTACCCGTGATGGTTGCTAAGGTGTTGCTATGTGGTTACTAGGGTACCCAGGGTGGTTTCTAGCATGTTTCTAACATTAGCTAGTTACTAGCATGATTTTTTTGCACGACTAGCAACCCAGCCAGCAATGACATGTGGGGCCCAGATGAGGGCTTCATGGGCGGCAAATGTGGGCCCCATTATGGGCTTGCACCCGGGATTTACATTGGGGCCAGTTGTGGAAGCCCAGACTTACTAAGTGGGACCTGTAAGGGTACTGCATGGGTCTTAATTGGGCAATTCATGCCAAACCCATTTGGGCCCCACCTGCACAAAGAGTGGGATTGCACCTGGGATCCACATGGGGGCCAGCCGTGGATGCCCAGATGGGTTTTAAGTGGGATCTGTAAGGGTCTTATGTGGGTCTTAACCGGGCAATACATGTCAGACCCATTTGGGGCCCACCAGTCTGTAGGGGTTTAAAGTGGGCTTGCACCCGGGATCCACATGGGGGCCAGCCGTGGATGCCCAGATGGGTTTTAATCGGGATTTGTAAGGGTCTTGTGTGGGTCTTAACCGGGCAATACATGTCAGACCCCTTTGGGGCCCACCAGTCTGTAGGGGTTTAAAGTGGGCTTGCACCCGGAATCCACATGGGGGCTAGCCATGGATGCCCAGATGGGTTTTAAGTGGGATCTGTAAGGGTCTTATGTGGGTCTTAACCGGGCAATACATGTCAGACCCATTTGGGGCCCACCAGTCTGTAGGGGTTATAAAGTGGGCTTGCACCTGGGATCCACATGGGGGCACGCCGTGGATGCCCAGGTGGGTTTTAAGTGGGATCTGTAAGGGTCTTATGTGGGTCTTAATCGGGCAATTCATGACAGACCCATTTGGGCCCCACCTGGGGTTTAAAGTGGGTTTGCACCCGGGATCCACATGGGGGCCAGCCAACGCCCAGGAGGTCCAGGCCGCCCCAGACGCCCCCCCGGGATGTGCCGGAATCCGCGCCCTAGTCACACACCCGGACGCCCCGGCAGCACCCCCCCCCCCAAATAATTACAATAAAAAAACCTTCAATAAAGTGTCAAAGCATGCTCAAGGTGGACAATTAACATTTTTATTTAAAAGACAAAAAACAGTCTGCAATACAAAGTCTGTGCAAATGCCATATAAAATTTACATTTTACATTTCAGCTATTTTTTAAGAAATACAGCACAATTAAATTAAAAGAACATGGGACAGTTTCATTAAAACGTTTAATTAAATATATGTTTACCTTAAAACTATTAGAAAATATTTCCTGATAATTCACTCACCCCCATGTAATCCAAGATGTTCATATCTTTCTTTCTTTAAAGGTGCAGTGTGTAGATTTTTTGCGGCATCTAGCAGTAAGGCTATGAATTGCAACCAACGGTTTAGTCCACCGCTCACCCCTCCCTTCACAGAAGCTACGGCAGCCGACACGGGATTAAGCTGTCATCGTTTTAGACAGCAAAGAATAATGAAGTTTCTTTTATAAATTAGGGAATTAGATTTACTTGATAATTCAATAAAACGATGTTATTGTGAATATTACTGTTACTTGTTCATCATTGTGTCAGTGTTTTTTCGCTTGAACAACAGTGATGAAACGCGATCTGTAGAGCAGTTTGTCCGTTCAGGGCTACTGTAGAAACATAATGTCGGCTTTCATGTGAGGGGACCCGCGGTGTATGTAGATATAAACTGATAATTCTAAGTTAATAAAAACATAATGGCTCATTACGTAAGGTCTTTATACACCCCTGAAAACATAGTTATCTATATTATATTGCATTTCTGTCTAGAGATAATCTTAAATATTACACATTGCACCTTTAAGTCGAAAAGAAAGTCAAGTTTTTGAGGAGTAGATTTCAGGATTTTTCTCCATATAGTGGACTTCAGTGGGATTAAGGTCAAGGATAAAGGTTTCAAAATTTCAATACAGCTTTCAAAGGGCTTTACAAGTTCCCAGTGACCCTTATTCCTTGGGTGGGATGATGTAGAGCCCTTTGAAGCTGCATTGACAATTAAATTTGGACCTTCAACCCCTTGGCTCCCATTTAAATATGGAGAAAAATCCTGGAATGTTTTCCTCAAAAACCTTTTTGACAGAAAAAGAGACAGACACAAGCATCTTGACACATGGGTGAGTAAATTATCAGCAGGAAATATTTGGGCCAGAATTGAACTAGTCCTTTAAAACTGAATAAATACAAAACCAATACATCTACAAAATTGTCAAGATTAACAATTTTATTAGTTTCAGATGTAAATTTAGATTATTGAATTTTTCATTACCAGTTATTCAGAGCTCCGAGGTGAAATTTAACTGAAAATGCATTTCTATTTCATCCACATCATTTTATTTTAATCCACAATATTCTACTGACTCCCATGGGCTCCATACAGTGGTGTCCAAAATTATTAGAACACTAGTATTTTTACCAGCTAAAAATGATTTTAATTCAGTCATGTCTATCTTTTGCTGTAGTGTTTCAATGGGTAATTTATTTTATATTTCTAAACATTAATTTTGCCATTAAATGTAATAATCCAGTAAGATTTTTGTTTGACAACAGCCAGTGCTCCAAACAGAGATTTGATCTTATCATCATCCATTCTGCACAGAATGGCATGAAGAAACAGAACTGAGACAGATTAAATCTAGAAGAACTGTGGCAACGTCTCCAAGATGCTTCAAGAGACCCACCTGCAAACCTGAAAAACTATCCGCAAGTGCACCAAGTGCAAAAGCTGCTTTAAACACAAGATGATGGTCACACCAAATGTTGATTTAATTTAGTTAAAAGAAGTTAATTGATAAAGAAAACATTTATGACATTTTTATCAACATTCTCATTTTACAGAATTTGTACACAAGTGCTTAAAACTTTTAACAGTACTGCTTTGCTGGTAGGTTTCTTTAAGCATCTTGGAGATGTTGCCACAGTTCTTCTGGATTTAAATGATGAGATTAGACCTCTGTGTCAAGCGCTGTTTGTTTTCATACTTATTGTGTCACTGATTATTATAATTAATGGCAAAAAGAACGCTTGGAAATGTAAACTGATATTTCATACTGACACACTATAGCAAATGAAATAAATAAGTTTAAACCATTAGTTAAGGTAGTTTAAATACTAGTGTTCTAATAATTTTGGGCACCACTGTAGCTCTGATAATTAATGTAGTGTGAGAATAAGTAAAACCAAAACATACAACAAAAGGTCCTTGACTCTGCACCAGAAGTGACAGACACACCAGATAAAGAGCAGTCCTCCTCCAAATGGCCAGGAATCAGCTGAATCAGCTGGGGGTAAAAAACAAAACAAAAACAAATTTAAAACAAAAAACTGAAGAAAAATACTACGAACTTTCCTTTAAAAATAAATTAATGTTAGTGTGTCTTAATGTAAAATGAATACTTACTTCCTCTGAAGATCATGTAGTAGAAGATTTTCATTCCCAAAACTTCTGGATCATAAGGGGAAACTCACACACAAGCAATCAATTAAATTAAAATTAATTTGTTTGATAAGACATTATCTACTTACTGACAGACATGGGCTTGCGAAAATGTACTCACCGGCTCCATACCAAATCTGCACAGCTGATCCAAAATCCTGGTTTACATCTAGTATTCTTCTCCATGGAGTCCAATGATCATGCTTTCAGGTCCTCTCTCTGTCAGATGAGTTCACATAACAGTGTTCTTAGGTTACTCATTTTGAAGTTCTGTCACATTTTGTGAGTTTGATCTTAAAACTAGCATGGGTGCACGATATGACCATATTATTTCACAATAGTAATACATCACAGTATAGTTATTTATAATATTGTATTGCATTCAACATACGATCAAAGTAGTTACAAACAATAGGACTAATACAAAGGCAAGTTAAGTACATTTAATGATTTTCTCTTTAGTATTTTGTTGTTTGATTATAATTAAGACCGACTGGTAACGTTAAGCTTAATTATACTGTAACTTTAAGAAGAAAATGCACAGATCCAGTAACTGACACCTAACCTGGTTTGTTAATCTTGAATCAAAACATTAGTGACTGTATTTAGGTCAATTACATCTTAAGTAAACTGTCTGTATTTGACTATTCAAGTGAGCTGCAGATTTCTTTCACTACATATGTTCGGCAAGACATAAATATAATGTTACCGCCTAGCCGCAGCTAACAGTATTAGTTAATACTAACAAAACACTGTAACACACACTGGTAGGATACTAAGATATGTAATCGCGATTAGTATATCACTTCAGTACCTTAATGTAACTAGTGTAACAGTCTATAGAACTTTATATAATAGTAAAAGGTACCTACCTTTTGCAGTTTGCATGATCTTAAGTCGCTAGCATGATTTTAGCACGACTAGCAAGTCGCTAGCATGATTTTAGCATTATTTTAGCATGACTAGCAAGTCGCTAGCATTATTTTAGCATGACTAGCAAGTCGCTAGCATTATTTTAGCACGAATAGCAAGTCGCTAACATGATTTTAGCATTATTTTAGCCGGATTAGCAAGTCGCTAGCATTATTTTAGCATGACTAGCAAGTCGCTAGCATGATTCTAGCATGACTAGCAAGTCGCTAGCATGATTTTAACATGACTAGCAAATCGCTAGCATGATTCTAGCATGACTAGCAAGTCGCTAGCATGATTCTAGCATGACTAGCAAGTCGCTAGCATGATTTTAGCATTATTTTAGCTTGACTAGCAAGTCGCTAGCATTATTTTAGCACGACTAGCAAGTCGCTAGCATGATTTTAGTATTATTTTAGCATGACTAGCAAGTCGCTAGCATTATTTTAGCATGACTAGCAAGTCGCTAGCATGATTTTAGCATTATTTTAGCATGACTAGCAAGTTGCTAGCATGATTTTAGCACGACTAGCAAGTCGCTAGCATGATTTTAGCATTATTTTAGCTTGACTAGCAAGTCGCTAGCATTATTTTAGCA
>NC_133370.1:36723651-36726454 GCF_049309525.1 Garra rufa
AGATAGATAGATAGATAGATAGATAGATAGATAGATAGATAGATAGATAGATAGATAGATAGATAGATAGATAGATAGATAAGGTTTGAAGATAGATAGATAGATAGATAGATAGATAGATAGATAGATAGATAGATAGATAGATAGATAAGGTTTGAAGATAGATAGATAGATAGATAGATAGATAGATAGATAGATAGATAGATAGATAGATAGATAGATAGATAGATAGATAGATAGATAGATAGATAGATAGATAAGGTTTGAAGATAGATAGATAGATAGATAGATAGATAGATAGATAGATAGATAGATAGATAGATAGATAGATAGATAAGGTTTGAAGATAGATAGATAGATAGATAGATAGATAGATAGATAGATAGATAGATAGATAGATAGATAGATAGATAGATAGATAAGGTTTGATAGATAGATAGATAGATAGATAGATAGATAGATAGATAGATAGATAGATAGATAGATAGATAGATAGATAGATAGATAGATAGATAGATAGATAGATAGATAGATAGATAGGTAGATAGATAGATAGATAGTTTGAAGATAGATAGATAGATAGATAGATAGATAGATAGATAGATAGATAGATAGATAGATAGATAGATAGATAGATAGATAGATAGATAGATAGATAGATAAGGTTTGAAGATAGATAGATAGATAGATAGATAGATAGATAGATAGATAGATAGATAGATAGATAGATAGATAGATAGATAGATAGATAGATAGATAGATAAGGTTTGAAGGTTTGATAGATAGATAGATAGATAGATAGATAGATAGATAGATAGATAGATAGATAGATAGATAGATAGATAGATAGATAGATAGATAGATAAGGTTTGAAGATAGATAGATAGATAGATAGATAGATAGATAGATAGATGATAGATAGATAGATAGATAGATAGATAGATAGATATAGATAGATAGATAGATAGGTAGATAGATAAGGTTTGAAGATAGATAGATAGATAGATAGATAGATAGATAGATAGATAGATAGATAGATAGATAGATAGATAGATAGATAGATAGATAGATAAGGTTTGAAGATAGATAGATAGATAGATAGATAGATAGATAGATAGATAGATAGATAGATAGATAGATAGATAGATAGATAGATAGATAGATAAGGTTTGAAGATAGATAGATAGATAGATAGATAGATAGATAGATAGATAGATAGATAGATAGATAGATAGATAGATAGATAGATAGATAGATAAGGTTTGAAGATAGATAGATAGATAGATAGATAGATAGATAGATAGATAGATAGATAGATAGATAGATAGATAGATAGTAGATAGGTAGATAGATAAGGTTTGAAGATAGATAGATAGATAGATAGATAGATAGATAGATAGATAGATAGATAGATAGATAGATAGATAGATAGATAGATAGATAGATAGATAGATAGATAAGGTTTGAAGATAGATAGATAGATAGATAGATAGATAGATAGATAGATAGATAGATAGATAGATAGATAGATAGATAGATAAGGTTTGAAGATAGATAGATAGATAGATAGATAGATAGATAGATAGATAGATAGATAGATAGATAGATAGATAAGGTTTGAAGATAGATAGATAGATAGATAGATAGATAGATAGATAGATAGATAGATAGATAGATAGATAGATAGATAGATAGATAGATAGATAAGGTTTGAAGATAGATAGATAGATAGATAGATAGATAGATAGATAGATAGATAGATAGATAGATAGATAGATAGATAAGGTTTGAAGATAGATAGATAGATAGATAGATAGATAGATAGATAGATAGATAGATAGATAGATAGATAGATAGATAGATAGATAAGGTTTGAAGATAGATAGATAGATAGATAGATAGATAGATAGATAGATAGATAGATAGATAGATAGATAGATAGATAGATAGATAGATAGATAGATAGATAGGTAGATAGGTAGATAGATAAGGTTTGAAGATAGATAGATAGATAGATAGATAGATAGATAGATAGATAGATAGATAGATAGATAGATAGATGATAGATAGATAGATAGATAGATAGATAGATAGATAGATAGATAGATAGATAGATAGATAGATAGATAGATAGTAGATAGATAGATAGATAGATAGATAGATAGATAGATAGATAGATAGATAAGGTTTGAAGATAGATAGATAGATAGATAGATAAGTTTGAAGATAGATAGATAGATAGATAGATAGATAGATAGATAGATAGATAGATAGATAGATAGATAGATAGATAGATAGATAGATAGATAGATTAGATAGATAGATAGATAGATAGGTAGATAGATAAGGTTTGAAGATAGATAGATAGATAGATAGATAGATAGATAGATAGATAGATAGATAGATAGATAGATAGATAGATAGATAAGGTTTGAAGATAGATAGATAGATAGATAAGGTTTGAAGTAGATAGATAGATAGATAGATAGATAGATAGATAGATAGATAGATAGATAGATAGATAGATAGATAGATAGATAGATAGATAGATAGATTGATAGATAGATAGATAGATAGATAGATAGATAGATAAGGTTGTAGATAGTTAGATAGATAGATAGATAGATAGATAGATAGATAGATAGATAGATAGATAGATAGATAGATAGATAGATAAGGTTTGAAGATAGATAGATAGATAGATAGATAGATAGATAGATAGATAGATAGATAGATAGATAGATAGATAGATAGATAAGGTTTGAAGATAGATAGATAGATAGATAGATAGATAGATAGATAG
>NC_133370.1:36731954-36752321 GCF_049309525.1 Garra rufa
AGATAGATAGATAGATAGATAGATAGATAGATAGATAGATAGATAGATAGATAGATAGATAGATAGATAGATAGATAGATAGATAAGGTTTGAAGATAGATAGATAGATAGATAGATAGATAGATAGATAGATAGATAGATAGATAGATAGATAGATAGATAGATAGATAGATAAGGTTTGAAGATAGATAGATAGATAGATAGATAGATAGATAGATAGATAGATAGATAGATAGATAGATAGATAGATAGATAGATAGATAAGGTTTGAAGATAGATAGATAGATAGATAGATAGATAGATAGATAGATAGATAGATAGATAGATAGATAGATAGATAGATAGATAGATAGATAGATAGATAGATAGATAAGGTTTGATAGATAGATAGATAGATAGATAGATAGATAGATAGATAGATAGATAGATAGATAGATAGATAGATAGATAGATAGATAGATAGATAAGGTTTGTTAGATAGATAGATAGATAGATAGATAGATAGATAGATAGATAGATAGATAGATAGATAGATAGATAGATAGATAGATAGATAGATAGATAGATAGATAGATAAGGTTTGAAGATAGATAGATAGATAGATAGATAGATAGATAGATAGATAGATAGATAGATAGATAGATAGATAGATAGATAAGGTTTGAAGATAGATAGATAGATAGATAGATAGATAGATAGATAGATAGATAGATAGATAGATAGATAGATAGATAGATAGATAGGTAGATAGGTAGATAGATAAGGTTTGAGATAGATAGATAGATAGATAGATAGATAGATAGATAGATAGATAGATAGATAGATAGATAGATAGATAGATAGATAGATAGATAGATAGATAGATAGATAAGGTTTGAAGATAGATAGATAGATAGATAGATAGATAGATAGATAGATAGATAGATAGATAGATAGATAGATAGATAGATAGATAGATAGATAAGGTTTGAAGATAGATAGATAGATAGATAGATAGATAGATAGATAGATAGATAGATAGATAGATAGATAGATAGATAGATAGATAGATAGATAGATAGATAGATAAGGTTTGAAGATAGATAGATAGATAGATAGATAGATAGATAGATAGATAGATAGATAGATAGATAGATAGATAGATAGATAGATAGATAGGTAGATAGGTAGATAGATAAGGTTTGAAGATAGATAGATAGATAGATAGATAGATAGATAGATAGATAGATAGATAGATAGATAGATAGATAGATAGATAGATAGATAGATAAGGTTTGAAGATAGATAGATAGATAGATAGATAGATAGATAGATAGATAGATAGATAGATAGATAGATAGATAGATAAGGTTTGAAGATAGATAGATAGATAGATAGATAGATAGATAGATAGATAGATAGATAGATAGATAGATAGATAGATAGATAGATAGATAGATAGATAGATAAGGTTTGAAGATAGATAGATAGATAGATAGATAGATAGATAGATAGATAGATAGATAGATAGATAGATAGATAGATAGATAGATAGATAGATAGATAGATAAGGTTTGAAGATAGATAGATAGATAGATAGATAGATAGATAGATAGATAGATAGATAGATAGATAGATAGATAGATAGATAGATAGATAGATAAGGTTTGAAGATAGATAGATAGATAGATAGATAGATAGATAGATAGATAGATAGATAGATAGATAGATAGATAGATAGATAGATAGATAGATAGATAGATAGATAGATAGATAGATAAGGTTTGAAGATAGATAGATAGATAGATAGATAGATAGATAGATAGATAGATAGATAGATAGATAGATAGATAGATAGATAGATAGATAGATAGATAAGGTTTGAAGATAGATAGATAGATAGATAGATAGATAGATAGATAGATAGATAGATAGATAGATAGATAGATAGATAGATAGATAGATAAGGTTTGAAGATGATAGATAGATAGATAGATAGATAGATAGATAGATAGATAGATAGATAGATAGATAGATAGATAGATAGATAGATAAGGTTTGAAGATAGATAGATAGATAGATAGATAGATAGATAGATAGATAGATAGATAGATAGATAGATAGATAGATAGATAGATAGATAGATAGATAGATAGATAAGGTTTGAAGATAGATAGATAGATAGATAGATAGATAGATAGATAGATAGATAGATAGATAGATAGATAGATAGATAGATAGATAGATAGATAGATAGATAGATAGATAGATAGATAGATATACATATATATATTAGGGCTGTCAAATGATTAATCATGATTAATCACATCCAAAATAAAAGTTCATGTTTATTTACTTAATGTGTGTTTTCTGTGTATATTTATTATGTATATATAAATACACACACATACATGTATATTCAATTTTTTTTTTTAGATTTGTATAGAAAATATTTATAATTCTATATATAGTCTAAATTAATTAGAAGTATAACTATTCATTCATATTAATATTTCTTTAAATCTATACATGTATGTGTGTGCATTTATATATACATAATACATATACACAGTAAACACACATTTAGTGTGTAAACATAAACTTTTATTTCGGATGTGATTAATCGTGATTAATTATCTGACAGCTCTAATATATATTGAAGTGTATAAAGTGTATATACTTAGCACAACTCTATTTAAATAAGCTCCACCCCTCACTTCCATACTGTGGCCCTGGTGGTTTGGCGCTTCTAGAGTGGAGCTGGTCAGCGGGAGTTATCAGGGGTTCTTCAATGCAGCAGGGATATCTCTCTTCTCTTTGGGTGAGTACTGACAGGATTTCTGAGAAGTGATTAAGCGTGTGTTTTAATAAGCAAATAAAATTTCCGTACCTTATTAAGGAAATGCTAAGTGACGGCTTATGGCCATGCACTGATGTAATATATAACGTTAAGCCTATTGATGTGTTTAGTATTATATTTGTGATAGGGTTGTGCAAATATGACGATTTTTGTTCATGGACGAATAAAATGTCTCCACAATATGCTTTTGAAGAAACATAGTATCGTGCTACAGCGCGCATTCTATCAGTTCTCAATACTGTGCAAGGCCTCGTACATTCACAGCAAATGTTAACTCAGGGGTAGACTTACACTCACGGGAAACTGCACTTATTCGCAAATACAAAGGTACATTATTTACTTTGAAGACTTTCTTGTTAAGCCTTTCCTTTGCGCACTGTTTTATCAGGCTTTTTAGTTTACGCGCGCTTCAGGTGTATGAAACACCTAAAACGCGCGAAAACTAAAAAGCCTGTCAGACAGGGCCTGATTACTGGTTCTCACCTGATTGCGGCAGTACTGTCTAAATTCAAGGTTTACATATAAACACAGTTGGTTATGTATAAAGTGAGAGGATGCGTGCCTGTATATTAAATGCACAATTCTTAAAGGGAAAGCATACTTCTACAAACATGCTGCCACTTTTCTTTAATGTTAACAAAACACAAATAGAAAAATTACTCACTGCTCTTGACTGAAGGACATTAATATAGTTGCTTTAATAAGAACCGATGTACAATTTATACAGT
This sequence comes from Garra rufa, assembly GCF_049309525.1. Classification (NCBI taxonomy): domain Eukaryota; kingdom Metazoa; phylum Chordata; class Actinopteri; order Cypriniformes; family Cyprinidae; genus Garra; species Garra rufa. Next base: position 36,735,522 of record NC_133370.1, read on the forward strand.
TAAGTTTATATATTGTTGTATTTTTATGTTCATTCAGTTTCTTGAATGCTACTGCTAAACACCTGGAGCTGCAGATTTTTTTTTTTGTTACCTTGTAAGGTTTTGTTTTTAAAATGGAGAAATTAGTTTGATCAGACAACTTGCAAAATAGTAAAACCAACATGACGAGCAACCATGATTAATTCATGATTCATAATTGCCATATATTTGCTATATTGCCCACCCACCCCTATTTGTGTATCTTCACAGTTGTATAAATGGTGGATTCTAACTTTTTTTTTTTCCTATTCCCACCGTGTTGTCACCTCTGATCCAAGATGAAAATCTGGCTGCGTTGCTGAATCTCTGTCATCATCTGTACTTCACTGTATCTTGGGTAAGTAAAAATTGTTTTACTCTTCTGCTTGTTAAGCACTATAGAGTGGTGCAATGATATCAAAAACCTCTAAATAAATTTACTCATAAACTGAAAAAAACATTGCGGGTATACATGGGAAAATCTCAAAGAAACCAATAGTGAATTAGTTATCCGGTTTCTGACACCTGGCAGATTTGGCATGTTTCATGGGTTAAAAAAAGAAACAAGATGCACAGTTTGGGGTACTCTACAAGATAGGGGGAATTAAATTGTGACAATTTTCATTTTGCCTATGTCTTTCCAAACCCATAAGACATTAGTTATTATTCAAAGTGACACAACTGAAGATATGGATGTTCAATGAAGGATGGATTAGAGATGAATGGCAAAGAAGGTAACTACTGTGGAACACAGAATTATATTTTTATTCTTATTAACAAACAGATATCATTGTTTAAAAAACTATATATATAAGAATTAATGTGTTTTGCAGTGCGGTTTTCTTAAGTTAATATCTTGTAGTTTCTTGTCTTTCGCAGTTTGCTTCAGTTAAGAGTGTGATGATACAGTTCTGTCTGGGAATGTTTTGTCTGTCTGTTTCAGGGTTATCTGTCGGCAGGAAACCAGTTGAGTGCGGCTGCACTATCTTCCTCTCTTCCTTATAGTTGCCCTGGATCATCTGTAATTTTCCTTCCCATATGTAGAAGTATTTGCTTAAATGATATGTGAACCCCCGCCTACATGAAGGCTTGTAAGGGTGCTGTATAAAAGATGGGACTGCCCCATCTTCTGTGGTAGATAACAATAAACCAACTTGTATTAGACTTTGGTGTGTTGTTGTCTATCCCAAGCGCTTGTTGCTGATCCACTCGACAGACCTGAGAAACTGCAGTGACCCAGAACAGAGGTTCTAACAATTTGGTGACCCCGACGTGATGTCTCTGATCAGGTAAGATGAAGTATAGTTTGTCTACCTGATTAGTTACATTATTGTTCGTGTTGTGAGTAGATACGATGAAGTATAGTTTGTCTATCTAGATATTGCGCAGACCAGGTAAGATGAAGTATAGTTTGTCTATCTGAAGGCTGCCGCAAATACATTGCGAGGACCAGGTAAGGCGAAGAATAGTTTGCCTATCTGAAGGCCGCCGCAATATTCTCAGCAAAACTGAGAGAGCGCGCTCAAATAAATTAAAAGCAAAAGTGTGGGTCACGAGTTTCGGTCTGTCCCGTGGTGAGGTGAATATCTGTATATATTATCTGTATATCTATCAATCTGTATATATTATCTGTAATATCTGTCATGGGAGCCACCTATCCTAAACTGAATCCTGGCGAAACACCAAGTGATTGGATGAATAGATGTAGTTGGGTTTTTACACAAATTTATGGGTGAATAATTTAGCAGGGTGGACTGAAGCCAATGGTATGTATCCTACATATCCGCGACCCAAATCATATGGCACAAGCTTTTCGATTGACATATAAAGGCGAAGGTGACCCTGAATGGGACCAAAAATATACGAAAGACGGGTATGATGTTTGGCTAAAAATGCAAACTGTATGGAATGATAAACAGGGTATTTCACTGCCAAAATCTGTCAGGAATGTTGTACCGAAAAAGCCGACAGAAAAAAAAAAAAAAAAAAAAAACCGAGAAACAATTATTAGCTGAGGCTTAGTCAAAGTTACAGAAAACCAAATTAGAGAAAGCAACTAAACTCTATCCAGAAGTACCGTCTACTTCCTCATTCCCGCCGTGCGCGACGCCACCCTATCTGGCGCCCGCGCCTAATGTGCCCGCGCATAGCTCAACAGCACACAGCGCGCCCCCACCAGCGCCCGTCGAGAAAATAAATGAAGCTTATTTATGGAAAGAAAAACGACAGGGCCACATAGAGATAACTTCTCCGTTCGTCTCGACTTTGAAAGACATTTTGAACATGTTACCAGAAGTGGGCAAACCATTACACTTTGTGGAAATGTTGATAAAATTGTCGTGTAACAGCCATTTCACTGGCGCAGATTATAAATTCATAATGTCAAAATGGTTAATAAGTCTGTTGAGACGCGTCTGCTCGAGGTTGTTCCCTGCCTAAAACCAGAAAATGATCGACCTAAGTGTGTGTGTCCAACACACTGCCTGGCAAAGAAAACCTTGAAGATAGATAAAGCCTCTATGTGTGTGTGTGTGTGTGTCAGTCTCTATCTGCACTCAGTCTCTGTCTGCACTCCATCGAGAGTGTTGAAGCTGACTTCTGCTGATGAAACTGCAAACTATTTTCTTCAGTAAACAACAGAATCTTGTTGAAACACTTATTGAGGCCTCTTTTCTACCTCGCTCTTTAGCTATAGTAAAAACAAAGGGTCACTCGAATTTATACACAGATGAGGCTAAGTGTAACTCACTGGCTGACCTACATGCAAAAAGTGCACTCAAGAGGGGCCTCCAAGCCCCCATGTTAATGTAGCTCTAGTGTCAACCTCAAAAATGAAGTCGTCACTAATTCCAGATGTTGACCTCGTCGCGATTCAGAAAGCAGCAAGTGAAACTGACCGTCAATTTTGGTCAGTTTTTTCTGCGTCTCAGGGACCTGATGACCTCTGGCGTGACAAGGAGGGTCGACTGTGTTTACCTACGTCTGTTTTACCGTTTCTCGTCCGCGAATTTCATGGTATCACTCATCGCGGCCGAAGAGGGGTACTAGATACAATGCGAGGTCTATTTTGCGTCGACCAATTACCTCAAACGGTTAATGACATTCTTGACAGATGTTTAATTTGCGCTAAAAATAATATAAGCAAACCTCCAGCAAAACATCAACACCTGCCGAGGCCTAACCAACCGTTTACTGAATGGCAGGTTGATTTTACACACATGCCCAAGAGGGGACCTTTTAAATACCGCTTGGTGCTTGTGGACAAATTTTCTAAGTGGGTAGAGGCTTTTCCATGTGCGAAGGAAAATGCAAACGTTGTAGTGCAGTTTTTAACCAAAGAAAGCATACCTAGATATGGTATCCCGGTATCAATAGATTCCGATAAGGGCACACCTTTCACATCAAAAGTATCTTAACAAAAGATAAGAAAAGCAATGATCAGTATGAATACATCCGATTGGACAAGGGTACTTCCAATTGTCTTAGCAGACCTAAGAATGATGCCTCAGCCAAATTTAGATAATCTATCACCATATGAGGTGGTGATGGGACGACCTTTCCCCATCCCTTGGCGCCACGGAATGGTAGGGATAGGTGTGGTGTTAACTGATCATATGTCTGAGTACTCTGTAGGCCTAATAGAAAAATTAACTGAGTTCTGGGAAAGGGTTAACATGAAACACCCTGAGATCCCTAAAGCTAACTCACACCCCTTTGAAGTGGGCAATCAAGTATTGATAAAGAAACTAAAAACCGGGGGCCTTAATGACTCTCTGTATGATGGGCCTACAGAGATACTAGCGGTGACCAGAACTGCTGTTTTAACTGATCTTTTTCCACAGTGGATTCATGCAACCAGAGTGAAACCCTTGAAATGAAAAACAATGTATTACATGTACTAACTGTTTTTGTTTTCCAGAGCAATAATGTGTATTGTCCTAGCTGGACTCATGGTACCCAACGCTTCAAAGGAGGAGGTCAAAAGAAACCTCTTCTGGCAGTATGCCAACTGGACAGCGCGTCAACTGACCAGTGAATCATGTGTGGTGTGTTAAGAATTATTCCGCACCGCAATAACTGTATCCTTGAAACCATTTGTCTATAACTGTGAACCCCCCCCCCCCCCCAATTTCACTGTGTTTTGTACATATTATACAGGGAAAATGTATGTATATTCTCCTAGGTGTGTAAAGAGGGTAACAACACCCTATACTGCTGAAACTGATGAAACGGTACCAAAATTACTGTTGTATGAATGAAACGTGCAAGAAAGAAGGTAATGCATCAAGTAAAAATGAAACTGAAACTGTTGATGTAAAAGTTAGCCTGGTGTTACCTGAAGGTTTTATGTTTTCTTATTGTTTTAATGGGACATCAGGTGAAAGCGTGACAGGTATAAGTGCTACAAATTGCAAACAAATAATAAACCAAGGGCAGGGTATAGAAAGGTGGCTGCAAAGCTACTGTCCAAGGTTCGAGAGGGGCTCATGTGAGAAGAACACCGCAGCATGTGCTAAGGGAAATAATAGAACTGTTTGTTACACCTCCACGAACACTGCCTGTGTATCACTACTAATGTACTGTGAGTCCCCCTGGCCAGCGAAAGGTGCAGTGCTGGCTGATGACTGGTACTGGTACTGTGGTGAGGACACTGTAAACAACACTTACAGGATGAGCTGGACAGGCCTCTGTGCACCAGTGCAGCTGCAACATCGTGTGACTGTTATGCATACACAACGTGATTTGTTTTTCAGGAGCAAACGATCAGTGGACAACGAGGACGTCCCTGATGAACATCAGATGAGGTCACACTGGACTCGGTTCTGGAAGTCTATGGTACCTCAGTTCGGCGTCTCTGACCTACTGAGACAACAGAACATCATGCATTATCGACTGGCATCATTTGTTAACAGCACCACAGCACTGGCAGGGGTACAAAGTGAACTGAAAGCACTGAGACAGGTGGTCATGCAGAACAGGTTGGCACTGGACATGCTTCTTGCCCAGGAGGGCGGGGTCTGTTCTATTGTAGGGGATAAATGCTGCAAATACATACCTGCAAATGATGAGCCCGAGGGATCAATTGGCACTGCTCTAGCTACTATGAAGCAGATCTCATCACAGATATATGAGGATGAGCTAAAGTCTAGAACTAATAATTGGAATTGGGGTATTCTCTCTAGCCTATTTGGCACGTTTGCACCTTATGTCTCAATGATAATACCGGTATTACTTATTTTGTTTTTATTGTGTATTTTTGGTCCATGCATTTTGAAATGTTTCACACAACGTATGTATACTATGGTGTCTGCTATCTCTGCAGGATATCGCCCACTGCCACAGAAGGATACTGGAGAATCCAGACTCTAGAGAGAGTCTGGAAGAGGGGATTATAAGAATTAATGTGTTTTGCAGTGCGGTTTTCTTAAGTTAATATCTTGTAGTTTCTTGTCTTTCGCAGTTTGCTTCAGTTAAGAGTGTGATGATACAGTTCTGTCTGGGAATGTTTTGTCTGTCTGTTTCAGGGTTATCTGTCGGCAGGAAACCAGTTGAGTGTGGCTGCACTATCTTCCTCTCTTCCTTATAGTTGCCCTGGATCATCTGTAATTTTCCTTCCCATATGTAGAAGTATTTGCTTAAATGATATGTGAACCCCCGCCTACATGAAGGCTTGTAAGGGTGCTGTATAAAAGATGGGACTGCCCCATCTTCTGTGGTAGATAACAATAAACCAACTTGTATTAGACTTTGGTGTGTTGTTGTCTATCCCAAGCGCTTGTTGCTGATCCACTCGACAGACCTGAGAAACTGCAGTGACCCAGAACAGAGGTTCTAACAATATACAAACCAAACAAGAACAAATAAATGAAAAAAAAAAAACATCAAATATTAAAAATTGAAGAAAAACACACAAACTAATGGGTAATAATTCAGGTAACTATTTACATTTTACTCTTTTGAGTGAATTTCTAGAACCCGGCGGTTTACGTGCTTTATAGTCAGCCTCATCGGCAGCCTGGGTATCAGGTCATCCACAGTACCTGAGAATAAGTACTGTGGAATGACGTGAACCACCGAGTCGCTGGTCAGGATGTGGCAAGTCTCGTTTACCTCGGAGACACCAATAATTTGGGCCTCCGTTTCTTGGACCTGCCCCTCAGGCATCTGCAGGTTTTACAAAAAAAAAAGCAAATAAATTAGTGTTGGAAAGTGTGAAGTGTCATGCTGCATCCCAATTCACCTGCTTATGCTATGCCGTAAAAGTATATACTCCTCTAGTAAAGATGCTTTACAATGTATAGCAGAAGAATAGGCAAGGTTTGGGACATACTACTTTTTCATAATTGCCACTTTAGTGAACCACTTTGCCACTGTGTTACATGCACACTGTTACTGTTTAAACTGCCCAGTCAATCATCTTGTCACAGTTAAAATTCTTCACATTCAGTGTTGGACTGTTAGAGTACATGGATAGAATGCAAATTGGGATGCAGCATCAGCGTATCAGTAATAATCCAGTGTGATTAATACAGTCAGGAGTCTGACAACAGCTAGTGCTCTACACTGAGATTTAGTCTGGATTTAGTCTGTTTCAGTTTGTTCTGTTTCTTTGTCATTCCAGACAAACTGGATGAGATCAGATCTCTGTGTGGAGCACTGGCTGTTGTTACTGGATGATTAAAATTAATGGCTAAATGAATGTTTGGAAATGTAAACTTCCTACTGACATGTTACAGCAAAAGAAAGAAATAACTGACTTTAAACCATTTTCTAGATATTGAAAATACTAGTGTTCTAATCATTTTGGCCACCACTTTATTAGATTAATGCGATGGTTCTGTGAACGCTAGACTCTCGCGAGACGGTGCGTGACCTAACATGGCGGCGGCGCGCTGCTAGAAGCAGACAAACTTTTTTTGCACACTTTTTTTTTTTTTCTTCTTCTCTCTTACATCACTTCCCACAAATACAATAAACTGGATTATAATTCGGACCTGGATCACCTAGAAGACTACATCGACGAATACTACAATAGACTCTGCACCATGGGACGCTCACAAAAAGCCAAAAAACCACGCATGGCGGACTCACCAGCTTCATCCAATTCATCTCCTTCACCTACATTGTCTCATCCCCCGTGCTGTCCCGAGGTAAGCGACATACTTACATCCATAGACAATAAACTATCCGGACTGGACGCAAGAGTAGCCTTAATAGAAGTACTGCACAAAGAATTTCAACAACTCCGCCACAGCCTGGAATACAGCCAACAACAGATCAACACGCTCACACAAGAAAACAGTTCGCTGCACAACTCCGTTACAACCCTCACAACGCAATTATCTAATGTTACGACCCAGCTCGCTTCCATCACCTCTGAAAACAAAACGATGAAAGAAACAATTTTGGACTTACAAGCACGCAGCATGAGGGACAACCTGATTTTCACCGGCATCTCCGAATCACCCACTGACGAACCCGAGAAGGCAGTCAAGGACTTTATGGTTAAACAGCTCAAACTTCCATCGGAAACTGTTAACAACATCACTTTTCACCGTGTTCACCGCCTAGGTCAAAAACTCAATAACGCCACCAGACCACTCCCAATTATTGCCAAATTCGAACATTTCAAACAAAAAGAACTGGTTCAACAACAGGGCAGACAGTTAAAGGACACCCATTACGGACTTAACGACCAGTTTCCACAAGAAATCATCCACAGACATAAACAGCTAATCCCCATCCGCAAACAAATGATAAAAGAAGGAAAAAGAGCAATACTTACCGTGGACAAATTGTACATTGATGGACAGTTATTCAAAGACAAGGCAATTACCCCCTGGCTCTATTAACACCCTTTTCCTCAACAATATCATCCCAGCCATAATATGTTTTCATTAACCTGCATTCATTAACCACCATTGTTTTTTTTGTTTTTTTTACATATAATATATAATTTTTTCCCCTCTGCTTTCTTTTTTTTTCTCTTTTCTTTTCTCATTACATTTATAATATAATGCACCCATGTCTCAATGCACCACACAAGTATGCACATGATTTTTCAAACTCTGTGTTTTTTGGTTTGTTTGTTTTATCACTTGTTTTGTTGTAAATGCTTAGGTCTGTCTAGTGTTATTATGTCTTATTGTTATGTATTTGATGTTTTCCAAACACAGACATGTCAGTATAGAAATATTAACTTAACATGCAACTCAAATTTATAACCTGGAACATCCGTGGCATTAGCTCTCAGACAAAAAAAATTAAAATTCTCAACTATTTGGAAAATTTACAGGCAGATATATGTTTACTACAAGAAACACACCTTTCAGACTCAAAACAAAACACCCTAAGATCAACACAATTCATTCACTCATTTTCAGCAACTTATAATTCAAAACAAAGAGGAGTATGTATTCTGATAAGCAAAATAATTCAATTTGTTCATAACACAACTGTTTCAGACCCAGAAGGACGTTTTATTATCATAAACATATCAATAAACAATAACCCGGTAACAATTGCCAATGTGTATGGCCCAAACTCAGATGACTCTACCTTTTTCCACTCTTTAGTTTCCTCAATTTCAAATTTCTCTAACTGTCCGGTAATTATAGGAGGCGATTTTAACACTGTAATTGAACCATCACTCGACAGATCCACAAATAATAAAAGAATCTGGCAATCAACTGGCACAATAATACAGTCCATGAAAGATTTTGGACTTGGTGATGGTTGGAGACTACAACACCCAACTGACAGAGAATACACATTTTACCCGCCGGTTCATCATAGTTACTCACGCATAGATTTTTTCCTAACTAGTAATTCAATCATACCAAATATCATACAAAATCCACCCCATCAGCATCAGTGACCATGCACCGGTAACACTCATATGGAACCCAACTAATTCACATAAACAAATCAGTAGATGGCGCTTTAACATATCTCTCCTCAAAGACCCAGAGTTTGACAGCTATCTTAAAAGAGAGTGGACATCCTTCCTAGAAATAAACGACTCTCCAAAGTTACCAGCTTCATTAATTTGGGAAACGGGCAAAGCAGTACTAAGAGGTAAAATCATATCATTCTCTGTGCATAAAACGAAAGTAGAAAAACAAGAAGAAATCAGATTAGAAAAGAAAATAAAAGAACTGGAAATTTTACATGCAAAAAACCCAACTGAAGAAATATATAATGAACTAAGAAAACAAAAATTCCAGCTAAATGAAATCATTAATAAAAGAACTCAATTTCTAATTCATAGACTCCGTCAAGAAACCTTCCATCATAGCAACAAATCCAGTAAATATTTGGCCAATCAAATCAAAAGAAATAGAGAAAAAACAACAATTGCAACTATTAAAGACTCAGCAGGGAAGCCTACCAACTCTCCACAAGAAATAAATAAAATATTTCGAAACTTCTATGCTAAACTTTATTCATCTGATAATAACACAAGACAAGAGGATATTAATTCATTTCTTAATAATATTGAACTCCCCAAACTTAACACAGAACAAATCAGTGCACTGGACAAACCAATCATAGAAAAAGAACTTCATATCGCCCTAAATCAAATGCCGAACAATAAAGCACCAGGACCCGACGGCTTCCCAGCTGAGTTTTATAAACACTTCTGGTCCATTTTATCCCCATTATTCATCAGAGCAATAACCGAAATTAAAGAAAACGCAAGATTACCAGTACACATGAACACAGCAACTATTTCACTCATCCCCAAACCTAATAAAGATCCAACCCTTCCGTCAAATTACCGTCCTATATCACTTATCAACGTAGATATCAAAATACTCAGCAAAGCTCTGGCACATAGAATTGAAAAAATTATCCCATTTATAATCCACCCAGATCAGACAGGTTTCATCAAAGGTAGGCATGCATCCAATAACACACGCAGACTATATGATTTAATCCATTATTCATCACTACAGCAGAAAGACACCATCATAGTCACTTTAGATGCAGAAAAAGCTTTCGACAGAGTCAACTGGAACTTTCTTTTCACCACACTACAAAAATTTGGCTTTGGGGAGTCGTTTATTAACTGGATTAAGATTTTATACACAACACCTTCAGCCACAGTCAACACCAATGGACTAACATCACAAAGCTTCACACTGCACAGGGGGACTAGGCAGGGATGTCCACTCTCTCCATCTTTATTTACCATCTTCATTGAACCCTTAGCAGCAGCCATCCGCCAGAATCCACTCATCAAAGGAATTCACACACCCCAAACCCAACATAAAATTAGTTTATATGCCGATGATATCTTACTCTTTTTACAAAATCCTCAGTCATCTCTACAAGAAATAATTAAAACCATTGATTCATACTCTAAAATTTCTGATTATGCGATAAACTGGAATAAATCTTTAATCCTTCCACTACATCAATCTAAATGGGATGTGGCAGCCCAGGTATCACCCATTCCTCTATGCACAGGTCACATCACTTACTTAGGCGTTAGGGTTTCCTCCAGGCTGTCAGAGCTGACTGGACTCAATTTCACTCCTTTATTAAAAACAGTAGAAGATGACCTCAATCGCTGGCACAATTTACCTCTCTCCATCCAGGGAAGAATAGCAATAATCAAAATGACAGTACTCCCTAAAATAAACTATCTATTTTCAATGATCCCAACTCAGCCTACTCTCAATTGGTTCAAATCTCTAGACTCCATCATCAACCGATTCTACTGGAAAAATAAACCACCAAGGATAAAATTAAGCACTTTACAAAAACCCAAATCTTTAGGAGGCTTAGAAGCACCACATTTTTACCATTACTCACTAGCAAACCAACTCCAATACATATATAAATGGACTCACCCCACTCAGGCAGACACCATTTGGCTAGATATAGAACAATCACTTTGCAAAAACATACACATATCAGACATTCCCTTTCTTAGTCAATCCATTAAACATCACTCATGCTTCAAAGCCTTGACAATAGCTTCAGCTCTGACGGCCTGGTGGAAATATTATCAAATCACAAACTCCAATCTGGCTCCATCTAACTTCACCCCACTCTGGAATAACCCTGACTTCACAAGTAACAAAAAAATACTAAATTTTCATAAATGGGCAGATAAGGGTATCACACATATTAATCACATTTTTCAGTCAAACAAACTGGTTCCATTTTCCTACCTAGTCCAGAAGTACGGTATTGGGAGCAATCAATTCTTGACTTATTTGCAACTCAAATCAGCTGTCTTATCTAAAATCAATAACAGAACCATCAATCTTCACCTTCCTTCCGCAGTAGCAGATTTAGTTAATATATCGTCCCCCAAGAAATTACTTTCTAAATTATACAAAATGATAACCAATTCAAATAAAACCTTAAGTTTACCAATAACCAAATGGGAAAAAGACCTTTCTATTGCTCCTGATACCGACTTCTGGACTCAAATTTGTAATAATATTTATTCCATGACTAAAAACGCCAACCTTCAGCTCATACAGTATAAGACCCTTCATAGAACACACTACACTGGGGAAAGGCTGTTTAAAATGGGATTCACATCAGAAACTTGCGTGCACTGCTCACAAAATAGTCCGGACACATATATCCACGCCACATGGCACTGCCCACCCATTAAACAATTCTGGGAAGATGTCACTGAATCCCTATCCCACCTCCTGGGCTGTCACATCCCATTATCCCCTTCACTCTGTCTACTGGGCGATCTATCAACACTTAATCAGGAAATAACAAACAAAAGGATACTCCTCATAGCTCTAGCCATTGCCAAGAAAACTATCTTCTTGAACTGGAAATCCCGAAACACCATTCACATAACACACTGGAAAAATTTGCTTACAGAATACATCTCCCTAGAATATTTTTCATCTCCATATACATCAGAATCACAACATCCAACATCAGACCTCAGTCAACTCTTATAAATCTGACACACTTATCTTTATGTATTCACAAAATATTATTCATATTTATATAAGGTATTAGTAACATGAGTGTTTTCATTATTATTATTAGTAGTATTATTATCATTATTATTAATATTATTATTGTTGTTGTTGTTGTTTTCATTTATTGTATCACTATATCAGAGAAACATTGAAAAGTAATAAATTGATGGGGTGATGTTTTGTATGGACGGTAACAGTTTACTGAAGATTACATCATTGAATATACATAATTAAAAAATTATAAATATAAATAAATTAAAACTGCACCCAACAAATACCACTCATGTTTTTTAATGCACCACATATTGATTTTAATGCACCGCACTCTTCTTTTAATGCACCACTTGAGTTCAAACTTACATACATCATATGATGTCTACAATGTTGCCTTGAAAGGAGAGGAGGAAGAAAAAAAAAAAAAAAAAAAAAAAAACATGCATACTGACACAGAAGCTAGGATAGGTGTGGTATGTGTTGGGTATGGTTCATTAGTAAATTTCCCTGCATAAATATATTTAGATAACTACGATTGTGATTATATCATTATTATTATCATCATTATTATTATTATTATTATTATTATTATTATTAATAGTGATAGTACTGTTGCCTTCATCACAAAACATCGTCACAAAATATCATTGTTACAACTCAAACTTTACTATTGTTATTAATACTACTATTATTATTATTATTATTTATTTATTTTTATTATTATTATTATTATTATTATTTTATTATTATTATAATTATTGATATTACTGTTACCATCATCACAACATCATACTGTTATCACCATCCTTGGGATTATTGTTGTTATTATTATTATTATGATTACTGTTATTATTGATATTACTGTTACTGTCATCACAACATATTAACCGTATCATCACTACCTTTGGTGTTATTGTTGTTACTCCGATTTATGGCCATTTCTATTATTTTTGAACATGCTAATACTACCTATACTGCTACTACTACTTATACATTACTATTATTCAGATTGTCTTGTTCTCATTTTTCATTTATTATCATTGTTGTTTTTTTTGTTGTTAGTATAGTTTTTTTTGTTTGTTTTTGTTTTGTTGGTATTGTTTCTGTTGTTGTTGTTTTTTTCTGCATTTACCATGTATGTTTTTGCACTCCAAATAAAAAAAAACAAAAACAAAAAAAAACAAAACAAAGAATAAAAAAAAAAAAAAAAAAAAAAGATTCATGTTTATTGACCTGTAGTATTAGAAGAAATATTGGAACATCAGATTAGTTTATAGTATATTGCATATGTTAAAAAAAACTGTGCTGTAGATGTATTTGTGCATTGTTTTTTGGCTGATGTGTTTGTGCCTTATGTACCTTCACAGTGGTGTGTGTAGAGGAGTGAAATTTTCCTCGACCATATTTAACCCTGTAAAGCCCACTGTTGCAGAATTACAACATCACTTTTAACAATTAAAAAAAAAGGTCAGCAAATGTTTTTTTTTTCTCAAAACCACATTTACATATTTAATGGGTCCTATTGTTTGTCCTCACAATGCTATTGGATAGAAAAAGTGTTTATAGGTCTGGTCATCTTGTTGTGAACTTACTCTACCTGCAAACTTCGCATTGAGCTGATCTCCTGTTTTTTGCATGACTGGATTTGTCAAGATTTAAGTAAGTAAAATTCCTTAAATATTTTTTGTGTGTTTATTACAATGTCTAGAACATATACATATTTAGTTATTCTGTAAAACATTAATCAAATTTGATTTAGAGCTTATTATGTCTATGTTGTAAATCTACAACGTTGGGTCAGAGTGGTAGCCTGTTACATTGTTTAGGGACAGGTGTGAATGGTCTTGAATGTGAACCTGTTAGTGCCCTGGGGGGATGCATGTGTCCCTTTTAGTATGATAAGTAGAGAGCATAATAGGCCAATCAGACAGTATTGTTTGAATGTAGTGGAATTTTGATTAGAATTTGCATTGAAATGGTAATACTTTGATGGATAAAACTTAGATCTCTACCCTTGATACATGGTCTACTACCCTGTATATTCTTTGTTTATCTGCTACAATATAAGACCTATATGTGTTATTCACATATTGAATTACATTTTTTCCAAACGTTTTCAGTTTCAGAATGCCACCAGTGCAGAAAGGTCATCTATTCAGTGTGCAGGATGTGATTGCTGCAGTCCAAAATGGAGAGAGCGATTTTGAAATGGACTCGGATGACACTGATGCAAGTGACTCAGAGAATGAAGATGTAGGTGAAATGGACAAAGAAAACCACCAACCCATTGACTGCCCAGCCAATGATGATGTGGACATCAAGCCCCAACCAAAAAAACACACCGTGCCCCATGACAGGTTTCGCTGGTTGAAAAAGGAGTTTATCAGTCCCAATACTAATTTTTCTGGTTCAGAAATAACCAATTATGCCACCTCCCTCCTCACCCCACTGGAGTACTTCCAAAAGTTTGTGACAGAAGATATGATTGATACTCTGACAAGAAACACAAATGAGTACAGCTTGCAAAAAAATGGAACATCTGTAAACACCAATAATAAGGAAATTGAGAAGATGCTTGGCATGTACCTGAAGATGGGCCTAATGCAAATGTCTGGAGTCCGTATGTATTGGGAGACTGATACACGGTACACCCCTGTTTCTGATGTGATGTCCCGGAACAGATTCCAATCTCTGTTGACTTCATTACACTTTATAAACAATTTAACTGTGTCAGAGATGGAAAATAAGGACAAACTCTGGAAACTCAGACCATGGCTAAATTCATTTAGGGAGAGATGCCTGCAGGTGATACCTGAAGAACACAACTCTGTGGATGAAATGATGATTCCTTTCAAGGGGAGATTCAGTAACATTAAACAATATATGCGTGGCAAGCCACACCCATGGGGGTTCAAACTGTGGGTGAGAACTGGAATCTCTGGCATGCTCTGTGATTTTGATGTGTACCAAGGGAGTGTAGATGGAATACGACAAGCGAAATCTGATCTTGGACTGTCAGGTGATGTTGTGATGAAGCTCGCCTCCACACTTCCAGAGGGTCAAAACTACAAGATCTACGCAGACAACTACTTCACCTGTGTCCCACTGGTAGTCAAGCTCCTTGAGCGTGGAATCCATTATGTGGGAACAGCGAGACAGGTGCGTCTACCCAACTGCAACCTTGAAGATGAGAAGAGCTTGAAGAAAAAGGGGAGAGGAAGCTTTGATGTCCGAGTTGAGGGGAACCACAACATCTGCGCTGTCAAATGGTATGACAACAGAGCGGTCACACTTGTGTCATCTTTTGCAGGACCTGAACCTGTGCAGAAAATTCAACGATGGGACAAAGCCACTAAAACCATCATTGATGTTGAGAGGCCTTACATTGTTGGTACCTACAACAAACACATGGGGGGTGTGGATTTGTTGGACTCATTTGCTGCCAAGTACAAGTTCCCCATGAAATCTCACCGCTGGTACATTTACATCTTCTGGCACACCATCATCCTTGCTGTAATTAACGCCTGGCTCCTTTACAAGCGGGACTGTAAAGCTCTGAAGATGACTAAGAAAGAGATACTGAACAGGAGACAGTTTCAGGCACAACTTGCATCCTCTCTCATCCTGGTGAACACACACAACATATCACCCAAGAGAGGGCGACCATCTTCAGGGAAGACGGTGACATCAGGGAGCCCTTTGGATCCTCAGAAGAGACCATCCTCATCAGATGTGAGTCCCCCAGCCAAGAGGTCATCGGACCACCCCCCACTGGATGTACGCAAAGACATGATTGCACATTTCCCAGTAAAGACAAAGAGAGGACGCTGCAGACACTGCAATAATGGATACACAAACACACTGTGTAGCAAGTGCAATGTTCGCCTGTGCTTCTCAGATGAAAAGAACTGTCTTAGGGACTATCACTGCAAGTAAACACAGACTTCATTCATACCACACTGAATGTGACCAAATAATTTTTTCCAAATATTTTTATTAATAAATGCTTATTCATAAAAAATATGATTGTTGTGTGATTATTACTTATGATATATACTGCTTGGAGCTAAAAAAAAAAAGTGAACAACCCTGCAAATTAATGCTTAAATGTTCTGTATACCTGTTTAGGCAAAGTGAGTACCAATACAGAAATTCTGCTCACAACTAGGCCCAACGTTGCAATATTACAACATTTCCCTAAAAACTTACTAAAAAGTAAAAAATGTAAAAAATCTTTAATTCCTACATCAGAGGCCTCCTAAAACAATATCTGAGAGGTCAAAACAATTTTTGCTCATTTTTTTTCTATATTTGGGTCTTACAGGGTTAAGGATGCAGGGGCGAAGGTGTGTGATGAGCACCTCGTCACCAACATAAAGGGTCGTCAGTGCCACATCCCTCCACAGAGAAACGTCGAACCCCTTTTGCCCACACACCAGGTGAAGGTCCAGGATGGGAACGTTTGTTCGTGTCATCCTCACCCCACGCATCTGGAAAAGGAAAATTCAAGTGTAGCATTTCTCAGTTATGAATAGGAAAGAAAAAAAATGAAAGGAATAATAGAAAAAAAATAATTAAATTAGTGTTTCAAATACAACAGAGGCATTAAAGGTTTCCATAATCTGTCAGGGTTGTGAAATTAACATACAAAATCACTTGGTAGTGATTAACATTTCGAATAGAATATCTGAATGACATTCATACACATCAATAGAACTATAGTATATAGTTTAATTATAGGAGTAGTTAATAAAATAAATTTTTTTTTAACTGTGTTTGTAGGTAACTGTAGTGTTAATGTTCAAACTGTATATTAACA
>NC_133370.1:36752821-36789198 GCF_049309525.1 Garra rufa
TGGTCTATAGCAAGATAGCATGTTTCACTCTCTATCCCTCTCTCCCTCTCTCCCTTTCACCCCTCCCCCCTTTAGTCACTCTAACTGTCATTCTGCAGTGACTGAACACAGTCAGTCAGGCAGAGTGAGGTTTCTGAGTTCTTTTTTTAATTTTCTTTAATTCATATAGGCTTGTATACATTTTTTTATTTACAGCACTTGCTCAGAATGATTAGATCTCTGTGTGAAAAAAGTTTTAAAGAGTTTGGATGCTGCACTTTAAAGATATAAAAATATTTTTTACTATATCTTTAAAAAATCACCATGTCCACACCGTTCAAGATATCCCAAATCCGCTCGCAATTTAACATCTTCAGAATCTTCTCTTCATGTTAAAAAAGTTTGGTGTGAACAGCTGGTTGTTCTTAGGAGTAGTGTGAATTTGTTTACTACCTGATTTTTCAAAAAATCCACCTTCAAATCAAAATAGCCTGCTTTCTGTTGGTCTTAGCTAATGAGTTTGATTTAGAAAGTTGTCCAGATTGATGAGAACAATATAAGTACAGAGTTTGGTGACTGTAGGAAAAACTAACCCCCCAACTTTTGTCAAAAGATGGCGCTATAGAGTGCCTGCTCCACGCCCATTTATGACCTTTTGCCAGTGTCTAACTATCATTAATATTGACGTGTGTGTTGAGTTTCATGAAATTCATGTTATCTGCCTCGAAAAGACAGGAATCTAATTTTAAAGTTTGATGCGTTGCCATGGCAACAGCATTTGATTTATCATCGACCCCTTTACATATTCTTTATCGGCCGTGTTTTGACATGATTTTGATGAAGTTTAAAGAAAATCGAGTAAAATTAAGAGGCTGATTTCAAAGCATTTTGAAAATGACACGTTTCCTGCTGCCAGTTGGTGGCGCTATAACTTTGACTCATAATAGTCACATTTATGGAATCGGCATCATACAACGAACAAACTGGTGAAGTTTAATCAGAATCAGGCAATGTGTGCAACAGTTATTAGACACTTCCTGTTTCTCATTTCTCGCCAAAACTTTGTCGCCTTGCCACGGCCAAACCGTTCGAGATATCAAAAATCTCCTTGCAATTTAGCGTCCGCAATGTCTTGAGATCATGCTGGCCGAGTTTGGTGACAATCCCATGGAATTCCTGGGAGGAGTATGTTAAATTCCAGAGCATGAGCTTTTTAAACAGCCCTAAATATCTCACTTCCTGTTGCGTGGAGCCTATGACATAGAGTACAAAAGTTGTTTGTTTCAGTGAGATCTATATGTGTACCGAGTTTCATATCAGTACGTGCAAGTATGTGTGCGCAGTACATCAAGTTTTCAAACTGTGTTCCAGGGGGCGCTGTAGAGGCCCTGAACCACGCCCGTGTCCCAGCCTCTGTGGCGTCCTGATGGCCGCAGATTCCGACGTGTGTGCAAATTTTCAAGAGTTTTTGAGTATGTTAAGGCCCCCAAAAGTGCCCGGAAGGTGTAAAAAAAAAAAAAAAAATTAAAGCTGCAAGCAGCGATGAACGGGCCCTCGCACCTTGGCTCACCACCGACCGGTGGCTTTAGGAAAACAGCAAACGGTGGGCAGTATGCTTTTAATACAGTAAATATACGAGAAATATGTCATAAGTCATTTAAATGTGCCAAACTTCCCGCTGGCAGCTGGTGGCGCTATGCCTATAACTGATTATTGGCATGTTGATGTGTTCAGGCCAGCACTATTATCAAACATATGAAGTTTGGTGCAGATTGACCTTGGTATGTTTGAGTTAGTGAAAGATATGATATATCCTGGTGTCAACAGGTGGCGCTATGATAATATCTGAATATTGGCCTTTAGGTGTCTTCAGGCCAGGACTCTTACCAAACCTCTGAAGTTTGAGGCAGATCAGACATTTTATGGCTGAGTTATAACACCTATGTCCATGGCAAAACAACAAACTTTGTCAGGCCGCCACGGACACACCCTTTAATGAAAACTCAAGATCTTCACAATTTAACATCTCTAAGGCCTCTAGATCAGACTGATCAAATATAATGTTGATTTCATTAAATCTCTAGAAGGAGTTTGCTATAAACCTAACCACCTGCAAGGACTTCAGATAATGCCAACTGTGAACCAATATGCTACATTTTCCCTATATTCTGATGATGATGATAAGAACATGTAATTCATGATGATAACAAAATGTTATTATTGCTTGCATTACATCCACCACTTCTGCTTAAATGTCATCGTTACCTATCTGTACAATTTGTATGTGGATATTGCTTTGCTGGTGACTCCTGTTATAAGACATCACTCTTAAGCGCTACATAACTAAGAATCAATAAGGAAAACGGTGCCCAGTTGGCACATGCATTCACAGTAACCCTCAGCCAGTTTGGATTTTAAGTTTACTGAATTGTCTGTTACACTTTAAAATCAACACACAGACGCATACACACAATATATAAAATGTTGCCAACCAGTTTCATTTGTTAACATTAACTATATAAGTTAACATGAACATTAATTAAATAGCATTTATTAATGTTAATTAATATTAAGCTAAAAAAAGTATTCATATATTGTTTAAAGGTAAATTAGTATCTTTTAACATTAGTTTATGTACTGTGAATTAACATGAACATGAACACAGTTCATGTGGGTGTACAGCAATACACAATAAAGTGCTCTATAAACGCTTCATTCTTTGAAAATATCTTTAAAAAATCAAGTTGAGTATTGTAATGGGGCGATATAAATATAACTGATCTTAAAATGGTAAAATTTTCAGAATATTTTGAACAGATAACAGCAAAGTTTGTTTTGTTGACAAAGTTTTTCTTGAAACTGTTAATTAAAATTGTTATATTCAATAAATAACACTATGAAAATAAATGTCTATCAATGAAGATAAACCGCTCATGCTAAAAAGTTGTATTTTTCTTAATCTTTTGCTATGTGACTGAATAGGACAAGTTCATGGTACAGTTCAGTAAAAAATAAATAAAAAACAACAACTGCAAAATACAAACAATGAAAGACTTAGTGATCCTTTATATTTTCTCAAAATATCAGACTCTCAAAGATCAGACATATTTATGTAGATTAAACATCATTGTGCATTTTTTCCTCAAAGATGGTAAATATATATATATATGTGCATTTCTCAAAGATGGTCTATAGCAAGATAGCATGTTTCACTCTCTATCCCTCTCTCCCTCTTTCCCTTTCACCCCTCCCCCCTTTAGTCACTCTAACTGTCATTCTGCAGTGACTGAACACAGTCAGTCAGGCAGAGTGAGGTTTCTGAGTTCTTTTTTTAATTTTCTTTAATTCATATAGGCTTGTATACATTTTTTTATTTACAGCACTTGCTCAGAATGATTAGATCTCTGTGTGAAAAAAGTTTTAAAGAGTTTGGATGCTGCACTTTAAAGATATAAAAATATTTTTTACTATATCTTTAAAAAATCACCATGTCCACACCGTTCAAGATATCCCAAATCCGCTCGCAATTTAACATCTTCAGAATCTTCTCTTCATGTTAAAAAAAGTTTGGTGTGAACAGCTGGTTGTTCTTAGGAGTAGTGTGAATTTGTTTACTACCTGATTTTTCAAAAAATCCACCTTCAAATCAAAATAGCCGGCTTTCTGTTGGTCTTAGCTAATGAGTTTGATTTAGAAAGTTGTCCAGATTGATGAGAACAATATAAGTACAGAGTTTGGTGACTGTAGGAAAAACTAACCCCCCAACTTTTGTCAAAAGATGGCGCTATAGAGTGCCTGCTCCACGCCCATTTATGACCTTTTGCCAGTGTCTAACTATCATTAATATTGACGTGTGTGTTTAGTTTCATGAAATTCATGTTATCTGCCTCGAAAAGACAGGAATCTAATTTTAAAGTTTGATGCGTTGCCATGGCAACAGCATTTGATTTATCATCGACCCCTTTACATATTCTTTATCGGCCGTGTTTTGACATGATTTTGATGAAGTTTAAAGAAAATCGAGTAAAATTAAGAGGCTGATTTCAAAGCATTTTGAAAATGACACGTTTCCTGCTGCCAGTTGGTGGCGCTATAACTTTGACTCATAATAGTCACATTTATGGAATCGGCATCATACAACGAACAAACTGGTGAAGTTTCATCAGAATCAGGCAATGTGTGCAACAGTTATTAGACACTTCCTGTTTCTCATTTCTCGCCAAAACTTTGTCGCCTTGCCACGGCCAAACCGTTCGAGATATCAAAAATCTCCTTGCAATTTAGCGTCCGCAATGTCTTGAGATCATGCTGGCCGAGTTTGGTGACAATCCCATGGAATTCCTGGGAGGAGTATGTTAAATTCCAGAGCATGCGCTTTTTAAACAGCCCTAAATATCTCACTTCCTGTTGCGTGGAGCCTATGACATAGAGTACAAAAGTTGTTTGTTTCAGTGAGATCTATATGTGTACCGAGTTTCATATCAGTACGTGCAAGTATGTGTGCGCAGTACATCAAGTTTTCAAACTGTGTTCCAGGGGGCGCTGTAGAGGCCCTGAACCACGCCCGTGTCCCAGCCTCTGTGGCGTCCTGATGGCCGCAGATTCCGACGTGTGTGCAAATTTTCAAGAGTTTTTGAGTATGTTAAGGCCCCCAAAAGTGCCCGGAAGGTGTAAAAAAAAAAAAAAAAATTAAAGCTGCAAGCAGCGATGAACGGGCCCTCGCACCTTGGCTCACCGCCGACCGGTGGCTTTAGGAAAACAGCAAACGGTGGGCAGTATGCTTTTAATACAGTAAATATACGAGAAATATGTCATAAGTCATTTAAATGTGCCAAACTTCCCGCTGGCAGCTGGTGGCGCTATGCCTATAACTGATTATTGGCGTGTTGATGTGTTCAGGCCAGCACTATTATCAAACATATGAAGTTTGGTGCAGATTGACCTTGGTATGTTTGAGTTAGTGAAAGATATGATATATCCTGGTGTCAACAGGTGGCGCTATGATAATATCTGAATATTGGCCTTTAGGTGTCTTCAGGCCAGGACTCTTACCAAACCTCTGAAGTTTGAGGCAGATCAGACATTTTATGGCTGAGTTATAACACCTATGTCCATGGCAAAACAACAAACTTTGTCAGGCCGCCACGGACACACCCTTTAATGAAAACTCAAGATCTTCACAATTTAACATCTCTAAGGCCTCTAGATCAGACTGATCAAATATAATGTTGATTTCATTAAATCTCTAGAAGGAGTTTGCTATAAACCTAACCACCTGCAAGGACTTCAGATAATGCCAACTGTGAACCAATATGCTACATTTTCCCTATATTCTGATGATGATGATAAGAACATGTAATTCATGATGATAACAAAATGTTATTATTGCTTGCATTACATCCACCACTTCTGCTTAAATGTCATCGTTACCTATCTGTACAATTTGTATGTGGATATTGCTTTGCTGGTGACTCCTGTTATAAGACATCACTCTTAAGCGCTACATAACTAAGAATCAATAAGGAAAACGGTGCCCAGTTGGCACATGCATTCACAGTAACCCTCAGCCAGTTTGGATTTTAAGTTTACTGAATTGTCTGTTACACTTTAAAATCAACACACAGACGCATACACACAATATATAAAATGTTGCCAACCAGTTTCATTTGTTAACATTAACTATATAAGTTAACATGAACATTAATTAAATAGCATTTATTAATGTTAATTAATATTAAGCTAAAAAAAAGTATTCATATATTGTTTAAAGGTAAATTAGTATCTTTTAACATTAGTTTATGTACTGTGAATTAACATGAACACGAACACAGTTCATGTGGGTGTACAGCAATACACAATAAAGTGCTCTATAAACGCTTCATTCTTTGAAAATATCTTTAAAAAATCAAGTTGAGTATTGTAATGGGGCGATATAAATATAACTGATCTTAAAATGGTAAAATTTTCAGAATATTTTGAACAGATAACAGCAAAGTTTGTTTTGTTGACAAAGTTTTTCTTGAAACTGTTAATTAAAATTGTTATATTCAATAAATAACACTATGAAAATAAATGTCTATCAATGAAGATAAACCGCTCATGCTAAAAAGTTGTATTTTTCTTAATCTTTTGCTATGTGACTGAATAGGACAAGTTCATGGTACAGTTCAGTAAAAAATAAATAAAAAACAACAACTGCAAAATACAAACAATGAAAGACTTAGTGATCCTTTATATTTTCTCAAAATATCAGACTCTCAAAGATCAGACATATTTATGTAGATTAAACATCATTGTGCATTTTTTCCTCAAAGATGGTCTTAAGCAAAACAGCATGTTTCACCCTCTCTCCCTCTCTCCCTTTCACCCCTCCCCCCTTCAGTCTCTCTTCAGACACTCAATGGTGACTGGCAGAGTGACTCAGGCAGACTCAGGCAGAGTGACACCAGGTTTCTGATTTCTTTTTTTAATTTTCTTTAATTCATAGAAGCTTGTATAAAATTTATATTTACAGCACTTGCTCAGAATGATAAGATCTCTGTGTGAAAAAAGTTTTAAATAGTTTAGATGCAATAAGGTCTTCATTTCCAGTTCATCAATTTGGTCTTTGGGGTCTATATGACCCCAACAATTGATAGAGAAATTATACAAAAAATATACATTTTTAATTATACAAATAATATATATATTTTTTTTGTTTACTTCTCATCTATTCATTAATGCTGTGTTTTGGGAGATATGAAGTACTTTTGTACCTATTTACCACACAGTTCCTCAACTACACCAAAAGCTTGCCTATGAAATTTTAATTTTTTATGAAAAATTCACTTAAATTATGATCTAAATTTAATTTAAACTGTTTTTGGATATTGATCTAGGTGTTATGTGTAGAAGTACGCCATCTCCTGGTTAGAGATAAACCTTAATTCTTTTCAGTTTAAGAAATAAATAGTTTTGACCAGCAGAGGCCAATAGAGAGCCATTCATTTTACTGCATGTAGCCAACTGTTGTATTACAACTTTTGAAATACATTTTTTGAATTTATTTATATATAAACATAAGAAAGGACATTTAAAATTATAATTTTTTTTCAAATAGTAGAATTTTTGTAGTTTTGGTGCATTTTGAAATGTCTATTTTTACATAATGCCACAGAAATTTGACAGAAAAATGGCACCTAAATGCCACCTAAAACACACCTAAAGGACAAGACTTGGAGTCAGAGTGTGTGTGTGTGTGTGTGTGCGTGTGTGTGTGAGTGTGTGTGAGTGTTTGTGAGTATGTGTGAGAGAGAGAGAGAGAAAGAGAGAGAGTGAGAGAATACATGGGTGCATATGTAAGTGTGTGTTTGTTTGTCTGTGTTTGTGTGTGTGTGCGTGTGTGTGTGTGAGTGAGCATGTCTTTTCTACATCACATTTATGCTCTAGTAGTAGGCCTTCATTTCTGTGTGTGAATTTTTTGATTTATGCCGGATTTATAGATTTTTTTTGACAAATGAAGAAAAAATATTGAGTTTTTTTCAAATTTCCCATTCATTTCAATGTGGGGTCATATTGACCCCGAAGACCAGATTAGTAAAAAAAAAAAATTACATACCTTCAGAACAATCGAATCAAGCCAGGTTTTTTTTGTGTGTGTATAGACAGATTATGTAGGAAAAGTCACAAAATATTTTTCCTCTCAGATGAAGGGAACCCTTTTTTTTAATCGAGGAAACGTCGATCGGGGTCATATAGACCCCAAGGACCGATTGAGGGTTAGAGATATAAATAAATTACGGTTATCTTTTTTACTATATCTTTAAAAAATCACCACGTCAACACCGTTCAAGATATCCCAAATCCGCTCGCAATTTAAAATCTTCAGAATCTTCTCTTCATGTTAAAAAAGTTTGGTGTGAACAGCTTGTTGTTTTTAGAAGAAGTGTGAATTTGTTTACAGCCTGATTTTTCCAAAAATCCACATTCAAATCAAAATAGCCAGCTTCCTGTTGGTCTTAGCTAATGAGTTTGATTTAGAAAGTTGTCCAGATTGATGAGTACAATATATGTACAGAGTTTGGTGACTGTAGGAAAAACTAACCCCCAACTTTTGTCAAAAGATGGCGCTATAGAGTGCCTGCTCCACACCCATTTATGACCTTTTGCCAGTGTCTAACTATCATTGATATTGATGTGTGTGTTGAGTTTCATGAAATTCTAAGCATGTTATCTGCCTCGAAAAGACAGGAATCTAATTTTAAAGTTTGACATGTTGCCATGGCAACAGCATTTGATTTATCATCGACCCCTTTACATATTCTCATCGGCCGTGTTTTGACATTATTTTGATGAAGTTTGAAGATAATCAAGTAAAATTAAGAGGCTGATTTCAAAGGATTTTGAAAATGACACGCTTCCTGCTGCCAGTTGGTGGCGCTATAACTTTGACTCATAATAGTCATATTTATGGAATCGGCATCATACAACGAACAAACTGGTGAAGTTTCATAAGAATCAGGCAATGTGTGCAACAGTAATTAGACACTTCCTGTTTCTCATTTCTCGCCAAAACTTTGTCGCCTTGCCACGGCCAAACCGTTCGAGATATCAAAAATCCCCTCGCAATTTAGCATCCCCAATGTCTGGAGATCATGCTGACCGAGTTTGGTGACAATCCTATGGAAACCCTGGGAGGAGTACGTTAAATTCCAGAGCATGCGCTTTTTAAACAGCCCTAAATATCTCACTTCCTGTTGCGTGGAGCCTATGACATAGAGTACAAAAGTTGTTTGGCTCAGTGAGATCTATATGTGTACCGAGTTTCATATCAGTACGTGCAAGTATGTGTGCGCAGTACATCAAGTTTTCAAACTGTGTTCCAGGGGGCGCTGTAGAGGCCCTGAACCACGCCCGGATCCCAGCCTCTGTGGCTTCCTGATGGCCGCAGATTCCGACGTGTGTGCAAATTTTCAAGAGTTTTTGAGTATGTTAAGGCCCCCAAAAGTGCCCGGAAGGTGTAAAAAAAAAAAAAATTAAAGCTGCAAGCAGCGTTGACCGGGCCCTCGCCGTCTGGCAGTCGCCATCCCAATAGCATCAGGAAAACGGTGCCCAGTTGGCACATGCATTCACAATAACCCTTTGGACTAACCCTAACTGTCTCTCCTCCTGTCTGACTCTTTCTCTTACCACCCATCCCACCTCCTTACACTCAGCCACTTACCACACAAACACACACATAGAGTGCAGAGCAGAGTGAGATCAGATTTGTTTTTTAATTTTCTTTCATTCGTGGAGTTTTATATAATTATTAAATGAACTGTGTTTAATCAGAATGAATAGTTATTTGTATGAAAAAAGTTTCAAAGAGTTAGGATGCTGCACTTTAAATATATAATAAATCATTGAAAATTGAAAATGGGAAATGAAATTCTAGGCACGCTATCTGCCTCAAAAACACAGGAAACAAATATTTGAATGTATTTTTTATTTTTATTTATTTGCCATGGCAACAGCATTTGATGCATCAGGGGCGCCTTTACAGACTCGGCCGTGTTTTTACATTATTCTGATGAAGTTTGAATAAAATCGAGTACAAATATATTGTCCGTTGTTCGTTCGTGTTTGTTAGTTCATTAACCAATGTTAACAAAAGAGACCCTATTTTAAATAGTTACCATGTTTTATGATCTACATCCATTTTTTTTATATTATTTTAATGATCTATAAGCATCTGTGAAATAATTATAAACAAATATATTAAAAATAAATACATATTTACTTAGTTGATGTATTTGTTTCTCATTCTAATTAAGTGAACTGAGCAGTATAGTGTCATACTTAATATTTTTTATTCTATCAGTGAGATTGTATATATGTATATAAATCATATAATTTTTCCTTAAAAGATTAAAAAAATATTTTAATGCTCTTTAAGCACCTATACAAAATAATTATGTAAAAGTACACTGACAGTACAGTCTATATCAACTGATTCTATGGATTATTTTCATTCTTATACACTGAGAATGAGCTAAATAGCATTAGAGGTCAAACGATTCCTTATCTTATGAGGACCTCTAGTGTTCATCCCTGGTATTAGAGCTTTAATCTGACAAATTTATGTGACACTTTTAATGTTTTTGGGGCCTCTGAGCATGATAACATTTTGAAACTACACGTATTTCCTAAGAATTTCTTGTTCTTTATATGTAAAAAGTTTTGATGAGTTAGAATAATGCAATTTAAAGAAATATGAAAATAACTCTTCATCTTTTTTATTGTTACTTTCATAAATCACCACATCAACACCGTTCAAGATGTCCCAAAGCCGTTCATAATTTAACATCTTCAGTATCTTGGCATCATGTTGACAAAGTTTGGTGTGAACTGTCTGATTCTGCTATGAGTGATATGAATTTATTCACAGCTATATTTAAAAACACAGGAAACAAATGTTAAAGTTTGACATGTTGCCATGGCAACAGCATTTGATGTATCAAGGACCCCTTCACAGATTCTCATCGGCCGTGTTTTGATATTATTCTGATGAAGTTTGAAGCAAATTGAGTAAAATTAAGAGGTTGATTTAAAAGCGTTTTGCAAGCAACACACTTCCTGCTGCCAGTTGGTGGCGCTATAACTTTGACTCATAATAGTCACATCTCTGTGATCGGTATCATACGACGAACAAACTGCTTAAGTTTGGTCAAAATCAGATAAAGTGTGTCAAAATTATTAGACATTTCCTGTTTCTCATTTCTCGCCATAATTTGTCGCCCTGCCACGGCCAAACCGTTCGAGATAGCAAAAATCCCCTGGCAATTTTGCATTCCCAATATCTTGAGATCATGTTGACCGAGTTTGGTGGCCATCGGTGGAAAGGTCTAGGAGGAGTATTTCAAATTCCACAGCTTGATTTTTCCAAAAATCCATATTTAAATAAAAATAGCTGACTTCCTGTTGGTCGTAGCTAATGGGTGTAAATTAGAAAGTTGTCCGGCTTGATGAGTCCAATATATGTACCGAGTTTGGTGACTGTAGGACAAAGTAACCCCCCAACTTTTGTCAAAAGGTGGCGCTATGGAGCGCCTGCTCCACGCCCATTTATGGGCTTTTATCAGTGTTTAACTGTCATTAATACAGATGTGTGTGTTGAGTTTCATGAAATTCTAAGCATTTTAAGTGGCTCAAAAACACAAAAAACTAAAGTTAAAGTTTGACACGTTGCCATGGCAACATGATAAAAGTTATGGATAACGCCCTTCACAGATTCTTATCGGTCGTGTTTTGACATTATTGTGATGAAGTTTGAAGCAAATTGAGTAAAATTAAGAGGCTGAGTTTAAAGCGTTTCAAAAACGTCACGCTTTCTGCTGCCAGTTGGTGGCGCTATAACTTTGACTCATAATAGTCACATCTCTGTGATCGGCATCAGACGGTGAACAAACTGCTGAAGTTTGGTCAAAATCAGACAAAGTATGTCAAAGTTATTAGGCACTTCCTGTTTCTCATTTCTCGCCATAAATTTGTCGCCCCGTCACGGTCAAACCGTTTGAGATATCAAAAATCCCCTGGCAATTTTGCGTCCCCAATGTCTTGAGATCATGCTGACCGAGTTTGGTGGCCATCGGTGGAAAGTCCTAGTAGGAGTATTTCAAATTCCATTGCATGCACTTTTTAGACATCCCTGAATAGCCGACTTCCTGTTTGGCGAAGCATGGACTATGAGTGTGAAATTTGTTCGGCCCAATGAGGTCTATATGTGTATGAATTTTGGTGACTGTAGGTCAAACGTTGTGCGCTCCAGAGCCCTTCAAAAGTCGCAATTTTTAACGCTGTGCCATGCCCCCCCCAGGTGACCCCCCCATGTCAAAGTCTGTCCGGCCCTGATGGCCGCAGGTTCCAATGTGTGTGCAAAGTTTCAAGAGTTTTCGTGTATGTTAAGGCCCCCGAAATCCCCCAAAACATTGAAAAAAAAAAAATAATAATAATAATAATAATAATAATTAAAGCTGCAAGCAGCGATGAACGGGCCCTCGCACCCGGGCTCACCGCCGACCGGTGACTTTAGGAAAATGGCAAACGGTGGGCAGTATGCTTTTAATACAGTAAATGTAGGAGAAATATGTCAAAGTCACTTAAATGTGCCAAATTTCCCGCTGCCAGCTGGTGGCGCTATGCCTATAACTGATTATTGGCATGTAGATGCGTTCAGGCCAGTACTATTATCAAACATATGAAGTTTGGTGCAAATTGACCTTGGTATGTTTGAGTTAGTGAAAGATATGATATAT
The DNA here is from genome assembly GCF_049309525.1 of Garra rufa. Lineage (NCBI taxonomy): Eukaryota > Metazoa > Chordata > Actinopteri > Cypriniformes > Cyprinidae > Garra > Garra rufa. The sequence goes on from NC_133370.1 coordinate 36,765,076, forward strand.
CCTGCTGCCAACAGGTGGCGCTATGATAATATCTGAATATTGGTCTTTAGGTGTCTTCAGGCCAGGACTCTCACCAAACCTGTGAAGTTTGAGGCAGATCGGACATTTTATGGCTGAGTTATAACAACTTCTATGTCCATGGCGAAACATCAAACTTTGTCATGCAGCCACAGACACGCCCTTTAACGAAAACTCAAGATCTTCGCAATTTAACATCTTTAAGGCCTCTAGATCAGACTGACCAAATATAATGTTGATATCATTAAATCTCTAGGAGGAGTTTGATACAAGTCACAGCCAACAGGTGGCGCTGTGATTATAATAGAATATTGGCCTTCAGATTGGTTCAGGCCAGGACTCTTATCGAACATGTGAAGTTTGAGGCAAATCGGCCATTTTATGGCTGAGTTATAACAAGTGTATTATCCATGGCGAGACCTCGAAATTTGCCAGGCTGCCACGGACACGCCCTTCAACGAAAACTCAAGATCTTCACAATTTAACATCGCTAAAGCCTTTTTATTAGACTGACCGATTTTGGTGTTGATCTGATAAAATCTCTTGGAGGAGTTTGTTGCAGAGTACTGCATGACACTTCCTGTTGCCAGCAGGTGGCGCTATGAGTAAAACTGAATATGGGCATGTAGATGTCATCAGGTCAGGATTGTTATCACACATGTGAAGTTTGGGACAGATCGGACATATTATGCCTAAGTTATAGCAACTTCCTTTTTCATGGCGAAACATCGAAATTTGCCAGGCCGCCACGGACACACCCTCTGACAAAAACTCTAGATCTTCGCAATTTAACGTCACAAAGGGCTTTAGATCGGACTCACCAAATTCGGCATTGATCCGAATCAATCTCTATGAGGAGTTCGTTCAAGTACGACGCTTGAAATGGGCAAAAATGACACAAATTTTGCTGAGAAAATTAAAAATAACCGACTTCCTGTTGGGTGTCAAATTTTGCTCCAAGAGGCTTTTTTGTAGGTATTGGTGTGTTACATCTGTGTACCGATTTTCGTGCATGTACGTGAATCACAGCTGAATGCGCACACCGCGGAACGTGTAAAGGTGGCGCTGTCGAGCCATTTTGCCACACCCGTCTCTGAAACCCATATCAGATGTACATTTTCGCCAGGTTTGATGTGTGTGCAAAGTTTCATGAGTTTTCGGGTATGTTTAGGCCCTCAAAAAAGCGATTCATTTTGAGAATAATAATAATAATAATAAACGGAGCAATTCCAATAGGGTCCTCACACCATCGGTGCTCGGGCCCTAATAATAATAATAAACGGAGCAGATTCAATAGGGTCCTCACACCATCGGTGCTCGGGCCCTAATAATAATAATAATTAAAGCTGCAAGCAGCGATGGTAGGGCCCTCGCACTCGGGCTCACCGCCGATCGGTGGCGAATGGTGGGCACTATGCTATTAACACAGTAAATGTAGGAGGAATATGTCAAAGTCATTGATATGTGCCAATCTTCCTGCTGCCAGCTGGTGGCGCTATGCCTATAACTGAATATTGGCATGCAGATGTGTTCAGGCCAGGACTATTGGCAAACATGTCAAGTTTGGTGCAAATTGTACATTGCATGCTTAAGTTAGTGTAAAACAAGTAATTTGCTGTTGCCAGCTGGTGGCGCTATGACTATAACTAAATACTGGCATGTAAATGTATTCAGGCCAGGACTCTTATCAAACATATTAAGTTTGGGGCTGATTGGACATTGCATGCCTGAGTTACAGTAACTTCCTGTTTCATTGCATTAAGAGTATGCTTTAGCACTTAGCTAAATGTTGCTAACATGTTTCTAGCATGTTGCTACCCTATTTAACACTTGTTGATATTTTTAAGATGTTGCTTGGCATCCACAACAGTATTAAACATGTGACTTCCTGTTGCCAGTAGGTGGCACTATGACTATAACTGAATATGGGCATGGGCATGTGTTCAGACCAGGACTCTTATCAAACATATTAAGCTTGGGTCAGATTGGACATTGTATGCATGAGTTACACTTATTTTTCTTTGTATTAATATCATGCTTTAGCTCTTAGCTAAGTGTTGCTAGCATGTTTTAACATGATTCTAGCATGATGCTAGCCTATTTAAAACTTGCTAACGCTTTTTAATATGTTGCTAGGAGTCCGTAACACCTTTAAACGACACTTCCTGTTGTCAGAAGGTGGCGCTGTGACTATAACTGAATATGGGCATGTATAAATCTTCAGGCCAGGAGTCTTATCAAACATGTGAAGTTTGGGGCTGATTAGACATTGCATGCCTGAGTTACAGTAACTTCCTGTTTTATGTCTTTAACAACATGCTTTAGCACTAAGTAAGTGTTGCTAGCATGTTTGAGTACGTTTTAAACTAGTTTAGCACTCAATGGCTTTTTTAGTGTGTTGCTAATAGTGTGTCACAGTGTTAAACATGTCACTTCCTGTTGACAGTAGGTGGCGCTATAACTATAACTGAATATTGGCATGTAGACATCTTCAGGCCAGGACTGTTATCAAACATGTGAAGTTTGGGGCTGATTGGACATTGCATGCCTGAGTTACAGTAACTTCCTGTTCCATTGCATTAAGAGCATGCTTTAGCACTTAGCTAAATGTTGCTAACATGTTATAGCATGTTTCTAGCATGTTGCTACCCTATTTAACAGTTGTTGAATTTTTTTTTTAAATGTTGCTAATCATCCACAACAGTATTAAACATGTGGCTTCCTGTTACCAGCTGGTGGCGCTATGACTATAACTGAATACAGGCATGGGCGTGTGTTTAGGCCATGATTCTTATCAAACATGTTAAGTTTGGGGCTGATTGGACATGGTATGCCTGAGTTAGAGTAACTTCCTGTTTTATTGTATAATTAGCATGCTTTAGCATATTAGCTAAGTGTTGCTAGCATGCTTTATTATTTTTGTAGCATCTTGAATATTAAGTTTGGGTCAGATTCAACAGTATATACATGAGTTACAGCAATTTCCTTTTGTATTTGTATTAATAGCATGCTTTAGCTCTTAGCTAAGTGTTGCTAGCATGTTTTAGCATGTTTGTAGCATGTTGCTAGCCTATATAAGACTTGTTAACGCTTTTCAATATGTTGCTAAGAGTCCGTAACAGTGTTAAACATGTCATTTCCTGTTGTCAGCAGGTGGCGCTATGACTATAACTGAATTTAGGCACTGACGTGTGTTCAGGACTGGACTGTCATCAAACATGTGAAGTTTGAGGCAGATCGGACATTGTATGCCTGAGTTATAGCAACTTCCTTTTTCATGGCGAAACATCAAAGTTTGTCAGGCCGCCACGGACACGCCCTTCGACGAAAACTCTAAAGCTTCGCAATTTAACATCGCAAAGGCCTTATGATGACACTCAGCAAATTTGAAGATGATCGGATAAAAACTGTAGGAGGAGTTCGTTAAAGTACGAGGCCTGAAAATGGCAAAAACTGCACAAAAATCGTACAGGAAATTCAATATAACGGACTTCCTGTTGGGTTTTGGATGTTGCACCAGGAGACTTTTTTGTAGGTATTGGTGTGTTACATATGTGTACCGAGTTTCGTACATGTACGAGAAACGTAGCTCGAGGCGCACTCCGTTGAAATTTTATAGGTGGCGCTATCGAGCCATTTTGCCACACCCACTTTTGAAAACCATATCAGATGTAAATTTTCGCCAGGTCTGATGCGTGTGCAAAGTTTCGTGAGTTTTCGGGCATGTTTAGGCCCTCAAAAAGACTTTTCATTTTGGAGAAGAAGAAGAAGAATAATAATAAACGGAGCAATTCCAATAGGGTCCTCGCACTGTAGTGCTCGGGCCCTAATTAAAGCTGCAAGCAGCGATGAACGGGCCCTCGCACACGGGCTCACTGCCGACCGGTGGCTTTAGGAACACAGCAAACGGTGGGCAGTATGCTTTTAATACAGTAAATGTAGGAAAAATAGATCAAAGTCACTTAAATGTGCCAAATTACCTGCTGCCAGCTGGTGGCGCTATGCATGTAGATGTGTTCAGGCCACCACTTTCATCAATCTTATGAAGTTTGGTGCAGATTGACCTTGGTATGTTTGAGTTAGTGAAAGATATGATATATCCTGCTGCCAACAGGTGGCACTATGATAATATCTGAATATTGGCCTTTAGGTGTCTTCAGGCCAGGACTCTTACCAAACCAGTGAAGTTTGAGGCAGATCGGACATTTTATGGCTGAGTTATAACAACTTATATGTCTATGGCGAAACATCAAACTTTGTCATGCCGCCACAGACACGCCCTTTAACGAAAACTAAAGATCTTCACAATTTAACATCTCTAAGCCTCTAGATCAGAATGGCCAAATATAATGTTGACATCATTAAATCTCTAGGAGGAGTTTGATACAAGTCATTTCCTGTTGCCAACAGGTGGCGCTGTGATTATAATAGAATATTGGCCTTCAGATGTGTTCAGGCCAGGACTCTTATGGAATATGTGAAGTTTGAGGCAAATCGGACATTTTATGGCTGAGTTATAACAAGTTTTATATCCATGGCGAGACCTCGAAATTTGTCAGGCCGCCACGGACACGCCCTTTACCGAAAACTCAAGATCTTCACAATTTAACATCGCTACGGCCTTTATATTAGACTGACCGATTTTGGAGTTGATCTGAATAAATCTCTAGGAGGAGTTGGTTGTAGAGTACAGCATGACACTTCCTGTTGCCTGCAGGTGGCGCTATGACTATAACTGAATATGGGCATCTAGATGTCTTCAGGTCAGGAGTGTTATCACACATGTGAAGTTTGGGACAGATAGGACATTGTATGCCTGAGTTATAGCAACTTCCTTTTTCATGGCGAAACATCGAAATTTGCGAGGCCGCCACGGACACGCCCTCCGATGAAAACTCTAGATCTTCACAATTTAACGTCACAAAGGGCTTTAGACTAGACTCTGCAAATTTGGCGTTGATCCGAATAAATCTGTAGGAGGAGTTCGTTCAAGTACGACACCTGAAAAAGGCAAAAATGACACAAATTTTGCTGAGAATATTAATATTAACCGACTTCCTGTTGGGTTCCGGATTTTGTTCCAAGAGGCTTTTTTGTAGGTATTGGTGAGTTACATGTGTGTACCGATTTCGGTGCATGTACGTGAATCACAGCTGAAAGCGCACACCGCTGAACGTCTAAAGGTGGCGCTGTCGAGCCATTTTGCCACACCCACTTCTGAAACCCAAATCAGACGTAAATTTTCGCCAGGTTTGATGTGTGTGCAAAGTTTTGTGAGTTTTCGGGAATGTTTAGGTCCTCTAAAATGCGATTCACTTTGGAGAAGAATAATAATAATAATTAAAGCTGCAAGCAGCGATGAACGGGCCCTCGCACACGGGCTCACCGCCGACCGGTGGCTTTAGGAACACAGCAAATGGTGGGTAGTATGCTTTTAATACAGTAAAAATAGGAGAAATATGTCAAAGTCACTTAAATGTGCCAAATTTCCTGCTGCCAGCTGGTGGCGCTATGCCTATAACTGATTATTGGCATGTAGATGTGTTCAGGCCACCACTTTCATCAAACATATGAAGTTTGGTGCAGATTGACCTTGGTATGTTTGAGTTAGTGAAAGATATGATATATCCTGCTGCCAACAGGTGGCGCTATGATAATATCTGAATATTGGCCTTTAGGTGTCTTCAGGCCAGGACTCTTACCAAACTTGTGAAGTTTGAGGCAGATCGGACATTTTATGCCTGAGTTATAACAACTTCTATGTCCATGGCGAAACATCAAACTTTGTCACGCCGCCACGGACACGCCCTTTAACGAAAACTCAAGATCTTTGCAATTTAACATCTCTAAGGCCTCTAGATCAGACTGACCAAATATAATGTTGATATCATTAAATCTCTAGGAGGAGTTTGATACAAGTCATTTCCTGTTGCCAACAGGTGGCGCTGTGATTATAATAGAATATTGGCCTTCAGATGTGTTCAGGCCAGGACTCTTATCGAATATGTGAAGTTTGAGGCAAATCGGACATTTTATGGCTGAGTTATAACAAGTTTTATATCCATGGCGAGACCTCGAAATTTGTCAGGCCGCCACGGACACGCCCTTTACCGAAAACTCAAGATCTTCACAATTTAACATCACTAAGGCCTTTATATTAGACTGACCTATTTTGGTGTTGATCTGTATAAATCTCTAGGAGGAGTTGGTTGTAGAGTACAGCGTGACACTTCCTCTTGCCAGCAGGTGGCGCTATGACTATAACTGAATATGGATATGTAGATGTCATCAGGTCAGGAGTGTTATCACACATGTGAAGTTTGGGACAGATCGGACATTTTATGCCTAAGTTATAGCAACTTCCTTTTTCATGGCGAAACATCGAAATTTGCGAGGCCGCCACGGACACGCCCTTCGATGAAAACTCTAGATCTTCACAATTTAACGTCACAAAGGGCTTTAGATTAGACTCACCAAATTTGCTGTTGATCGGAGTAAATCTCTAGGAGGAGTTCGTTCAAGTACCACGCCTGAAAATGGCAAAAATGACACAAATTTTGCTAAAAAAATTAATAATAACCGACTTCCTGTTGGGTTTCGGATTTTGTCCCAGGAGGCTTTTTTGTAGGTATTGGTGAGCTACATGTGTGTACCGATTTTCATGCATGTACGTGAATCACAGCTGAAAGCGCACACCGCGGAACGTGTAAAGGTGGCGCTATCGAGCCGTTTTGCCACACCCATCTCTGAAACCCATATCAGACGTCCATTTTCGCCAGGTTTGATGTGTGTGCAAAGTTTCATGAGTTTTCGGGTATGTTTAGGCCCTCAAAAATGCGATTCATTCCGGAGAAGAAGAATAATAATAATTAAAGCTGCAAGCAGCGATGACCGGGCCCTCGCCGTCTGTGCAATCGCCATCCCGATAGCATCAGGAAAACGGTGCCCAGTTGGCACATGCATTCACAGTAACCCGTTGGACTAACCCTAACTGTCTCTCCTCCTCTCTGACTCTTTCTCTTACCACCCATCCCCCCTCTTTACACTCAGCCACTTACCACACAAACACACACATTAAGTGCAGAGCAGAGCGAGATCAGATGTTTTTTTATTTTCTTTCATTCGTGGAGTTTTGTATAATTATGAAATGATCTGTGTTTGATCAGAATGAATAGTTATTTGTATGAAAAAAGTTTCAAAGAGTTAGGATGCTGCACTTTAAATATATAATAAATCATTGAAAATTTAAAAATGAAAATGAAATTCTAAGCACGCTATTTGCCTCAAAAACACAGGAAACAAATATTTGAAACTATTTTTAATTTTTATTTATTTGCCATGACAACAGCATTTGATGCATCAGGGACGCCTTTATGTGAAATAATTATAAACAAATATATTAAAAATAAATAGATATTTACTTAGTAGATTTTTTTGGCCTTTTTGTATTTGTTTCTCATTCTAATTAAGTGAACTGAGCAGTATAGTGTCATACTTATAAGATTTTTTGTTCTATCAGTGAGAGTGTATATATGTATTTAAATCATATAATTTTTCCTTAAAAGAGAAAAAAAAAGATTTTAATGCTCTTTAAGCACCTATACAAAATAATTATGTAAAAGTAGACTGACAATACAGTACATATCAACTGATTCTATGGATTATTGTCATTCTTATATACTGAGAATGAGTTAAATAGCATTAGAGGTCAAACGATTCCTTATCTTATGAGGACCTCTAGTGTTCATCCCTGGTATTAGAGCTTTAATCTGACAAATTTATGTGACACTTTTAATGTTTTTGGGGCCTCTGAGCATGATAACATTTTGAAACTATACGTATTTACTAAGAATTTCTTGTTCTTTATATGCAAAAAGTTTTGATGAGTTAGAATAATGCAATTTAAAGATATATGAAAATAACTCTTCATCTTTTTCATTGTTACTTTCATAAATCACCACATCAACACTGTTCAAGATATCCCAAAGTTGTTCACAATATAGGGAACATTTTCCCAATATTCTGAGGATGATGATAAGAACATGTAATTCATGATGATAACAAAATGTTATTATTGCTTGCTTTACGTCCACCACTTCTGCTTAAATGTCATCGTTACCTATCTGTTCAATTTGTGTGTGGATATTGCTTTTCAGGTGACTCCTGTTATAAGACATCACTCTTAAGCGCTACATAACTAAGAATCAATTAGGAAAACGGTGCCCAGTTGGCACATGCATTCACAGTAACCCTCTGCCAGTTTGGATTTAAAGTTTACAGAAATGAAAGGGTTACATTTTTAAATCAACACACAGACAAATACACACTAAATATACAACTTTACCATCCAGTTTCATTTGTTAACATTGTTAACATGAACAATAATAAATAGCATTTATTAATGTTAATTAATATTAACCTAAAAAAGTACTCATATATTGTTTAAAGGTAAATTAGTATCTTTTAACATAGTGTATGTACTGTGAATTAACATGAACATGAACACAGTTCATGTGGGTATACAACAATACACAATAAAGTGCTCAATAAACGCTTCATTCTTTCAAAATATCTTTAAAAATCAAGTTGGGTATTGTAATGGGGCGATATATAAATATAACTCATCTTAAAATGGTACAATTTTCAGATGTTTTGAACAGATAACAGCAAAGTTTGTTTTGTTGTCAAAGTTTGTCTTGAAATTGTTCGTGTTTTTTTATTTTTATTGAATCAAACATTTTAATTATGAAAATAAATGTCTATCAATGAAGATAAATTGCTCATGCTAAAAAGCTGTATTTTTCTTAATCTTTTGCTATGTGACTGAATAGGACAAGTTCATGGTACAGTTCAGTAAAAAATAAATAAAAAAACAACAACTGCAATATACAAAGAATGAAAGAGTTCGTGACCCTTTATATTTTCTCAAAGATCAGACTCTCAAAGTTCAGACTTATTTATGCAGATTAAACTACAGCAATGTGCAATGTGCAAATTGCATCTTCCTCAAAGATGGTCTTAAGCAAAACAGCATGTTCCACTGGTCTCTCTCCCTTTCACCCCTCCCCCCTTCAGTCACTCTTCTAGTGTCAACACAGACTGTCAGCCCAGTGACAACAGTTTACTGATTTCTTTTTTTAATTTTCTTTAATTCATAGAAGCTTGAATAACTATGATATTACCAGCACTTGCTCATAATGATTAGATCTCTGTGTGAAAAAAGTTTTAAAGAGTTTGGATGCTGCACTTTAAAGATATAAAAAATTAGGGTTATGTTTTTTAAAAAATCACCACGTCAACACTGTTCAAGATATCCCAAATCCGCTCGCAATTTAACATCTTCAGAATCTTCTCTTCATGTTAAAAAAGTTTGGTGTGAATACCTTGTTATTCTTAGAAGGAGTGTGAATTTGTTTACAGCCTGATTTTTCCAAAAATCCACATTCAAATCAAAATAGCCGGCTTCCTGTTGGTCTTAGCTAATGAGTTTGATTTAGAAAGTTGTCCAGTTTGATGAGAACAATATATGTACAGAGTTTGGTGACTGTAGGAAAAACTAACCCCCCAACTTTTGTCAAAAGATGGCGCTATAGAGTGCCTGCTCCACGCCCATTTATGACCTTTTGCCAGTGTCTAACTATCATTAATATTGATGTGTGTGTTGAGTTTCATGAAATTCTAAGCATGTTATCTGCTTCGAAAAGACAGGAATCTAATTTTAAAGTTTGACACGTTGCCATGGCAACAGCATTTAATTTATCATCGTACCCTTTACATATTCTTATCGGCCGTGTTTTGACATTATTTTGATGAAGTTTGAAGAAAATCAAGTAAAATTAAGAGGCTGATTTCAACGCATTTTGAAAATGACACGCTTCCTGCTCCCAGTTGGTGGCGCTATAACTTTGACTCATAATAGTCACATTTATGGAATCGGCATCATACAACGAACAATCTGGTGAAGTTTCATCAGAATCAGGCAATGTGTGCAACAGTTATTAGACACTTCCTGTTTCTCATTTCTCGCCATAACTTTGTCGCCCTGCCACGGCCAAACCGTTCGAGATATCAAAAATCCCCTCGCAATTTAGCGTCCCCAATGTCTTGAGATCATGCTGACCGAGTTTGGTGACAATCGTATGGAAATCCTGGGAGGAGTACGTTAAATTCCAGAGCATGCGCTTTTTACACAGCCCTAAATATCTCACTTCCTGTTGCGTTAAGAAAATGACATAGAGTACAAAAGTTGTTCAGCTCAATGAGTTCTATATGTGTACCGAGTTTCATATGTGTACATTCAAGTATGTGTGCTATATGGCCCTAAAAATTCCAGGGGGCGCTGTAGAGTCCCCTTGCCACGCCCCGGTACCAGCCTCTGTGACGTCCTGATGGCCGCAGATTCCGACATGTGTGCAAATTTTCAAGAGTTTTTGAGCATGTTAAGACCCCCTTAAGTGCCCGGAAGGTTAACAAAAAAAAAAAAAAAAAAAATAAGAATCCTTAGGAAAACAAGAGGGCCTTCGCCCATTCTGGGCTCGGGCCCTAATAATTAAAGCTGCGAGCAGCGATGAACGGGCCCTCGCACCCGGGCTCACCGCCGACCGGTGGCTTCAGGAAAACAGCAAACGGTGGGCAGTATGCTTTTAATACAGTAAATGTAGGAGAAATATGTCAAAGTCACTTAAATGTGCCAAACTTGCCGCTGCCAGCTGGTGGCGCTATGCCTATAACTGATTATTGGCATGTAGATGTGTTCAGGCCAGCACTATTATCAAACATATGAAGTTTGGTGCAGATTGACCTTGGTATGTTTGAGTTAGTGAAATATATGAGATATCCTGCTGCCAACAGGTGGCGCTATGATAATATCTGAATATTGGTCTTTAGGTGTCTTCAGGCCAGGACTCTTACCAAACCTGTGAATTTTGTGGCAGATCAGACATTTTCAGGCTAAGTTATAACCACTTCTATGTCTATGCAGAAACATCAAACTTTGTCAGGCCACCACGGACATGCCCTTTAATGAAAACTCAAGATCTTCACAATTTAACATCTCTAAGGCTTCAAGATCAGACTGAACAAATATAATGTTGATTTAACTAAATGCAATCAATGCAAGGACTTCAGATAAATGCCAACTGTGAACCAGTATGCTACAAATGATGATAAGAACATGATTCATGATGATAGCAAAATGTTATTATTGCTTCCTTTACATCCACCACTTCTGCTTAAATGTCATTGTTACCTATCTGTACAATTTTTGTGTGGATATTGCTTTGCTGGTGACTCCTGTGATAAGACATCACTCTTAAGTGCTACATAACTAATAATCAATAAGGAAGATGGTGCCCAGTTGGCACATGCATTCACAGTAATCCTCTGCTAGTTTGGATTTTAAGTTTACAGAATTGAAAGGGTTACACTTTAAAATCAACACACAGACACATACACACAAAATATAAAATGTTGCCATCCAGTTTCATTTGTTAAAATTAACTATATTAGTTAACATGACCAATAAATAAATAGCATTTATTAATGTTAATTAATATTAAGCTAAAAAAAGTATTCATATAAAGTTTATGTACTGTGAATTAACATGAACATGAACACAGTTCATGTGGGTGTACAGCAATACACAATAAAGTGCTCTATAAACTCTTCATTCTTTCAAAATATCTTTAAAAATCAAGTTGAGTATTTTAACGGGGTAATATATATATATTTATAACTGATCTTAAAATTATGGTTTTCAGATGTTTTGAAGAGATAACAATAACGTTTGTTTTGTTGTCAAAGTTTGTCATATTTTTTTATTATTATTATTTTATATTCAATAAATAACACTATGTAAATATTGTCTATCAATGAAGATAAATTGATCATGCTAAAAAGTTGTATTTTTTTAAATCTTTTGCTATGTGACTGAATAGGACAAGTTCATGGTACAGTTAAGTAAAAAATAAATAAAAAACAACAACTGCAAAATACGAACAATGAAAGACAAAGTGACCTTTTATATTTTCTCAAAATATCAGACTCTCAAAGATCAGACATATTTATGTAATTAAAATACATATGTGCATTTTTTGTTCAAAGATGGTCTGTAGGATGGCTCTCTACTCTGTCACCCTCTCTGCCTCTCACCCCTCCCCCCTGCAATAATGAGCTTCTCTGTGCCTGACTGAACGCACACACATACTGTAGAGACATTCACCAGAGTGACAGCAGGTTTCTGAGTTATTTTTTTAATTTTCTTTAATTCATTGAAGCTTGTATAAAATTTATATTTCCAGCACTTGCTCAGAATGATTAGATCTCTGTGTGAAAAAAGTTTTAAAGAGTTTGGATGCTGCACTTTAAAGATATAAAAAATTAGGGTTATGTTTTTTACTACATCTTTAAAAAATCACCACGTCAACACCGTTCGAGATATCCCAAATCCGCTCGCAATTTAACATCTTCAGAATCTTCTCTTCATGTTAAAAAAGTTTGGTGTGAACAGCTGGTTGTTCTTAGGAGTAGTGTGAATTTGTTTACTACCTGATTTTTCAAAAAATCCACCTTCAAATCAAAATAGCCGGCTTTCTGTTGGTCTTAGCTAATGAGTTTGATTTAGAAAGTTGTCCAGATTGATGAGAACAATATATGTACAGAGTTTGGTGACTGTAGGAAAAACTAACCTCCCAACTTTTGTCAAAAGATGGCGCTATAGAGTGCCTGCTCCACGCCCATTTATGACCTTTTGCCAGTGTTTAACTATCATTAATATTGATGTGTGTGTTGAGTTTCATGAAATTCTAAGCATGTTATCTGCCTCGAAAAGACAGGAATGTAATTTTAAAGTTTGACACGTTGCCATGGCAACAGCATTTGATTTATCATCGACCCCTTTACATATTCTTATCGGCCGTGTTTTGACATGATTTTGATGAAGTTTAAAGAAAATCGAGTAAAATTAAGAGGCTGATTTCAAAGCATTTTGAAAATGACACGTTTCCTGCTGCCAGTTGGTGGCGCTATAACTTTGACTCATAATAGTCACATTTATGGAATCGGCATCATACAAGGAACAAACTGGTGAAGTTTAATCAGAATCAGGCAATGTGTGCAACAGTTATTAGACACTTCCTGTTTCTCATTTCTCGCCATAACTTTGTCGCCTTGCCACGGCCAAACCGTTCGAGATATCAAAAATCTCCTCGCAATTTAGCGTCCCCAATGTCTTGAGATCATGCTGACCGAGTTTGGTGACAATCCCATGGAATTCCTGGGAGGAGTACGTTAAATTCCAGAGCATGCGCTTTTTAAACAGCCCTAAATATCTCACTTCCTGTTGCGTGGAGCCCATGACATAGAGTACAAAAGTTGTTCAGCTCGATGAGTTCTATATGTGTACCGAGTTTCATATGAGTACGTGCAAGTATGTGTGCGCAGTACATCAAGTTTTCAAACTGTGTTCCAGGGGGCGCTGTAGATGCCCTGAACCACGCCCGGGTCCCAGCCTCTGTGGCGTCCGGACGACGGCAGATTCCAACGTGTGTGCAAATTTTCAAGAGTTTTTGAGTATGTTAAGGCCCCCAAAAGTGCCCCAACGGTTGAAAAAAAATAAAAATAAAAAAAAAAAAAAAAACAAATTAAAGCTGCAAGCAGCGATGAACGGGCCCTCGCACCCGGGCTCACCGCCGACCGGTGGCTTTAGGAAAACAGCAAACGGTGGGCAGTATGCTTTTAATACAGTAAATATATGAGAAATATGTCATAAGTCATTTAAATGTGCCAAACTTCCCATTGGCAGCTGGTGGCGCTATGCCTATAAATGGCATGTAGATGTGTTCAGGCCAGCACTATTATCAAACATATGAAGTTTGGTGCAGATTGACCTTGGTATGTTTGAGTTAGTGAAAGATATGATATATCCTGGTGTCAACAGGTGGCGCTATGATAATATCTGAATATTGGCCTTTAGGTGTCTTCAGGCCAGGACTCTTACCAAACCTCTGAAGTTTGAGGCAGATCAGACATTTTATGGCTGAGTTATTACACCTATGTCCATGGCAAAACATCAAACTTTGTCAGGCCGCCACGGACACGCCCTTTACTGAAACTCAAGATCTTCACAATTTAACATCTCTAAGGCCTCTAGATCAGACTGACCAAATATAATGTTGATTTCATTAAATGTCTAGGAGGAGTTTGCTATAAACCTAATCCCCTGCAAGGACTTCAGATAATGCCAACTGTGAACCAAATGTTTTTCCCTATATTCTGATGATGATGATAAGAACATGTAATTCATGATGATAACAAAATGTTATTATTGCTTGCATTACATTCACCACTTCTGCTTAAATCGTTACCTATCTGTACAATTTGTATGTGGATATTGCTTTGCTGGTGACTCCTGTTATAAGACATCACTCTTAAGCGCTACATAACTAAGAATCAATAAGGAAAACGGTGCACAGTTGGCAAATGCATTCACAGTAACCCTCTGCTAGTTTGGATTTTAAGTTTACTGAATTGAAAGGGTTTCACTTTAAAATCAACACAGAGACACATACTGTACACACAATATATAAAATGTTGCCATCCAGTTTCATTTGTTAACATTAACTATATTAGTTAACATGAACAATAATTAAATAGCATTTATTAATGTTAATTAATATTAAGCTAAAAAAAAGTATTCATATATTGTTTAAAGGTAAATTAGTTTATGTACTGTGAATTAACATGAACATGAACACAGTTCATGTGGGTGTACAGCAATACACAAAGTGCTCTATAAACGCTTAATTCTTTCAAAATATCTTTAAAAATCAAGTTGAGTGTTTTAATGGGGCGATATATATATAACTGATCTTAAAATGATGGTTTTCGGATGTTTTGAACAGATAACAGCAAAGTTTGTTTTGTTGTCAAAGTTTGTCTTGAAATTTTTAATTATTATAATTTTATATTCAATAAATAACACTATGAAAATATTGTCTACAATGAAGATTATTCACTCATGCTTAAAAGTTGTATTTTTCTTAATCTTTTGCTATGTGACTGAATAGGACAAGTTCATGGTACAGTTCAGTAAAAATAAATAAAAAACAACAACTGCAAAATACAAACAATGAAAGATTTAATGACCCTTTATATTTTCTCAAAATATCAGACATATTTATGTCGATTACGCTACAGCAATGTGCATCTTCCTCAAAGATGGTCTTAAGCAAAACAGCATGTTCCACTGGTCTCTCTCCCTTACACCCCTCCCCCCTTCAGTCACTCTTCAGTGACTCAATGGTGACTGAACACAGACAGGCACAGGCAGAGTGACAGCAGGTTTCTAATTTCTTTTTTTAATTTTCTTTAATTCATAGAAGCTTGTATAAAATTGATATTTACACCACTTGCTCAGAATGATAAGATCTCTGTGTGAAAAAAGTTGTAAAGAGTTTGGATGCTGCACTTTAAAGATATAAAAAAATTAGGGTTATGTTTTTTACTACATCTTTAAAAAATCACCACGTCAACACCGTTCAAGATATCCCAAATTCGCTCGCAATTTAACATCTTCAGAATCTTCTCTTCATGTTAAAAAAGTTTGGTGTGAATACCTTATTTTTCTTAGAAGGAGTGTGAATTTGTTTACAGCCTGATTTTTCCAAAAATCCACATTCAAATCAAAATAGCCGGCTTCCTGTTGGTCTTAGCTAATGAGTTTGATTTAGAAAGTTGTCCAGATTGATGAGAACAATATATGTACAGAGTTTGGTGACTGTAGGAAAAACTAACCCCCCAACTTTTGTCAAAAGATGGCGCTATAGAGTGCCTGCTCCACGCCCATTTATGACCTTTTGCCAGTGTCTAACTATCATTAATATTGACGTGTGTGTTGAGTTTCATGAAATTCTAAGCATGTTATCTGCCTCGAAAAGACAGGAATCTAATTTTAAAGTTTGACATGTTGCCATGGCAACAGCATTCGATTTATCATCGACCCCTTTACATATTCTTATCGGCCGTGTTTTGACATGATTTTGATGAAGTTTAAAGAAAATCGAGTAAAATTAAGAGGCTGATTTCAAAGCATTTTGAAAATGACACACTTCCTGCTCCCAGTTGGTGGCGCTATAACTTTGACTCATAATAGTCACATTTATGGAATCGGCATCATACAACGAACAAACTGGTGAAGTTTCATCAGAATCAGGCAATGTGTGCAACAGTTATTAGACACTTCCTGTTTCTCATTTCTCGCCATAACTTTGTCGCCTTGCCACGGCCAAACCGTTCGAGATATCAAAAATCTCCTCGCAATTTAGCGTCCCCAATGTCTTGAGATCATGCTGACCGAGTTTGGTGACAATCCCATGGAATTCCTGGGAGGAGTACGTTAAATTCCAGAGCATGTGCTTTTTAAACAGCCCTAAATATCTCACTTCCTGTCAGGTGGAGCCTATGACATAGAGTACAAAAGTTGTTTGGCTCAGTGAGATCTATATGTGTACCGAGTTTCATATCAATACATGCAAGTATGTGTGCGCAGTACATCAAGTTTTCAAACTGTGTTCCAGGGGGCGCTGTAGAGGCCCTGAACCACGCCCGGGTCCCAGCCTCTTTGGCGTCCTGATGGCCGCAGATTCCGACGTGTGTGCAAATTTTCAAGAGTTTTTGAGTATGTTAAGACCCCCAAAAGTGCCCGGAAGGTTGAAAAAAAGAAAAAAAAAAAAAAAAAAAAAATAATAACCCTTAGAAGAACAATAGGGCCTTCGCCCTTTTGGGCTCGGGCCCTAATAAGAATCCTTAGAAGAACAATAGGGCCTTCGCCCTTTTGGGCTCGGGCCCTAATTAAAGCTGCAAGCAGCGATGAACGGGCCCTCGCACCCGGGCTCACCGCCGACCAGTGGCTTTAGGAAAACAGCAAACGGTGGGCAGTATGCTTTTAATACAGTAAATATAGGAGAAATGTCATAAGTCACTTAAATGTGCCAAATTTCCAGCTGCCAGCTGGTGGCGCTATGCCTATCACTGATTATTGGCATGTAGATGTGTTCAGGCCAGCACTATTATCAAACATATGAAGTTTGGTGCAGATTGATTTTGGTATGTTTGAGTTAGTGAAAGATATGATATATATTGCTGCCAACAGGTGGCGCTATGATAATATCTGAATATTGGCCTTTAGGGGTCTTCAGGCCAGGACTCTTACCAAACCTGTGAAGTTTGAGGCAGATCGGACATTTTATGGCTGAGTTATGACAACTTCTATATCCATGGCGAAACATCAAAATTTGTCAGGCCGCCACAGACACGCCCTTTAACCGAAACTCAAGATCTTCACAATTTAACATCTCTAAGACCTCTAGATCAGACTGACCAAATTTACTGTTGATATCATTTAATCTGTAGGAGGAGTTTGCTACAAGTCATTTCCTGTTACCAACAGGTGGCGCTGTGATTATAACAGAATATTGGCTTTCAGATGTTTTCAGGCCAGGACTTTAATCGAACATGTGAAGTTTGAGGCAAATCGGACATTTTATGGCTGAGTTATAACAAGTTTTATATCCATGGCGAGACCTCAAAATTTGTCAAGCCGCCACGGACACGCCCTTCAACGAAAACTCAAGATCTTCACAATTTAACATCACTAATGCCTTTATATTAGACTGACCAATTTTGGTGTTGATGTGTATAAATCTCTAGGAGGAGTTGGTTGTAGAGTACAGCATGTCACTTCCTGTTACCTGCAGGTGGCGCTATGACTATAACTGAATATGGGCATGTAGATGTCATCAGGTCAGGAGTGTTATCACACATGTGAAGTTTGGGGCAGATCGGACATTTTATGCCTGAGTTATAGCAACATCCTTTTTCATGGCGAAACATCGAAATTTGCCAGGCCGCCACGGACACGCCCTCCGATGAAAACTCTAGATCTTCGCAATTTAACGTCACAAAGGGCTTTAGATTAGATTCACCAAATTTGGCGTTGATCCGTATAAATCTCTAGGAGGAGTTCGTTCAAGTATGACGCCTGAAAATGGCAAAAATGACACAAATTTTGCTGAGAAAATTAATAATAACCGACTTCCTGTTGGGTTTCGGATTTTATCCCAAGAGGCTTTTTTGTAGGTATTGGTAAGTTACATGAGTGTACCGATTTTCGTGCATGTACGTGAATCACAGCTGAAAGCGCACACCGCGGAACGTGTAAAGGTGGCGCTATCGAGCCATTTTGCCACACCCATCTCTGAAACCCATATCAGACGTACATTTTCGCCAGGTTTGATGTGTGTGCAAAGTTTCATGAGTTTTCGGGTATGTTTAGGGCCTCAAAAATGCGATTCATTCCGGAGAAGAAGAATAATAATAAGAAACGGAGCAGATCCAATAGGGTCCTCACACCATCGGTGCTCGGGCCCTAATAATAATAATAATAAACGAAGCAGATCCAATAGGGTCCTCACACCATCGGTGCTCGGGCCCTAATAATAAACGAAGCAGATCCAATAGGGTCCTCACACCATCGGTGCTCGGGCCCTAATAAACGGAGCAGATTCAATAGGGTCCTCACACCATCGGTGCTCGGGCCCTAATTAAAGCTGCGAGCAGCGATGAACGGGCCCTCGCACCTGGGCTCACCGCCGACCGGTGGCTTCAGGAAATCAGCAAACGGTGGGCAGTATGCTTTTAAAACAGTAAATATAGAAAAAATATGTCATAAGTCATTTAAATGTGCCAAACTTGCCGCTGCCAGCTGGTGGCGCTATGCCTATAACTGATTATTGGCATGTAGATGTGTTCAGGCCAGCACTATTATCAAAAATATGAAGTTTGGTGCAGATTGACCTTGGTATGTTTGAGTTAGTGAAAGATATGATATATCCTGCTGCCAACAAGTGGCGCTATGATAATATCTGAATATTGGCCTTTAGGTGTCTTCAGGCCAGGACTCTTACCAAACCTGTGAATTTTGTGGCAGATCAGACATTTTATGGCTAAGTTATAACAACTCAATGAAAACTCAAGATCCTCACAATTTAACATCTCTAAGGCCTCAAGATCAGACTGACCAAATATAATGTTGATTTAATTAAATGCAATCAATGCAAGGACTTCAGATAATGCCAACTGTGAACCAATATGCAAAATTTTCCCTATACTCTGATGATGATGATAAGAACATGATTCATGATGATAACAAAATGTTATTATTGTTTGCTTTACGTCCACCACTTCTGCTTAAATGTCATTGTTACCTATCTGTACAAGTTTTGTGTGGATATTGCTTTGCTGGTGACTCCTCCTGTTACAAGGCATCACTCTTAAGTGCTACATAACTAAGAATCAATAAGGAAGACGGTGCCCAGTTGGCACATGCATTCACAGTAACCCTCTGCTAGTTTGGATTTTAAGTTTACAGAATTGAAAGGGTTAGACTTTAAAATCAACACACAGACACATACACATAAAATATAAAATGTTGCCATCCAGTTTCATTTGTTAAAATTAACTATATTAGTTAACATGACCAATAAATAAATAGCATTTATTAATGTTAATTAATATTAAGCTAAAAGAAGTATTCATACAAAGTTTATGTACTGTGTATTAACATGAACATGAACACAGTTCATGTGGGTGTACAGCAATACACAATAAAGTGCTCTATAAACGCTTCATTCTTTCAAAATATCTTTAAAAATCAAGTTGAGTATTTTAACGGGGTGATACATATATATATATATAACTGATCTTAAAATTATGGTTTTCAGATGTTTTGAAGAGATAACAGTAACGTTTGTTTTGTTGTCAAAGTTTGTCTTAATTTTTTATTATTATTATTTTATATTCAATAAATAACACTATGTAAATATTGTCTATCAATGAAGATAAATTGATCATGCTAAAAAGTTGTATTTTTTTAAATCTTTTGCTATGTGACTGAATAGGACAAGTTCATGGTACAGTTAAGTAAAAAATAAATAAACAACAACTGCAAAATACGAACAATGAAAGACTTAGTGACCCTTTATATTTTCTCAAAATATCAGACTCTCAAAGATCAGACATATTTATGTAATTACAATACATATGTGCATTTTTTGTTCAAAGATGGTCTGTAGGATGGCTCTCTACTCTGTCACCCTCTCTGCCTCTCACCCCTCCCCCCTGCAATAATGAGCTTCTCTGTGCCTGACTGAACGCACACACATACTGTAGAGACATTCACCAGAGTGACAGCAGGTTTCTGAGTTATTTTTTTAATTTTCTTTAATTCATTGAAGCTTGTATAAAATTTATATTTCCAGCACTTGCTCAGAATGATTAGATCTCTGTGTGAAAAAAGTTTTAAAGAGTTTGGATGCTGCACTTTAAAGATATAAAAAATTAGGGTTATGTTTTTTACTACATCTTTAAAAAATCACCACGTCAACACCGTTCGAGATATCCAAAATCCGCTCGCAATTTAACATCTTCAGAATCTTCTCTTCATGTTAAAAAAGTTTGGTGTGAACAGCTGGTTGTTCTTAGGAGTAGTGTGAATTTGTTTACTACCTGATTTTTCAAAAAATCCACCTTCAAATCAAAATAGCCGGCTTTCTGTTGGTCTTAGCTAATGAGTTTGATTTAGAAAGTTGTCCAGATTGATGAGAACAATATAAGTACAGAGTTTGGTGACTGTAGGAAAAACTAACCCCCCAACTTTTGTCAAAAGATGGCGCTATAGAGTGCCTGCTCCACGCCCATTTATGACCTTTTGCCAGTGTCTAATTATTATTAATATTGATGTGTGTGTTGAGTTTCATGAAATTCTAAGCATGTTATCTGCCTCGAAAAGACAGGAATGTAATTTTAAAGTTTGACACGTTGCCATGGCAACAGCATTTGATTTATCATCGACCCCTTTACATATTCTTATTGGCCGTGTTTTGACATGATTTTGATGAAGTTTAAAGAAAATCGATTAAAATTAAGAGGCTGATTTCAAAGCATTTTGAAAATGACACGTTTCCTGCTGCCAGTTGGTGGCGCTATAACTTTGACTCATAATAGTCACATTTATGGAATCGGCATCATACAAGGAACAAACTGGTGAAGTTTCATCAGAATCAGGCAATGTGTGCAACAGTTATTAGACACTTCCTGTTTCTCATTTCTCGCCATAACTTTGTCGCCTTGCCACGGCCAAACCGTTCGAGATATCAAAAATCTCCTCGCAATTTAGCGTCCCCAATGTCTTGAGATCATGCTGACCGAGTTTGGTGACAATCCCATGGAATTCCTGGGAGGAGTACGTTAAATTCCAGAGCATGCGCTTTTTAAACAGCCCTAAATATCTCACTTCCTGTTGCGTGGAGCCCATGACATAGAGTACAAAAGTTGTTCAGCTCGATGAGTTCTATATGTGTACCGAGTTTCATATCAATACGCGCAAGTATGTGTGCGCAGTACATCAAGTTTTCAAACTGTGTTCCAGGGGGCGCTGTAGAGGCCCTGAACCACGCCCGGGTCCCAGCCTCTGTGGCGTCCGGACGATGGCAGATTCCGACGTGTGTGCAAATTTTCAAGAGTTTTTGAGTATGTTAAGGCCCCCAAAAGTGCCCCAACGGTTGAAAAAAAATAAAAATAAAAAAAAATAAAAAAACAAATAAGAATCCTTAGAAGAACAATAGGGCCTTCGCCCTTTTGGGCTCGGGCCCTAATAATAATCCTTAGAAAAACAATAGGGCCTTCGCCCTTTTGGGCTCGGGCCCTAAAAAGAAGAACCCTTAGAAGAACAATAGGGCCTTCGCCCTTTTGGGCTCGGGCCCTAATAATAACCCTTAGAAGAACAATAGGGCCTTCGCCCTTTTGGGCTCGGGCCCTAAATAGAGAAAAATCCTGTCAGAGAGTGAAAAGAGGGTAGTTTCTGACAGGATTTGTTCTTTTTTTAAACTACATTCTTTACAATAAATTATTTTTATTAAAGGAATTGATTAATTTATTAGAGGTTATTGAAAATATTACTTGTGAAGTGAAGATTTTCCTCAGAAAATAAATTTTCCTGTCAGTGAGTGAAACAGAGCGGTTTCTGACAGGATTCCTCTTTTTTTAACTTCATACTGACAGGAAAATGTATTTTTTGAGGTAAATCTTCACTTTCCAACTAATATCTTTAATTACTTCTAATAAATAAAACAATTACATGAATGAAAAAACTATTTGTTGTAAAGAATGAAATAAAAGGGGAAAAAAGAAATATCCTGTCAGAGTATGAGGTTAAAGAGGAATCCTGTCAGAAACTGCCCTCTTTCCATTCTCTGACAGCAAAATTAGGTAATGAGGTAAATCTTCACTTCACAAGTAATTCTTTCAATGACCTTCATGTGTACTGTGTGTGCAAACAATACTATTTTTAATGTTTTTGAAAATATAGTTTCTTATGCTTACCAAGGCTGCATTTTTTTAAACAAAAATATTTAAAAATAATATTGTGTAATATTATTACAAAGGCAATTTACACTACAGTTCAAAGTCATTTGAAATTGATACTTTTATTCAGCAAGGATGTGTAAAATTAATAATACCATTAGTTATTAACATCTATTTCTGTTTTAAAAAATGCTGTTTTTAACGGTTTATTTCAATTGCAATCAAAGAATCCTGAAACAAAAAGTATCACAGGTTCCAAAAATTGTGTATATTAAAATAGAATAATCATTACTTTAAATTAGTAATAATATTTCATAATATTACGTTTTTTCTGTATGTTTGGTCAAATAAATACAGCCTTGATGAGCATAAGAAGCATCTTAAAAAAAATAATAATAATAAAATCTGATATTTATTTCAGACAGTTTTTCTTACAAGTACCTATCTCTATTCCACAGAATGGCAACTCCGACCTCTCAGCCTGCTTTTTTGAGGTGCAAGTGCGTGGCCACCAGGTGCAACAGTAGGGCACTAAATTACACAATTAAAGGGAAACAAATAGATATACATAAATTCAAAACTGAAACAGATAGTGTACTAAGTGATGGTACAATGGTGTATCTTAATAAAAAAGAAGGGCTCACCCCTGAGTTTGAGGAGGGGGTGAGCTACATCCTCCAAAATTACACCTTGTCCAACAAATATGGACAGATGTATTTGTTCGTCGGCCCTGGGACGCTGAAGTTTAAAACTGTGCCCCAGGACCTCAGTGAAGAGGCACATAATGCCGCCAGAGCTGTCCTATGTCCACCTTCACCTAGTGTCACCGGTGAAGAGGAGGACATATTCTCAAGGGGAGGTTATCTCAGCCTACAAGGGCAAATCAAAGAAGTGAGTGAATTTTCTATTTATTTTCTTTTGATCTAGTAAATGTTACAGTGTTAAATTCATTCTTTTAAGAGCTTAACCTTAAGTAACTTTTAAGTTTAACAGTGTTACCTCCACCAGTTCCAGCTCCAGGTTGCCTAGAAGAGATAATTAAAGGGATAGTTCACCCAGAAATTTAAATTTTACGTTTATCTGCTTACCCCAGGGCATTTCAGATGTAGGTGACTTTGTTTCCTCAGTAGAACACAAAGATTTTTAACAAAATCCAATGTAACCTGTCAGCCAAATAATGGCAGTGGATGGGCACCAAACCTTTAAAAGTAAACAAAAACATGCACAGACAAATCCAAATTACACCCTGCAGCTCGTGACAATACACTGATGTCCTAAGACACAAACGATCAGTTTTTGTGAAAAACTGAACAGTATTTATATCATATATTACCTTTGATACACAGCCACGTCTCATGCGGGACTTTTCACAGATTTTCCCTTGCGGCATTTGCGTACACTACACCAGAGCGCATGCACATGTAACAAGCCAGATGTTGAGCTTGTGCTCAGGACAGATTGACGTGGCTGTGTAATCAAAGGTAAAAAATGATGTAAATACTGCTCAGTTTTTAGCAAAAAAAAAAAAAAAAGATCGTTTCATGTCTTAGGACATCAATGTATCGTCACAAGGTTTTCGTTAAAAATCTTCGTTTGTGTTCCTCTGAAGAAACAAAGTCACCTACATCTTGGATGCTCTGGGGGTAAGCAAATAAACATCACATTTTAATTTTTGGGTGAACTATC